>NC_031972.2:5111583-5455083 GCF_001858045.2 Oreochromis niloticus
TACAAATCATAAGTGAGACTGGTTTTGTCTTTTTTTCTGCCTGAAGGATGTTCCAGAATACTCAAATTTATGTAAAACTAATTTAAATGATAAAATCTGTGCTTTGGGACATTTTAACTAGGCTACATCGGCCGGGGGGGGGAAACCTGAGGGGTGTATTAAAAAGTGAGATGCAAACTGCTCAGAACAAATCTTAGTTTGGATTAAAGTTTCAAAAGTTACGCTCAGTCATTAAAGCTCAAAAATAGGGCAGCAGCCCAGAAGAGAGGTGGGGGGAAAAGTTTGTAATAGCATAAAATCAAATCAACAAATGATCCAGACCCACGACGCAGAGGAGAATTAGGACAGAGCGCCTTGATGTGGATTTACTGGTTGAGAAAATCAACGTCTCGTGTTTTTAAAGGGATATGCACGTGGAGACTGGTTTATTTGTTTTACATTTAGGTGGAATATGAGGTGATATTTTTATATTTTTTGCTGCGTATTAAAATATTGTACAAAGGATTTACTTTATACAATTTACTGGCATCGTTTTTTTAATCAAATTGGCTCATCCCAAGAAATATCGCTGACTGGAAATGAAACTTTTTTAGATGGTTAAAGTGTATAAATCAATATTGCATTTTTTTCCTCTGTTATTTAGAGATTGAATAGGAGTAGATGTAAAACACTGCTAAATCATAACCTTATGAAAAGTAACATTTTGTAAATTGCAGATTGGTTTTATTGGTTTTATCTTTTTGTTTTTGTCTCATTAGATGACACTGATGGGCCTCCTCTTCCTCCTGCTACAGAGTGCCAGGTGAGAAAGAAACTCTGTCAGACTTTTCAGAGATGTGCAGTACTTTCTTTGTCCCTTGTCCTTGGGGTCAAAATTGCTGTTACTGGGGGAAAAAAAGGTAGATTCAAATTAAATCAGTTTTATTATATAGCACCAAATTACAACAACAGTCACCTCAAGGCGCTTTCATATTGCAAGGTAAAGACTCTAACAAGTTAAAAAGAAATCCTAACATTCAGACAAACCACTATGGGCAACCATTTGGCAACAGTGGGAAGGAAAAACTCCCTTACATCTCTTTCAACAGGAAGACAGGGGCGTTTATCAATATGCGTACTTGTGCGTACTTGCGTTCTCGTGTACTCGTGATACGTCATCAGTCGGAGACCAAGTACTGTTCCAATTCGAAGTACGCATCAAGCCGAGAACGCGAAAAAGTCCCGGATGTGTTCTCGCTCCGCCCGTTTTATCGAGCATGCATCGGTGTGGACTTGGTACAGCTAAATATCCCAGAATGCATTTCATCCAAAACTCAACAGCGGACTCCCGGCACATCGTTTTCAACCCCCCGCCCCCCCCGCTCGCGGTCTCCTCACTACTCAGGTTAAAGAAACCCCAGCAGCTGTCTATAGTATTGAGTGTCCACTAAAATAGAAATAAAAGCGTTCTAACATCTCACCTGCTTGTTTTTATTAAGGTATGTACACGTATGTACATGTACACTATTTTTATTATTAGAGGTTTCACTACTGAGGTTAAAAATGATATATAAGTCACTTAGATCACTTCTAAATGTTAATGTTTGGTTTATTTCAGTGTTTTATTTGTTCCTGAGTAAACCGGTTTGGCTGTGATTACAGTTAAGCTTCATAACATGTTACTCACAGTTAAATTAAGAGGGGACGGCAGTAAAAACTCCGGACCTGTGACATCATCACGTACGCAGGTGTTCCAATTGTACATATCGCGAGTCCGTGCTCGCGTTCTCGGCGGGTACGTACTCACCGAGAACGCGAGTACGTACTTGAGAATTGAGAAACGGCCAGGGATTAGGGATTAGGACACTGAGACAACATCGCCACCTTCAGGTTAAGTTGTAAATCACAATTTTACAGTGGACCCACTGTAAAAAATAAATAAATAGATGATAATGATAATAATTAAAAATCTATAGTAGTTGGTGGGGAAAAATGACATTTTATTGTCACTAATTGTTTATTTATTACTTAAATAGTTATGTATAGTATGAATAACATACTAGTGGGGGATGTCTTCACCACGAAAACCGTAAAACTTTAAAAACTGTAAAAATTCAGTGAATAGTCCAAAATTTATGCCCTTTTTCACATTTTCCAAAGCCATCCAGTGGGCCAGATTAAGTGTTTGCGGTGCTGATTCTGGTCTCTGGGCCTTATGTTTGACATCCCAGCTTTACAACAGCAACATGGTTGAAGAATGCTTAAAAGGGAGTCTTTAGATTATATTTATCTGGATCTGTAAAACAGTTATTAGCAATACTCTTAACTGCCTTGCTGTGGTTCCTCCTCATTCATCCCTCCAGCTGGTCCACCTGCTCGGCGTGGCTATCTACCGAGCCCTGGATTGGGGGCTGGATGACACAGAGGAGCGCGAGCTCAGCCCACAGCTGGAGCGCCTCATCGAACGCATGGCGGCCGGGGACCAAAGTGAAGGGGGCTACAGCTCCGCCGGAAACGCGACAACAGATGAGGGCTACAGTGGACAGGAAGAGGAGGAGGAGGAGGTAGAGGAAGAGGACGACCTGGAGGGCATAATCAGGCCGGTGTGTACGTTCCACCAGGTGATGGCACTGTGTGCATCTCGGCTGGCAAACCCAAGTCTGGCTCCGGAGCACTACCAGGCGGTCTGTAGGGCTCTGTTTGTTGAGACCTTGGAGCTGCAGACCTTCCTCGTCAAGATCAGAGATGCAAAGGAGGTACGCTTTTGTTTTTTGTATTCATAGGATACACTGGAATGTTAAAAATAAGAAAAACAATAAAGAGTTGACTCAGCAGCATAATGCAATCTCAGGTTTCCGCTGTCCTTGAAAGCATCAGGTATGTGCCACAACAGGTGTAAACAAGAATAACTGACACGCCATAGCTGCTGCTTCAGTGGTGTGCAGTGTGTAGTGTTCGTGTGTGCCCTCCAAATTTGAAATTCTTACAGCCTTTCTCCATTAATATTCCTGTTTACATCCTGCAGACTGGAGACTGATAAATGACTGAAGAAGCCGCCTCCACAGTTTCCTCCAACTACTCACCCTTAAATCTGACTTGCGGCGTGTCACTGCAGTGTTTATGCTTTTTGATCGACTCATGTATATTTAGCAGAAACACGGCGCAGAAAACTGCTTACATGAGTACATGCAGATGGTAGACTGACACTGTGTCATTCTAGGAGATGAAGATCCAGATGAGGCAGAGAGCCTTCAGTCCAGAGTTGTTGTTAGTTAGCGCCTTTCTGTTTCAGCAGCTGTATCTCCACCTGATTTTACCCTCCAACCCAACCCAAAATTTTTTAGAAAGGCAGGAGACAGGAGTCAGGCAGGACTCTCCTTGAGCTGAGACGTTTGTAGATGACATTGTGATCTGTAGTGAGAGTAGGGTGCAAGGCGCAGAGCAGATGAAGTTTAGATGAGTTTAAACACTTGAGGTCAACCATTCAAAGCAATGGGAAGTCCACAAAAGAGGAGAAGAAGAGAGCACAAGACGGGTGGATTTGGTGGAGTGTCAGGGGTGACCTGTGACAAAAGGATATGGCAAGAGTGAAAAGGGAGGAGGGTGTCCAGAAAGGGACAGAGCAATACTGGATATATTGAAAAAAGTGTGTTAAAATTGGAGCTTTCAGGCAGGAGGAAAATAAACCTCAGAGGAGATTCATGAATGTAGTGAAGGAGAACATGCAGAGGGTTGGTGTGCCCGAGGACGATGTGAGAGATGCTAGAATAAGATGGAGGCAGATGTTGCAACCCCTAAAGGGAGCAGCCAAATGAAGAAGAGGAAGACAACTGTCTGAATAATTTACTCAGGCAGGGCAACAAAAATGATATGAATGGCTTCATATGTATTGTTAGCAGCTAACATTAGTGATGGTTTATTAAAGTAGCATTCACCCAAAATGACACGCTCACAGCTGTCCCATCGAGAACATATGGGAAGACTAATGGATATTGACTTTATTCTGAGTCAGTGAGTGCAATATGCTTTAATTCTGGTTTCCACAACTTGATATATTATCAAGTTTTTGACTTGCTTACATTTTGATAGGTTTTCTGAAAAATTCCCAAAACATCTCTATCACAAATAACTCAATTGATACTTTCATGTATACTTATTAGGTGTTAAAAACAGTTGAAGTATTAGTGGACTTGCAGATGCTGAAAGCATCTAAATTTGCAAAGTCAACAAAATCTCTGGAGTAGTTTGTTATGGAAGAAACAATCAGAAACGCATCCAAATGTATTAAACCCACCGCAAAACAAAGATGAACAGTAAAAATACTCCAACTGTCTGTAGATGTCAATTAACAAAATCAACAAATTAGACCTGCTTTACTTACTATAGGTGGATCTGGGCATGCTTTAGAGATAAAAATCAGTCGTCATGGGCAACTGCTGCTGTCTACAAAAAAATGTTTTTGTTGCCCAGATGCTGAAGAAGATCTCATCGGAGGAATCTCTGGAAGACAGATCTACGGCTGAACTGGACACTCTGAAACACAGAGACTGGGTGAGAGGAGAATTCAGTCTGTGGCAGGGAGGACAGCAGTGTTGTTGCTCTGACACATGCACATGAGTGGTGTTGTTGTTTGCGTATTGCTTAATGCCAGGCCCGTCTGTGGGTGCAGCTGATGAAGGAGCTCAGGCAGGGAGTGAAGCTGAAGAAGGTGCAGGAACAGCCGTTCAACCCGCTGCCCACCGAGTTCAGCCTCACGCCGTTCGAGATGCTCATGCAGGACATACGAGCTCGCAAGTTCCAACTACGCAAAGTTATGGTGAGAGTTCAGACATGAAAGTTGGTGAAATGTAAAGATCTGAGCTATGAAATGACGTCTAATGGTCCATTAGATAATGCTGAAAGTAGTTGAAGTGTCACTGGAAGAACAGAAGCTGAAATCAGTGGAGCTGTTTTTGCAGAGTAAGCACTTAAAGCTCTGAAATGTTTTCACTGGAAACTTGACAGGACTCGTCTCAGGGCAGACAGGAATCAGACTAGAGACCTTTTTCAGGCACCTTACTGCATCATGCATGTATTGTAAATTGGCTTTACTGCAGAAAGAAAATGTTCTATGGGAGGCATGCATGTGGCAGTGAATCATCTCGAGGCCTTCTCCACAGGCAGATGCATAATTCAGCTTTACAATGCAAATATTAATGAAGGCCTTTCTCAACCTTCTGCTGTTTTGGCAGCAGCTGCAGTTTTTTGAAAATACCAGTAGATTACAGCATGCACTGTGATTGTGATTACAGTTTCTAACTTCTATACATTATAATGAGTATAGTATGGTCAGAGAGTCAGATATTTCTAATGTTCTGTTATAGTTTATAGGCACCTTTGGATTCCAGAATATGCTCCTGGATGTGTGGAGTCTGTTTTATCTGCTTTGAATACATGATGTTCATAACATGTTGCAATGTACTCTGACCAAGTTACCAAAAAAAGAGTCGCTGCTATCCGTCTTAGACTTCTGTCTATCTTGACAAAAGCTAGTTTTAGGAAGTAAGCTCTGCGTTGTTTCCTGGCTTATTCAGGTGGATGGTGATATTCCTACTAGAGTGAAGAGAAATGCCCACGAACTGATCCTGGATTTCATCAGATCAAGACCTCCACTTAAACCAGTAAGTGGGTTTAGGGGTTTTTTTCTCACTCTTTTTGTGCAATAAAAGTAGAGTTCATGTCCACGCTGCAGACGGCATGACTACTTTCCTTCTCCGACACACGAAATAAAATCAGCTGATCATAGCACAACTGGAACTGATGGGGTCAGCAGACAAACAGACTAACAATTTCAAGGAATTGGACTACTGGGAACCAGCTCTCAATTCGCATCCCTAGTTCTAAAGTTGATTTTGCTGCGCGGTCATAGCGGTCCTGATCTCAGTGACCTCATTTGACCCCAAATGATAAAACTATGACATTATCTGATGCATGATTATCTGATGATCATCAGCCTCCTGTTCCTGCTAACTGTTTGTTTGTTTGTTTGTTTGTTTTTGCTGCATGTGAACGAGGCTGATTGGCTTCCCAACTGGTTTAGATGCACATTTCTTTCTCTTCATGCTGAAAATTGTAAAAAAAAAAAAAAAAAACTTTTTGTGATGAGAGATCCTCTTAAGTTTTAAGTTTAAATTACCGTTGTCCAATTTTGTGTGGTTTGGGATGTTTGTCGTTTAGTTATAGACGTGTGTGTGTTACTCATGTCAGGATTTTCTAGAAATAATAAACCTCCTCCAGTGGAAAATGTTTAGTTTAGGGGGGTTTTTTTCTTAATGCTGCTCTCTTTGATGCATATTAATAAATAATACTTAGATCTCCAGTAAATGTCTTATTTTTGTTTGGAATTTTATTAAGCCTGATTTCTAACATTCACTGATGTCATAGCACAGTGCTGTTTTCTTCTGTGTGGTTGTATCATGGTTTTAAAATTTCAGCATGGACATGGACTACATAACCTGTACTGAATAATCAAAATTTCTCTTCAGAGTACAAAAGTAATATATTTATATTTGTTTCTGACTCGTGGATGTGACCTAATTGCCTCTCTTCTTTAGGTTTCAGAGCGCAGCCTCCCTCCTCCTCCCCCACAGCAGCAGTCCCTCCACGACCGGGTCCTGGCTGAGATCAAGCAGGAGAGGAAGCTCAGGCCGGTAGTTCCACCCAGCTCGAGACGTAAGGGAACAGTCTTTTAACCCGGGGTGTTGATAGATAAAACAAAATAAACAGAACAAAGAATGCCACTAATCAAAAGGAGGTTCAAAAGCTCTGCATAGATTTGCATTTAGAGATTGTTGTTAAGACCCAAAGTGCCAAAGGAGACCTGAGAGTCCTGGTTCACAGACTTAAAGCATGTGATACAAGTAAACCTAATTTCTGCTGTTTGGTATCCCTCCACTCAGTTTGGATAAGCTGGAAAAAGAGAGCTTGGACAGGTTTCATATTGCACATTTCACCATAGCATTTGCTTTTGCCCAAAAGAGATACCAGGTACCAAGAACTGGGTGATTAAATAAACGTTTATTTTCGGTTTGATGTTTGACAATAACCAAACACACGCCATCAGCACAAATACCTCAAACCAACTTCCAGCACGGTGATGGAGGGATGTGCAGCCACATTTTGCCCGGGTACCCTAAAAGTAAAGAATCAAAGTGCTGCGGTGACCCAGTCAAAGTCTAAACCTCGACCTGACTGAAATGCTGTGGTGGGACCTTAAGAGAGCTGTGCATAAAAACCTCAATGAGCAATGCTGTAAAGAAGAGTGGGCCAAAATTCTTCCACAATGGTGTAAGACACTGATAGTCACAAAGACAGTAATTACTCTTATTTGAAGAGAGAAATCATGTTGTTATAAATAAGACGTGAAAGTAGTGCCTGAGATCAGAAACTGCTTACAGGAAAGAGGTCATCGATCAAGTGAGCATTTTTTCCTCTCCTCATGGACTCCTGCGTATTCTCTAGTTCTTTTTTACAGCCACAAGAGTCGCCCCCTGCTGACCATTAGAAAGAATGCAGGTTTAAGGCACTCCTGTCAAAATGCAAATAACAAGCATGTAAATATCATGGCGAGAATGTACATGAAGTGTATGTCAGGTACTTTATTAGGCATTGGGTAATTGATATAAAAAAAGACACCTGTGACTGGGTCATTCCAGCAGTAAAGATGAAACACAGATATTTATTACCCTGTAAAGTGTCATCATTAAGTTCTTTAACATTAAGTTTTAAAAAAAACATATTCATAGTTTTCTTGGGCAGGGCTTTAACAACCTGCTGCTATTGTTGGGTCACTCCCTGGATGTCTCTGCAGTTTCACCATGAGCCTAAAAGCCGGGCACAAAGCAAGTATCAGCTTCTCTGTCGAGCTGGCCCTATTTTCATTATAAGGACCATCACAGGGGAGCTGGGACTCTGTAGTGGTTTTTAAACTCTGTCAGTGACCTAAAAAATGAGCTCACTTGTTTAGAGTCCAGCTGTACCATGCAAGCTGCAAGCTGCTGGATACAAAGACCTACAAAATACTTCTTTGATAAAGTGGTTGCATACTGTGTTTCGTTGTTCTGACTGGATGCACTTGCCAGAATAAAGCACTGGATGATTTGTGCAACTTACAAAGTACATATTAAACTACTGCCTAATCTATTCTTTGTATATAGATTAAGTAATGAAAGTTTATTTATATAGTTAGAAACATTCTCATCAGTCCTTGCAAGTGCTCAATAATGTTCTCATTATAATGAATATTATATTTAAATTTAAGCCTGTCTACAGCGTGTTTGTTGATCTAGTTGGTAAGCAGCTGCATGCAGTTGCCCTTTCAGAGGTAAATACAGTTGCATTAAACTGATGAAATAATTGCATCATAGTGAGTCTGGACATTCTGTACTGTAGCCTTTGAGAGTCACAACAATACTTTTCTATTTAGAGCTGCAGTCACATGAAGGTCATCTCACATTTCATAAATATTGACCTGTTATTTTCAGATCAAGGTCAGCGTGTTTTAGTGTGTGGACTGTTTATAAAGGAAGCTGCCTTGCAGAGACTGAAATTAGTCAACTGGACTGGCATGCTTTTATTCAGAAAGAGGAATCAAATGTCTTGACTTGTATCTAAAGGGAGTTTTTTAGTAAGCCTCATATATGCTGATATGTCTGAGGGTAAAATACAATTTAAGAATTAAAGTCAATCACTTGCTTTGTGCTTTTAGAGGACTTCCAATTACTGGTATTTAAATGCACACTTAAGAGTTATTTTAGATTATTTATTAATTATTTAGCAGCTAAAGCCAAACCATCAAACCAATGAATTTAGCAGGTTTTGGCTGATCCACACACATTTATTATTATTTTCAGTTTTTACTTATACCACCTTAAAAGTTTAAGGAAGCATGGATTGACTGGCTACTTAGAAAAGTCCAGTGTTTGTGTTATTTTTATCCTTTTTTTGTTCTCCTCAAACTCCTACAGGATGTTTTCAGCCATTTAATAATGGTCTGCTTCTGCAGGGGGTTTGGTGTTTAAAAAGTTACTGCAGGGACTTTGTAAGGAAGATGTAGTCTCAGTTTTGTGACACAAAGGTGTTGATGCTGTTAATTCTTTTAGCTTGCTTTATTGCATATATACTTTAAATGGACCAAAGTACTATGCTACCTACGCATTAGACCTACCAGAGCTGTTTGGACATAAAAACCATGTCGTGAAGCTCCCAGTGCACAGCTTTTGCGCTGATGTTAACGCCACAGGAGGTTTAGAACTCTACAGTGATCAAGTCAGCATAGGGTTTGTACTTTTTTTTTGTTTTTGTTTTTATTACAATTTAAAGGACTGTATGTGTTTCAGTGCTTGGCGAACCTGCTCTATAACTTTGTGGCCTGCACACTTAGAGTTTTTGTGGTTCCTAAACAGTTTAACTCTGCAATAATCCCACTAACAGCTGATTACGGAGTATCTATGAGGGAATAAATCTGTTGCAAGAGTGACATCCTATTACAGTATTCAGTGAACTCTTTATAATAACCCATTCTTTCACAAATGTTTGTCAAAGACAGACTGTAAGGTGAGGTGTTTGATCTTATACACCTGTGCCAATGAGGCTGAAAACACCTGAATTTAAAGATTAAGAGGTGAGGTCCATATAGTGTATTTCTAGGAATTTCAGTGTGAATAAATTTGGGTAGGGCTAAAATTTAAATTAATCACAGTTAACATGATTCACTGAGGTTTGTGGCAGGTGGTTTAGGGCAAATCGAGCCATAATATTACATCAGAACAGCTTGTCTCATGCCATTGTTTATTACCACTGGCTGTTTTTTTTGTTTTTTGTTGGTTTTTTGTTATTTTTGTATTTTGAATGGAGGAAGAGCAATTTCAGAATTGGCACAGGTGGGAGTGTCAAAGTTATGAGTTTGGTGCCAAGGCTTTTGCTCTGGCCTGGAGCTTTTCACTGAGTCCTCACCCCGAATTTGCTGTTCAAGGTAGGTCGTGTTGGACTACCTGTGTGTAGGTAGTTGGACGTTATTGCAAACATGCACAACACATGTGGAATTTCCCACCATATGTAGCATAGTAGCATTTTGTGATACACTTTTAAATGTATCACAGCATGTACACTAGCATTGCCTATGAGTATTAACCCTTTCTGACAATATGAACAAAACTGAAAATGGAACCTTTGTGCAATTTATGGAATAAGGCAGAGCTGCTTCATTGCACTGACTCCAAAATGGTACACAGGGTGCGTCTGATTACTCCCTTCTGATCTCAGCACACCTGAGATTTTCTGGTTTCTGGTTTCTCTTCCCTCAGCATTTGGCTCTCTGCCCTGTCTGGTTCAGACGTGTCCCTGCAATGTCAAATCCACTTCATGCATCGACCTGTCCGTGTCGGAGCCCGGACCCCGGCCACCATCCCGTCCTCGCATCCTGCTCAAGGCCCCGACCCTGGCCGAGATGGAGGAGATGAACATATCTGAGGTGAGCTGGAACTCTGTGATCTTGAAGGGGAATAGGAAAGGAAACTCTGGGAATTTCTTCTCTGTGGGCTGAGTGTTGTTTTTCACAGCAGCACAGGCTCTGTTTCCCAATCTAAGTGGGTTAAGATTCCTCTCTGAGGAGGAAAATGAAACAGTGACTGGGAAGAATCGCTTTCTCTTTTGCACAAAGACTCAGCAACTTGGGAAATTCCTTCTTTCTCTCCTCTCACTCTTGCTGTGTTACATCAAACATTAAAACTCCCCTACGCTTTAGCACTTTAAAAAATATCCTCACAGGTGCAGGGGGGGAGATATCTGCAGGTCAGAACTGACTTCTGCTTAATCCAGAGGGAATGACATGTTTACCTTCTGCCTCCTCAGTGCTTTCTTTCATTTTCACCTTGCTTTCACATTTCATATTATACCACTGCTACGTGCTGCAAGTTTTTGGTTAGGAAATGTGGCATTGGGTATATGTCATAATCTCTCTCCTGCTTCTTTCCTTGCACCAAGTACATCTGTGACGGTTTAACGAGTCTCTCAAGCATTTTAAACCTCCTCTGTGGCCATCCTGTAAGGCACTGCAGACAGCAACTACTTACTGTAATATCTCAGCTGTTCCAAACTAATTTAAAGTAGATTATAGTTTAAGCTGTGCAAACATTTCCACAGGGGTGATGTTTTCAATGTTACTCTGTTTGAATTGACCAGGAAAATGAGTCAGTTTGGATGGGATTAACATTAGTGTGGGATTCTAGGATTCCTGGAAATTTGACCTTTTGTCCAAATAGGATTTTAATTTAAAACTACAGGATGTGCTTCAGAGCAGGGGGCTCCAGAGGTTCATGCAGCTATTTTGCTCATTTCCAGTTTCTCCCTGTAGCTCTGACAAATGAATGTTCCTTTTTTTATTTTACTTCTACATTTTCTTAGATGCAACAAAAATAATTATGTTACTGTACTGAAAATTCAAAGTAAAAATAACAAATAATCATAATCATAGCCCATAGTCTGTAGTCTGTTATTTATTTATTTTGTAGTTGTTGACGCCTGTTTATAATGTTGTCAGCCACAAAATGTGTTTTGTGGCTCCATGCAAATTGTGGTTTTTGGTCTGGATTTTTTAAATGGCGGGTAATATGATAGTAAAGGTTACTCCCTGCTCTATAGTCTGCATGATCTATGGGAAGGCTAAGTTGGCTGTAGCTTAGGCAGTAGAGCAGGGCATCTGCTAATCAGAAGGTTGGTAGTCCAGTCTGCTTGAGTCGGCATGCTAAAATATCCTTAGTCAAAGTTGCTCTCTGATGCATCCATTGGAATGTGAATGTTGGCTAGAAAGCACTTGAGGGCAGAAAAACGAGCTTGTGTGAATGGGTGAATGTGGTATGTTGTATAGCGTGCTCAGGTAGAGAAGAAAAACACTACACAAGAACCACTCCATTTACCGTGCCAGTATTATTGGCTGATATTGTCCCATTATAGATATTTTTGGTATTCTCTTATCTGACATTCAGCAATGTCAGATAAGATAATACCAAAGGTCAAGTCCACTGTGAGCACTATTAAGGAAAGAAGAGTAGAACCGAACACAAACTCAGAACAGAGCGCCTCCACCGGCCCCTTGACTGCAGTTTGAGCACCCTGCCCTTAGAGGGAAGACTCACTGCAATAAGCACATTTATTTTGATAGTACGTATACACATGATCTGCCAGTGCCACACATCCCATTTACTGTCTGTTTAAGCAGTTGTGTTTAGAGCTCCTCCTTTAGCATTGAGATCTAGTTTGCAGTACCTCTATAAACACATTTTTGTGGCATTGTTTTCATAAAGTAGGAGAGAGGAAGGGATTAGTGATGTGTCGGCCGCGAACGAAACGGCTCTTAGAGCCGGCTCTTTGAAGCGAACGACGCGAGCCGTGGAGTTTTTTTCTTTCTCTCACCCTCTCTCTCGCACTTTTTTTCCACTTCATTCCGCACGTGAGCCTTGTGCTTTGCGCTGGGAAGAGGGGGGAGGGGCGGCACTTACACTCACAGTTAGTGGTGTGTGAATCAATACTGAAATATCAGTTCTTCCGATACCAGTAATTTATGTTCTAGAATCGATTCTCATGTTACAATATCGATATTTTAGTACTTTGGGGTAAATTTGTAGTTTTTCATTAACAGGAACACAGTGGAAAGAAACTATATCATTTGGAAGGAACTACTTCCTCTTCCGCCTTTCATAGTCATATGCGAAATACGGCTGTATAAATGTGTCGCAGCCCCTGGCGTGCGCACTCACAACTATGGCTGAGCGTAAGCGGAGTCATGTGTGGACGTATTTTACCTCCACAAACAGCCAAGACGTGGTTTGCGATACATGTGACAAGACATTGAGGTTTTCTGGTAGCTCCACTAACCTTGTCAAACACCTCAGAGTAAATCATATCACAGAATATGATGAGCTTATGTTGAGGCGAACTGAAGAGGAGGAGAGGGACAGGTGCTGCTAGGGCGAGACAGACGTCTCTCGCGGAGTCCTTTAGTGCTGCAGGCAGGCAACATGCTCAAATAGCGCACAACTTCGGGTTTTTTATTTCTATATGATAATTCTGCATTATTAAGCAATAAGAACGAGTAGTCTGATGTCTTGTAATCATTATGAAGCTATATTATTACAATTACATAATACAATTATATATTGTATTATGAAATACAATGAAACATTAAGTTTTTGTACAGAGTATCGGTATCGGATCAGTATCGTCGATACCACCCTGAATTTTACTTGGTATCGGATCGGAAAGGAAATCAGTGGCATCGCACATCACTACTCGCAGTAGCACAGGAACAGAGCGGGAGGGAGAGAGAGAGAAAGAGAGCCAGGGACAACAACGTCACATTAGAAAGGTACAGTAATCATCCACAACTATTTTCAGTTGCGGATGATAAAGGATTCAGAAAGTTGATTCATGCAGGCCCATATGACAGAGAATGTGCATCTTCTTTTTGTTTTCATATTTTAATTTATATTTAATTGTGTTGTGGTTTGCAGTGTTTTGTGTTGTTTCACTTTAAACTTGTTTAAAAGGAAAAAGCTGAAAATTTAAATAGTTAAAAGTTGAAATGTAAATAGTTGGTTTTTGTATTATATGATTTATTTATTACATTTTATGTGGAGTGAATAAATAAAAGTATATTTACGGTGGCCCCTAGAGACAAAGCACATACAAACTCCAAAACACGTACAAAACCCAACAGAAGTGCTCCAGGATGCTAGGGGCAGTGTTGAGCTTTTGTTACCTAGTGGCTACACAAGCCAGCAAGTACCAACGACCGGATTTGGTGTGTGGTAGTAACAGGTAAATGAACATTTTTTTTAAATTATTTGAATATATATGAGTGCTTGTGTATAAATACACAAACAATACACTTATGCTTTGAATTGTGTAATTTAAGTGATCTAGGTAGCTCTGCTTTGGAAGGTCAGTTAATGCTAGAAATGTGTTTTGGAGTTTGTACGTGCTTTGTCTCTAGGGGCCACCGTATATATTTATATATAAACATATATAAATAAAACCACGTTTTGTTTTTTTTTACATTAGTAATTCCTTTTGTGTATAATTTTATATCGTTGTTAATAATAAATTAACTAAAGCAACAAAACAACCTGAAGAGCCGGTTGGGAGCCGAAAGAGCCGGCTCTTTTTAGTGAGCCGAGCCGAAAGAGCCGGTTCTCTAAAAAGAGCCGGAAATCCCATCACTAGAAGGGATTTCTCTGAAATTGGTTTTTCAGAGCTAAATCGTGCTGGTTTGGCTTTAAAATCAGAGAGCAGAAACTTCCACATGACACTTCCATCCAATTACATCAATACATGCCGTCATCCTGTGATTAAATATTTTGTCCTGATGAAAGTGGAAGAGACCACCGACACCCACATGGTACAAGCACAAGAGATCTCAACCAGAAACACCCGACTGATCTTAGGTGCTCTCTCCAACACCATAATCAAAGCACCAAATGTCAGATTATGTTTTGTAATAATAGTAGTTTTCCCTCTTTAAGAGTTCCATAGACTTCTGGCATTATAGGTTTTTGCTTTAATTTATCAAGTGTGTGTCTAGTCAAGTGTAAGGTGTGTCAGCTCATACATTAATATCAGAATGTTTATTTACTCCCAAAAAACTGGACCCAATTCAGGCGGGCTCTCTTATGGTCTGTAATTGATACTCGGATTCAGAGAGCAACACTATATTATCAAATCTCCTTAAATATATTTAAAAATCATATTTTTAGTAACCTGTTGTCAAGCTTTAGGGGTGCAGCTCTCCTCACAGCTTAAATTTCTTCCCACTCTGGGGTAAATTTCCCAGACAGGCCTGCATAGTGGTGTTAAATTTCTGTTTGACAGGCAAAAACGAATTTTCACTTCCTCCATTTTCACACAAAAGCTAAATGTCACACTGAACTGATAAAATGCAGGAGAATGAAAGGGGATCCTCCTGATTTAAAAAAAACAAAGACAGGGCTTAGTTTCCTAAAATGCAGGAGGTCATTTCAGGTGCAATTGTTACTGAGGAGGGGGTTTGAGTCTCTTCCCATACAATATCCATCTGAGCTTAATGAATTGGTGAAGTACTAGTAGTGCGTCTATAAAACTTTGCAGACTGTATATCGCTTGGACCCAAATGGGGTCCTGACCTTTAGGTTGAGAAGCTTTGAGGAAGACTAAAAGCTTCATAATTAAATTGAATGTTTGAAGGTTTTCGGGGTGAATCTGCTGTTCCTCCTTGTCAGCTGCTTCCTTCTTGGGGTTTTCCAGCCATATCTCAAATTCAGCTTCCTAAAAATAGCAAATAACATATTTTTCACTGGGGTGTTAGCTTAGTTTTGCGAGGTACTGGATCTCTTCTGGCCTGGGAATGCACAGGATCCTGCAGAAGGAGCTGGAAAACACTGCTCAGGATAGATGCATCCTAAACTGTGAAAATCAGAAGAAAATGGAGAATTAAAGCTGATAGGTCATTATAGTTTGGTGACTTCTCTTTACTTTCTTATTTTCTTCCTGCTCATCTCCCTGGTCCCTCACTTTTCCTCCCCACCCCGAATCTTTCCTCACCCTCCACCCTTCCACCACAGGAGGAGGAGTCTCCAGATAACGGGGAGCTGCGGAGGACCGAGAGCTCCCCGATTCCTCTGAAAAGAGATCGGTCCTTCTCGGAGCACGACCTGGCTGTGCTCCGTGGGGAGATGCTTCCTTCGTTCTCTGAGTCGGCCCAGCTGGGCGGGGTGGTCAAGCTAAGGGTCGAGAGGCCTCGATCCAGGACTCTAACCAGCGCCGGTGCTCCTCCTCAACACAGAGGTCAGAATATCCTCTATGCTCGTACTCAAATGCGTAATCTTGTGTTTCTTTATGTCTCTAGGTGCTCTCTGGGGGGGTTTTCCAAGCTATGTTGGGTACACACTACTCTCTATAAAAACACTAATTGAAATTAAACTTTTAAATGAACAGGTGTGTCTGAGTTGACAGGTACTGAACAGACCCTGACGAGATGTGCTATCTCATCTTCAAACCTGTTTGAACAGCTTCTGAGCTACTTCTAGTAAATGCACAGGACTGAAAAGAAGCTGTAATCAGGAGGTTTTCAGTGCAGGATCACAGCTTGTTGCGTATTCAGCCTGCACTGAGCAGTGTGGCAGTGCTTCACAATCACCACCATTCAGAAGTTGTCTGTGAATCAATCCCAACCAAACACTGCAGCAGCTCATTTTAGGGGGTTAGAGCTTCCTGTCTGAAATGAAATCACTGGCGATATCAGCTGTTTTAGCGTTTGCTTGTTATGAAAGTCTTCAGACTCTGATCCAGCCGTGGCTGATGACTCATCTGTCTGCAATGCTAAGTCTCCTCCCATAGGGGGAGACACAGGGCCAGTTTTTGAGCCTTCAAGGAGAAAAAAAAAGTGAGATTAAGATTGCAGTGGGAGGTGTGTGGTTGATCAGATATTCCCTTTGGTTTTCAACAAGTTTCTAAACGTGACAGAGGACAAGTCCTGGGGTCTCATTTATAAAAGAGTGTGTTAGTATCCAGATTAAAATCATACAGAAGTCAGATACATGGAAACAAGCAGGCAAATACTCCTTAATAAGTCACAGAGTACCAGGACATGTGTGCACGTGGATCAGCTTTGTATCCCACCCTCTAAACACCTACATTTAACCATAAACACCTCATGAATTTTGATACATAAAAATGAGGCCGCTGATTGGTCCTTCAAATCACACTGACCTCTGGCAGTCACCTGGGATACCCCACCCTGGGATATCATGTGATCAAAATCATCTTTTGTAAATGTGATTTATTTATGTTTGGTTTAAACTGTAAACTTAGCCTTCGTTACTCCTGATGAGGACATGCAGTGTAATGATGTGTGAGAGCTGCCCCTGGCTGTGAGCTACATGAGTACATGTGGAGAGCATAAACTCCGATCAGCTCCTTTTTTATGGGTCTGTCATTAAGATGGAATATACGATATGTCGTAGTTTTAGTAGCAAAACACCACCAACTAAACTTCTAGGATTTTGAACTACAACAAGCACTGGTTACCTGGATGTTTTATCTGTTTTCTTATTGGCTAAACATTTAAAGGTCGTATCATCATGTGGGATAGGTGGCTCATCAAAACAGGTTATACTATATGAAATTCTCCCGCACTGAAAACATTTTTCTCCAGTGAATCATTGGGAAACAGAACGCGTCCAAGGAAGCAGTGTTTGTTTCTGTTACTCTTCGTCACAGGCATGAAATCTGTGCAGTTCTGCTGTTGAAAATGACAACAAATCCCATGATACTGATGCTTGGAAAAAACAAATCTGGCTGCACGTTTTAAAAGAGCAATTTTTCAGCCCTGGTAACTTAATGTGGCTTTCTCTGCTCAATATCTGGCTCACCCCTCTGTATTATAACAATAATACTATATTCAACAATAGGGAAACTGTACACCATATAAGATATTTAAATATGAGTAAAGCAGTACAAAATAAGATGTAATATCACATAGTTCAGCGGTTAATAGAACAACAGAGAGCATTGCAGTGTGGTTGAAACCTGAGATATCAGGCCTGTGTATGCACACATTAATTTACTACTGCTATTGGTCACTGTAGAGTCTGACCTCCTAAATCTCTCCTTCACACCGTGGGAGGACGTGTGTTGTCTGAAGTTAATATAAATGTATCAGATGGTATCAGATATATTGATAGCTTATATTTAATTATTATAGTTTGGCTTTGATTCACTGCCTCACCATCTGTGTCAGCAGGTTCCAAACGTCTCTGTGCATGGGTCAGATTTGTTGTACTGTACATTCTTGCATCAAGTTTGTCTTTATAAAGACCCTGAGACCCTGGTCTGTAATAGATATGTGAATTCAGGAGGACACACCAAGCCAAAACCACAAACCTCCCTTGCTGACCTTCTATCATTAAAAAAGTTTAAAACTTGGACATTTTTAATGTTTCTTCAGTGTCAGAATAATCCAGTAACAGCTGTCTGTACATTCACAGACATATGAACAGCCACTTTAATTTTCTTTAGCTTGGTAAAAAACAGAGATGTGTGTTGGTGAGCCTCCTGATGACTTTAATTTCTCTCCATCGCTGTATTTGAATGAAAAATGCCTCCGAATAGACATCAGACCCAACAAACTGAGTGCAGGGGTTACTGAAGTCTTAAATGCCTTTTTTGTAAGTTTCCACCTCTTCTGCCTCGAGGCCTGGAAGGAAAGCAGCAGTAAACAGTCATGACAAAACCCAGCAGCTACTAATTACCGTTAAGTCTACAAAACCAAAACTCTAGGAAGAAAATGTTTATTCGATTCCCAACCCTCGGGCTAATAAAATGATTTAATGGTTTGGGAGACATTATGTCACCACTGCTTCCAATCTCCAACCTCGCTGAACCACCGTTACCTCACAGAAGAGCTGTGTCAGTTCACCGCGGTGCAGCCTTGACTTGGATTCACGTCGGCCGTGAAGCAGCCCAGAGACTGGTGATGGATTGTAATCAAATCAAGTGATTGGGTGAAGGAGGGTAGAAGCTAATGGCTTTGAATTGTGTGCTGCATGAAAGCCCTGGGAAGGATGTTATGTGTTTGATAGCCATGATTCGTGCATTAGCAGCCTCGGTGTCCATATCCAGAGGTAATTGTTTGAAAAACGATCCTGACTTTAATCCACTCTGCAAAGCCATCCACAGTGCTTATGTGCCATAAACATTACACTCAGCTGGACGATAGCAGGATTTTTAATTTGCAGTGCACAGCTTTGCCAATAGAGGACTCTCCGGCCTCAAGTGTGCCAGTGAGAGGAGGTAAGCCTATAAGCCGGCTGTCATCGGCAGCTGATCCAAATTATACGCGCTGATCATGTTTACTGGCCTGTTCCAGCCCTCCCGTTGCCCTGTTTACTTTCCATCAGAGACATATTGACACCTTCCATTTGCAGGATCGAAGAGGCACCCAGTTTAAACTGTGTGAGGTCTTCTGTGTTAAGAGCAGACCTCTCACCGTGATCTGAGTTACAGATGTAGCAGCATGGGCCGAATCACTCCACTGAAATCAGATTAATAATAGATGACGGCGTTCCAGTCGGATCGACAAACTCTCTGAAGGCCTGAGATCCGAGACGGGCCTGAATGAAAGAGGCTGATGTGTAATTCATGGATTCTTCAGACCGCGACTCGTGGCTTTCTCTCATTCACTTTCTGCTGTCCTCAGCTCATTATTCCCTCTCTGTCTCATTCACTTTTCATCCATGTCCACGTGCCAGCCTCCTTCCCAATTCACGGCTGGGTGCCGCCCTCTCCGGCCCGCCTGTCTCTGAGCTCAGTCGACGAGACTACAGAGGGATCCGAGACCACGTCTGAGTCCAGAGCTGGAGACGAGCATCAGTGGATGGTGAGATGAAATCACTGCTGAGGCAGAGGATGGTCCTCGGCTTCACGTGACATCACTGCAGAAATATTCATCCTGTCAAGCCAATTTTATCTGTTACTGAGCTTAGATTGGTGGGGTCATATCTCCATTTTTTTTTTACTGAAGTTCTGTAATATCAATAATATTGATCTAAATCAACAGAAATTACTTTATTTTGAAAGTTGCCATATTATTTTTCATATGAAGGCTAATCCGTGCAGAGAAATGCCAAAAAAACCTTCATGGGTGTGTACTGCTCCCTTCACAGATATGCACAACATGTATCTGTGCAGTAGAAAGGGAAGTTGGAGGCTCAGGTGCAAAACTGTGCAAGAGGACATGCAAACAACTTCATTACATGAGACTGGCAGAGAGTTCTGTGTTGTAAAAGGAGTAGTACATACTATTGTGTTGAAATGTTACATTTCTGGCAGTTTCCTGCATGGTTTAGTTAATCGTTTGAACACAAGTCCTTTTCTTTAACCGTTTCACACAAGCATAAAACTGCAGGTGATAGTTCTAACTAGCGCTAACATTTTGGTTTTCACCTCAGCCAGTTTACAGTTTTCCTCTGTAATCTTTTATCTTTAGCTTTTTCTTTAAAATAAACCGTGGACGGGAGCTCAGAATGATTGGTTTCCTCTCTTTAACTGCTCTCGGTTGTCTTCAGGATGAGTTCAGCCACCCTGTGGAGAGCCTCGCCTTAACCGTGGACGAGGTCATCAACGTGCGGCGAGTACTGGTCAAAGCAGAAATGGAAAAGTTTCTCCAGAGCAAAGAGCTCTACAATAACCTGAAGCGGGGGAAGGTAACAGTGCAGAACTTCTCTCAGTGCAGTGTTTCTTTGTGCTGTTGACACTAACAGGATTCACTGACTGTGAGTGTGTGTTGTCAGGTTTGCTGCTGCTGCAGAGTGAAATTCCCCCTCTTCTCGTGGCCGTCTACCTGCTTACTGTGCAAAAGGTATGAAGGAAGTCTTTCATTCTCTTGTTGATGTTTAAACGTTTGTTCCAAGGTTGCAGCTGAAACATGAGTCTCCACAAATCAATACCCGGGCATATTTACAGTGCATGTGGAAAGTATTCATGACACTTCACTTGTTCCACATTTTGTCAGGTAATGGGCTTATTCCAAAATGGATTAAATTCATTTTTCACCTCAGAAATCTACTCACAATACCTCATAATGACAAAGTGAACAAGGGTTGCTTAAATGTCCTGCAGATGTATGAAAAAAACAAACAAAATGTGACATGTGCACAAGTATTCAGCCTTTGCATTACTCAGTTACAAGCTTAGCACACATATATGTGGGCAGTTTCTTCCATTCTTCTTTGCAGAGCCTCTCGTGCTCCATCAGGTTGGATAGGGCACGTTGGTGCGCGGTCATTTTCAGATCTCGCCAACAGTGTTAAATTGGGTTCAAGCCTGGGATCTGACCGGGTCACTCAAGGACATTCTCACAGTGGCCCTGAGGCCACTCCTTTGTCTTGGCTGTGTGTTTAGGGTGGTTGTCCTGTCAGAACATGAAGCTTTTTCCCGGCCCGAGGTCCAGAGCGCTCTGGAGCCGCTTATCATCTGCTCATTCCTGAATTAATTTTTCTCTCGACCCTGACTAGTCTCCCAGTTCCTTTTTCCTGCCATGATGGAGACCACTGTGCTTACTGGGATCTTCAATGCCACTAAATTTTTTTCTGTAGCCTTGACATTTACGCTCCCACTAATCACTACTGAATTCAAAGGTTTTCATGCAAGAGATTGGAAGCAGGGACCGTGCTGTGACTGCGCTGCACCTCCAAATGCTACAATTAGGGATTATTAGAACAAGTACCATGAGAACAGGTCTTACCGGGGTGGGGGGTTTATAGCTATCAGAGCAGCCTGTTCCCGCTTAAGCAGTAGGAAAGTGTGCAGACATGCGTGCTGTTGTAGTAAAATCTTTTCTTTTTCTCTCAGATCTGTCTGCAGCTCCTGCAGTGCAAAGGTAACTTTATAACTTTCAAATCTTTTCTTTTGGCTCTGTTTTTATTCTGCTGTGAATGACTTTGTACTCAGCCTTGCTTTTCATGTCATTACTTTTACTGCTGTAGAGTTTTTAATTTTTCTGTTCATACATGTTGTCATTTAATACCAGGTCTTTTTAATTAAAGTATATAAAGTTCAACTTTTTCACATCTGAACTATCATTGTGACACACTGTGAATTGTTAAGTTAAAAAATATTGCTAGAAAAACGAAAAACAAATTTTATTTTTAATGTAAAACAGTATAAAAGATGTAGATTTAACCGCTCTCTGCATCACTCTGGTGTGAGGACTCTGGCATCTGTCACGACTCCCTTTAAAGCCGTCCTCCCTTTTAGTCAACTTTCTTCTTATTGGCTGCTCCTCATAAACAGAAGGTTTTGAGCACGGAGTAGGTGGAGCTTCTGCACTCACAGCCAGAGCTGTGTGCAGTGAGTATCACCATTATATTCATAATAAAATTTGTTGTAAATTTTATATGAACACAAAAAGAAAGGCAATGTTAGTTTGGTCGATTACACTCTTGGTTGTATGCTTCTTCTTGGCAAATCTTAGAAATCTTAAAACTGTTGGAAACACGATTGTAGGTCAAGTAGCAGAGTAGAGTATGTGGGTTGGACCTATGAGAAACTTGTTAAATCTTCTCTGCCAATGTCAAACTGCTTATTCTGCCGTTAACTCTTGTTTTGAGCTTCTGGCGACTGTCAGATGTCTGACTGGCGCCTGATTAGCGCTGTTCAGCATTGAGTCCAGACTCTGCCTACGGCCACTGGATCATCAAAGTGTGGAGTGGACTGATAGGGTAACAGCTTTTAATGGAGGCAGCGCGATGCTGTGGGGTGCTATCTCCCTCACTGGAAATACAAGGCTTGTCATCACTGCAGGCAATCTCAGTGCAAAGAGATATCAAGATGAGATTCTGCAACCAGTGACGATCCTATATCTGCACAGTCTGGGACCAAACTCTATCCTCCTGAATGATGACGCTCACCGCTAAAGAGCGGGGTTTATCAGAGGATACCTCCAGAATTTGGGAGTGGAGAGGAAGAAAAGGCCATTTAAGGGGAAATAAGAAGGCTTTGGTAATGGTATAAGATTTATTGCCAGGAAGCATTGTTACAACAAAGAACTTGCATTTAAAGCTCTGCATTTTAATGAGGATAAACACATGAAGTCATTTATGCTTCAGGTTTAACCATTAAGTAAAGCTATGTGGAGCTTTTACATGTAAAAAGAGAAAGAAAGAGGCTTCTGGAGCTGCTGCAGAACGGTGTTAAATGACATATTTTAGTGCTTATTAACGCATTATTTGAGTTTGTCATTTCTATTGACGTCACTTCTTCTTTTGTTCTTTTGCTGGTTTTGATTTGTTGCCTCAGTCCCGGGCCGTGTTGGATGTGTGGTTCTGTGCTCTGTAGGTTTGGATTTTGTGTGATTTGTGTGCTGTGGCTAATTTGTGTGTGTTGTGTTTTTTTACCGATTGTGATTGGTTTTTATTGAAATATGTGCATTTGCTTATTGTTGCTCTGTGACTGTATGGCTCGTGGCCTTGATGTTCGTGTGTTTTGAATCTCTATTGTCGTAGAGGCTAGAAATACTTGTAATGTGAAAGTCATCTGCAGTGCCTCCCACCACAGGCTCTCTCTGTTCTCTTTCCTCTGCCTGATTGTTTTTCCTCTTGGTGTGCCTCTTCTGTGCTCCAGATGAAGATTCCCTCAAAGAAGATGGCCCACATTCCTGTGTACACTGTGGGCTTTCACAGCACTCCAAAGAGCCATGGACAAAAAAGCCAAGTCTACAAGTGAGTCTGTGTTTGTCTTCAGAAGCTGAGTCTGTTTATTGTAGAGAAGATTATAAAACTGGCTGAAAATAAAACGACAGTTTTCTTCTGAAGTATGCACTGAGGACCAGGAGAAAGATCAAAAAGCATACCTAACATACCGTCCTTTCCAAATCTAGCTGATGAGTTTCCTATGGAGGCTGTGCCTGTTGCAGAGCTCTTAAAAAGGGGTGCAGTCTGCACCGTCGACAACCACTATCCCCTAAAATCTACACGAGAGGGGGGTTTGGGAACGGCTATGATAGCCAAGCAGTAGAGCCCTGGCAGGAGCCCATACCTCCTCAATCTCTGCCAGACATGGCGTTTTTTAATTTAAAGCTTCTTTTTTCTAACATCAAACTCTCTAAAATGTCCCTAGATGTCGATCTCACATCTTTGGTGTCTGGCACCTTTCACTGGCAGTGTCCTAATCTGCTCTTTTATTATTATTTTTTTTTTTGGGGAGGAATGGCAGTTCAGACAGACCTGCTGACAGCTACACCATGTGGGGGGAAGAACAACAGGAACCTCTCAGGAAATCACTGTTACTCCTTTGTTAGCACAGAGGCTTATTCTCTTCAAACACTTTTGTGTTTTAGAAAGCAACTAAAATATCTTGGAGTGGTGTGGCTCAAAATAAGCAGGTGTTAAACGTAAAGTTCCTGTTGGAGTGCCTGCTGCTGCAGACGTTTGCAGCTGCTGCAGTCGTTTGCAGCTGCTGCAGTCGTTTGCAGCTGCTGCAGTCGTTTGCAGCTGTCACAGCCTTCCACATCTTTCATTTCAAAAAGTACCATCAAGGTTATTTCAATAAACAAAAAATAAACTAAAAACTAAAACTGGATGTGAAAAAACTAAAATAAAAATAAAAACTAGACTTAACGAAATCATCCCATCTAGTTTTATTTTGTTAACTTTGAAAACTGACTAAACTAAAATAAAAAATATACCAAGGAAATGTTTTAGTATCTGTCTGATGATGGATGTGTTAATATAGACTCTGGATGCCTATATATGATTATATATATTATATATATGCTCTTTGTTTTTGATTGTGATACCTGCACTGATTATCCTAAATCTTGCCTCTGACATTTGCCCTCCATATATTTGCCCTCTATACAAGAATAGTTAAAAAGACTAAAACTAACTGAAACAAGAAAATCTGCTGTGGATGATAAACTGAACTTAAAACAAAAATACTAAATAAAAAGAAAAACTAATGAGAAAATTCAAAACTATAATAACTCTGGTTGCCATTTTCTGATAACATTAACTTAGAATTGGAACTTCAAGACTCCTTCTCTCCCAGGCAATGCCTGCTGCCCCTCTGCAGGCTTCAGGAAAGGAAGCCCCGATTCAAATGAGGAGCTGGCAGAAGAGAAAAATGTGTTTCGGGTTTTGTTTTATTTTTAAATGTGAATAATGCAGCGCTACATAGAATATTAAAGGAGCTGTAAAGGAGCAGAATAGGTCCTCTTTAACATGTTTACAGCCTTAGTTTAAGCTCGTCAGAGCTGATAAGGAAGTTCAAAGGTTTAATCCCTGTAAGGCCTGGACCGTGAAATAATTGCCCCAAAATTCAAATTTTTTAAAAATAAATTAAATATTAATTTGCATATCTGAGGTTTAATTTGTATCATATCTGCTACTTCTGGCATTTTTGTGCAACCTATTGCACAGACAGATACATGGGTCTCAAAAACCCTTGTATCAAATATGAAACCCCTGGCGTAGCTAAGCTAGGTTAAGTACTACCTTCTGAGCTGCACACCTTTCTGTTTCCAAACCTGAGGCTAACCTGACATTTGGACTCAACACACCAGTTTCCCCACAGTGTTGTCATCCACTCACTGCTCAGGTTCAATGCCGGGACGGTGGACACCGAGACTGAAAAACAGGTCAAATCTATTTAAGTCTGCCTCTAACTCAAGCCAATGACTGCTAACCTTCTCAAGCCTAAGCAGCACCAGCCTCTGTGCTTACCTCAACCAATCGCAGATTTCCTATTCAATCCAATCACCAACTTCCACCTACCTCCCCCACCCTCTCTCTCTCTTTAGTTATGTAATCAGTGCAGCGCCTCTTTCAGGGCCTCTAAGCAGCCATTATGTAATAATTACCCAGCTGTCATCAAAATCCTCGCTGCTTTTGGCCCTGTGAAGACAGAAGTGGAAGAGAGAGTGGACAGAGAGAGCCAAACAGCGAGCTGATGAGAGAAATGGGCCGCTGGCGTGGTGCTGTGCTGATCCGCTCTCTAACACCTGTCACCAAGACCCGACCGTGCGGCTCCGTGCACAGAAACACAGTTTTGTAACAGCGAGTATTTTTTTTTTTCAATCAGAGAAGTTGACCTTAATCTTCTCGTTAGTGACTGTGATGCTCCCACCCCACCGCTGCCGCATGTCTGTGTTTATATTTCAGCCACTTTGGATAAGCTTGGAAAGATCTAGTGTAGCTCCATCTTTCCAGATGTTCAGCTGATTTACTGAGACGCGCCGTGTGTCTCTGCTGAGCAGTCATTATTGTCAGCTTGCTTTTAAAAGCACTGCCAATACATAAATAAATAAACAAAGAAAATAAAAAGAGAAATTAGTGGCTTTTTGTGAAGAAGAAAAACTTAAAGTAGTATTGTAGCTTTTCCACAACATGTGTGATTTATTAAATATGTAAAAAAGCAACTACAATTTATTTTTGTAAGATATAACACTGTTGATGGCTGACTTTCAAACCCATTATTTTATGAAAACCAGAAAATGTTCTATTTAAAATAAATATAACATTTAAAACCTTTAAAATAAATTATTTTTTAGGGGCGGGGGTCAGTTCAGTTTTAGTTTTTTGAGACCTCAGTTTTTTATGACTTGTGAACTAAAACTTTTTTGTTTTGGATGTTGGGGCTGTGAGGGATGGTCCTGAGTGCTTATTGGATGTGCAGTTAAATCTGGGGTGTCCAACTCCAGGCCTCGAGGGCCGGTGTCCTGCAGGTTTTAGATGTGTCCTTGATTCAACACAGCTGATTTAAACGGCTAAGTTACCTCCTCAACATGTCTTGAAGTTCTCCAGAGGCCTGGTAATGAACTAATCATTTGATTCAGGTGTTTTGACCCAGGGTGAGATCTAAAACCTGCAGGACACCGGCCCTCGAGGCCTGGAGTTGGACACCCCTGAGTTAAATTATTGTTAAAGAACCACGAATTCATTATGGAAATCTCCCCTAGTTTTATATTCGGCTTTCTTTGAGTGCCTCACGTCTGTTCTAATAAAACTGTTCCACCCTCCTCTGCAGGTCCCTGCGCAGCTTATCCCGCCGCTCAGTGGAGGAGGAGTTCCCCCACCTGTACGCTCACGGCTGCACGCTGCGGGACATCTGCGCCGAATGCACCAAATTCGTCGCCGATGTCATTTCCTCCAGTCGCCGGAGCCTGGACATCCTCAACAATACTCCCAAGAGGGAGGCCAAAGCTGCTGCTGCTGCTGCCGCTGCTGCTCAGAGACCACAGCTGCAACGCCAGTCCCAAGTCGAGGCGTTCCCTCAAGCAAACTCTCACCCTCCACCTTTCCCTCAGCCACAGTGTCTCCCTCCCCACTCCCAACATCAAGAGCAGCTCCACCGTGCCGAGACGATCAACAATGCAAGCCAATGAGCAGACTGATGGACACTGTGCACACATTCACAGACAAACTAGCAGCAGTAACGACTCAGCAAGCCATCTGATTGGCTCCAATAAACTGTAACGATAACACTCGATCCAGTGAGGTGCTTCAAGGTTCTTTAAATATTACTGGGTTGAATGGTTGTGCTATGATATATAAAGCTTAAAAAACTAATTTTCTCGAGCTGTATGGAACCCTTTTTAGTAAGAAACTAGAGACTCCAGCCCACCACCGCCTCACCCATCATACAGCTGCATTATCTTCCATATCTTACTCATCACAAATGCACACATGCACAGAGCTCTTGACCTTTTAAGGTTTGAGTGAGAAGCTCTCTCTGTTTCTGCCTTATCTACAGCACTACAACACTCCCCGACGCTCACAGCTGCATTCTGAGGAGAGGGCAGATCAGGAGAGTGCCGGGGGGAGGGGGGTGCTGTAAGAGAGAAGAGAGAGGGTGGAGGTGAAAGCTGCACAGCATAGAGTCAGCATCTCATTTTAGCGCTCTGTGGTTGCCTTGTTTTTGTCTTGAATGTAACTAAACAGAATTGTAAATTTAAAGCTTGTACACGACCCTCAGCGTTTATGTATAATCATCCAAAAAGTCCCCGGTCCAGCTGGATGAGGCTTCGACGGCGGCGACACTGTGAATGTAACGGGGTGAAGCTGCAGGCTGCACCCTTAACTGACGCAGCGTGACGATGCTGGTGTGGAACTCCTGCCCCCTTTCACTCCCCATGGACGCTTGCAATCTGCTCTGGTTTTGTAAACACTAAGAAAACCTCAGCTGCAATAAAATCTAACGACAAACACGACCAGCACTGCGTCTGCAAGTTTTTCTGTTTGACGTGTTCAGCAGACCCGAGCTTCATGAATAAACACAACACGCTGCTTCATAATTCAGACGTAAAGTGCCTGTTCTTGAGCGGCAGGTGGGTAAAACACCTTGTTGACGGATAATGTATACTTTAAAAAATTACAAATTGACACATCTGTGGTTCAAATGCAGTATGTGCAAGGAATAAGCAAGCAGGTAAAGATTATTCCACTACAAGTTAATGGAAGATTCTGAATAAATGAGTGGGACCACAGATACAGATACACACTACATTTATGTAATAGAGAGAATACACACACTCTGCTGAGGCGCAGGTACTTAAGACTTCATCACCAGCTTGTAAATGCATCCAAACACATCGTCAGAGTGAACTAACCCTTTTATGTTTAAGTATTTGGTGCTATCAAGAAATTTAATTTGAACACAGTGGACTAAAATTGCTACTCTGAGGAATTAATAAAGGTACAATAAAGAAAAACATATAACAGAAATCATGTGAACAACTTCACCATCCGATCATGTGACCTGAACATGTCCCTGTAAAGCAGTAAACGCCACATGGATGGAGTTACTTTAATACTACTTATTATAAGTATCAATTTATCTAACCGGTTATCCACTTCAATACATTCACAGTCACATCCACACCATGAGTGCTTTGAGACTGTGGGAAGAAACCAGCGCAGATGCAGGCAGACTGGCTGGCAGATGTGCTCCAAAGTTAAACTCAACAACAAACAAATGCAAGCTACAAAGGAAAGAAAAAAATAAGGGTTCCATTGTGGCAGGTAGGTAGTTTTCCAGTTTTTCTCACAGTTTTCTTTCACCTTCTCATGATGCTCAGCTGTTTACAGTACATACGTGTAAATACTGGCCTTAAAGTGCAGCAACCTAGATGACTGTTCTCTCAGACTGCAGTGCATTTGTCTGATTATTCTATCAGAAGTCACGAGGACAAGCTGGAATTGTGGCAGAAGAATCGCTGTTGGGGTAGCAGAGGACAGGTGAAGCAGTTTGACACTGTTTCAATAGGATAATGTGAATACTGTGACACGGCCGTGTAGATCTATGGGACAGAAATGAGGAAACGGCTTGTTTCACGACTTTGATGCTCCAGCTTGGAACATGTAAGGAAAAACAGATGGGTGGCTCTTCCTCAGATGCTGCAGTGTGAGTGTGTGTCTGTGTGTTAGTGAGAGATCAGGCTGAGCAAGAACAATCACTGCTCTTTACAGATGTGGAAAAACTGACAGAGTCAGCTGACTCATCCTTCGCTATATTCTAAACAAGCGGGCAAGTGCATGTGAGGTGTACTTCCTGAGGACAGCACAGGCCGGATCTGCCGTGCTGTGGGAGGATTGCTCTGGCATGGTTTGGATCCAGCTTTGGGATCAGACCACCTGGGCCTTCACCCTCAAACCTTCAGTCAACAGGTGGAGTGTCTCGGGAAAGTTGCAGAGACTCGAAGCTCTAAAAATGTTACCAGGAAACATTTTCTATGTAAAACAAAAATAAAACAAATCAAATATACCAAGTAACAACTTTAGTATAACTTAGTGTTGTTTTGTGATGTGTCATAAAGACTGGAACAGCTGAACAACCCACCTGCTAACTGCGGAGCTCTCACTTGAATAGAATATTCTGCCAGATTATTATTATGCCTGAAGGCAGTCTGTGCAGCAGTCCTACAATAAACCCTGCATTCATGACCCTTTTTTGAACGTGAGCGTATTGTTGTTTTATCTACATGCAGACAGATCGATGGAAACATGGCTGATGTAGCAGCTTAGCTTCTTTCATTCAAAATTGATGAAGGTAAATTGAGTCACAGATGTGACTCTGCTGGTGGCAAAGAGCACAGACACAAGGGTGGAGAAGTCATGTTGTGACAATGGAGGTCTCACCAACACAAATATTTTTTTTATTTACCTACAGTTAGTCCAACCTCTGCATAACAGCTGGCCTGGGAAACCTCATGTAATTTTGTAATTATCTGAATAATCAGGAACATCTGATTACAGTAACTGGATTAGCTGCTGTAAAAGGAAAATATCTTTAATGTACAAACATTAAGAATCCTATCATACTATCACAAAATCACTCATCTCCATCAGCCCAGAGGGTAATAATGAGAACAGTAAAAATAATAATGATGACTTATCATATTGTGATCACAAGCAATGTGGATATGGAACATGAGGAACAAAAGGTTTTTCTTCCACAGCGCATTAAAAATGTCTTTATAATCAAAACTAATGATGCTCTAATGTGGAAGCCTCTTTGGTTCAGATTACGGGTAAAACAGCAGATTATAAATGACAAAAGCTGCTATCTTACCACAGTCTAATTTTAATAATAATAAACAGAGTGCTTTTTAAAAATTAATTTCCTCTAAGATTAATAAAGTATTCTGATTCTGGTTCTGTGGGAACCGTAGCCTCAGTTTCCTGTTCTCAGCTGACAGGAGAGGAACCGGGTGTGGTCTTCTGTTTCTGTAGCCATCTCCTTCAAGGTTTGACATGTTGTGTCTTCAGGGATGCTCTTCTGCATACCTTGGTTGTAAAAAGTAGTTATTTGACTCACTGTTGCCTTCCTGTGTGGACATTCTCCTCTGACCTCTGGCATCAACATGAACTGCTGCTCACTGGATATTTTCTCTTTTTTAGACCATTCTCTGTGAACTCCAGAGATGGTGATGTGGAAAAATCCCTGGCACCAACAGCCATGCCACATTCATAGTGAACAGAGAGACATTCCTGTATTTTAATAATCAAATATAAATCAAAACATATATCAGGTTTTGATGCATGTTATTTATTGGTGTTGGAGTTTATATAACTTAATTATATTTTTGCTCCTTCTGTAGTTACGGCTATCTGACTCTGTGAGGTAGTACTGGGAATATCAAAGTAGACATTAGGCAGCAGGATCCATTAATAGAGTCACCGCAGTGAGTGAACTTAAGAAGGCTTTGTCCCCACTACTCAGTGGATCCATAATGGCTTTATGGACTCCCCGCCTGCCATCATGAATAAATAATCTACAGGTCTACGTGTCCATTGGCTGCGTCTGCCTGTCATCCAGCTCTGAGTTTACTCTGACAAGCCGCATGAGTCCAAGCTGCTTTATGGGGGACTAAAAGAGGAAGGTGGGTGATTAGACTTTCAGAATAAAAGCGTTCAAGTATGTGGTCCACCTAATGAGCGCTCTGGGTTTCAGGACACCTTTATTCCACTCTAATCACGACAAGTTTAAGCTGTTTTACACGTTTTGTCTTCAGTGGCTTGCTTTTTTATATATTTATATAATTCATGCAATTAATTTAAATAATTTTATCATTCATAGTCACTCCAAACACTCCCAAAAAATAACTGACAACTGAAAAAGTGCATCCTATTGATGTATTTTGAACTTTTCAAAGTGAAAATATTAACTATCTTATATTCCGTGTTTATCGTAAAATTTTGAATTTTTTGTCAAATGTTTCTCTCACAAAATCTTAAGCTGTAATTTTGACCTAGTAAGTCAGAAATTAGACTGCAGATGATTGGTAACTAAATTTGGATTTTAAAAAGTAAAACGTTTTTTAATTCTTGGTTATTTATTATTTAATTATTGTCATGAATATTGTTATTCTCAATATTAGTTCATTCAAAATAAAATACAAATGTAACTACTTGTAACATTAAATGTAACATTAAAACCAAAGTTAAAATACAACATATTGACATCCTCAGTCAAAATGTGACTTAAAATCTCAAAGTTTTGACATTAAACACCCTAGGTTGTTTTAAAATTGTTTAAAATTCACTTGAAAATCTAGATTTTTTTTTTTATATCAAATAATCCCTATTTTTTAATGGCTCTGTCATGTAGTGGTTTACAAATTCACCTAACAAGTGAAAGATACCTGGTTTGATCTCAGGTAGAGACACAAATCCCTTCAGAGCTGCATCAGGAAGGACAAATCCTTATAACATCTGCCAAATCCGACATGCAGAGATACCCACTGTGACGACCCCGTGTGAACAACGGAGCAGCCAAAAGTAGTTTTGTAAATAATTTGCAAATTTGCATCTAAAAACACCAAAAAAACCTCTGGATCAATTTCCTCTGGACTGATGAGACCAAAGTGAACGGTGCATGGTGAAATTTGGAGAAATTGGAGAAAACCAAATTCAGCGTCTAGGCACAAATACCTCCTGTCAAGTATTAAGCACGGTGATGGAGGCGTGATGATTTGGGCTTATTTTCCAGCCATGGGGGCCTGGGCTCCTACCAGCCACAGAGTTGACCATGAACTCAGAGTCAAATGTGAAGCCCAAAGGCCCAACTGGGTCATACAGCAGGACAATGACCCCAAACACAGCAGCAAGTGTATAACAGGATGACTGGGGGGGGGAAAAAGAAAAGAACCAAGGCGTTTCAATGGCCTAGTCCAGACCTCAACCTCAAATACTATGGTGGAATCTTAAGAGAGGTCTGCATAAATAAATGCCCACAAACCTCAATGAAATGAAGCAACGCTGTAAAGAAGAGTGGGCTGAAATCTCCCACAACCACGTGACCGACTGAAAGTTATACACAAAGTTATTTCTTCAAGTTATTAATGCTAAAGGTGAATCTATGAACTGTGAACGATGGGGCGGACTCAGGTTTTTACAAACTGCTTATGACATTGTTTCTGGGGTAAATAAATAATGACATTGTGTAGTAAGTCATGTGTTGATGTTCTCCTGCAGTTGTAAGACCTGGTGAGGATTATTATTATTGGGTGTTTTTTTTTTTACATTTGTTGATAAGCAAAACCTTAAAATTGTCAGTGGGTGTACTTTCTTCTAAATTTGGACCTAATATGTAAAACGTTTTGACTTCAATTTGTTATGTTTTCTCTTGGGGTCTTAATTGTGTGATGTATTTTTATGTTTTATATATTTTCTTTGAAGAAATATGATGAATTTTAATCTTAATTTCTTGCTTTTTCTTGTGGACTTCGGCCCTTTTTCTTTTATGTCAGTGTTTTCAGTCCATATTTTGAGCCTCGTCTTCTCTTTCTTGGTTTTCCGCACTGGCAGGAGCAGTCTCCTCTGACTGCTTTGTTTTTATTTTGAAAGGGTTGACAGGAAGCTTTTTCGTTTCAGTCGCTCTAACTTCCAGTGGAAGTTGGACAGCCTCAGAGCCTGAACTCAACAACAAGCTGGCACATCACAGCCAGTTGTGCTTTTCCTCTTCTCTCCCTGTGTTCTGGGAGTCCTTCTGTCTCCCCCCACCTCTGCCTGCAGTCACGGCGGGAGTGGGTGTGTCAATGCGGGCCCGTGGAGCCTAGTCGCTGCTTGTGCGCACTCTGAAAAAGAGGAAAAAGTTGATGATGAGTTTAGTGTGAAAGCGGCCCGCCTCGGAGCAGGCTAACCGTCCCGGAATGGCAGTTTGGACCCGAGCAGACAAAAACGGACAGCTGGACCTTCTGCTCCGCGACCGCTGGATCCGAGTGACCGCCGAGCTCACCCGAGAAACGCTCACTTTGACGGCCGACGCGGAGGCAACCGGCCCTGGGGCCAATCACTGGGACTACAGCAACTCTTCGGCGGGCCTGCGAAATGGCATGTCAAACGGAAACGACCCGGGAACGAGTCCCGGGAACCCCGGCCGCGGTCATTCCTCGGGTCAGGACCAACTTCAGAACCAGAGCCACGGGGGTCGGGGGCGCAGCGGCAGCCCGGGGCGCGGGGGGTCAGTCGGGGTCAGTACGACGGCGGTTACAGCATGAACAGCCCTGGAAAGTACCCGAATAACGGCACTAACTCAGACTTCGGGACCCCCGGCTCCAGCTACGGCAGCCCCGGCTCCAGCTTCGGGTCGAGACCAGGCGACTTCCACGTCAGTCTGGACGGGTCTTCGGAAGCTGTGCGCAAAGTCCGGGTTGTCAAACAGGAGTCTGGCGGGCTGGGGATCAGCATTAAGGGGGGGCGCGAGAATAGGATGCCCATCCTCATCTCAAAGATCTTCCCGGGGCTCGCCGCAGACCAGAGCCGGGCTCTCCGGGTGGGCGATGCGATCCTGTCGGTGAACGGTAACGACCTCCGGGAGGCAACGCACGACCAGGCGGTCCAGGCGCTCAAGAAGGCAGGCAAAGAAGTCACGCTGGAGGGTAAGTTGGCCCACGCGAGAGCGGGGATTTGAAAGGGCCGAGATTAGAGTCCTGTGGTCAGGCTGCACACCTCTGTCACATCTCCACGAACTTTCACAGGTTTCAGTTCAGCTCCGGGACTTCGTATTCCAGCACGTGCTCGAAAGGTGAGCGCAGTTTCCATACTTGGATTAATAGCTTCAAACAATTTGTGGAAACATGTCACATGTTGGAGCACGCAAGTAAAAAGAAAACTGCACAAGTCACCAGTTACATAGCAGTACTGAGTTTTTAAAAAAGCACTTCTGGAGTAATACTTTTAATTTAATCTGCACACCACATCGCTCCCTCATGGCACAGCTTGGTGCACAGTGCCATGAACTCTTTTTGGATTGCTCCACACACGTCCTGTGGGTTTGTAACTTTCACCACACATAATTGTTTGCATAACACATTATAATATAGACATAAACAAACACAATCCCAGTTGATCTATGACTAGGAGGCGTGGAGGAGGAGGAGGCTGTGGAGGAGCAGGGCTTAAGTAATATCAACAGAACAGAGAGTCTTTGATTAGTGTAAACAGGAATGTAACCACAGCTGTGGTCACAGCCAGAGTTGGATACATTGTACTCTGTGTCTGAACAGTTGTGGATTACTAAAGGATGAGAAATCACAGTAAACACGAGCAGAGATTTGTCTGTGGTTGAAGGTGCTGGTCAGCAGAAAGTGATAAACAGACCTGATCTATATTATTACTGTAATGTATCTGCCTTACAATGTAAACTGCCTTAAGTCGACTGCTGTTACGATTTAGCGCTATAAAAATAACATCAAAACTAAATCAATATTCTATCTCATATAAATGAAAAAATGCATAAATGTAAAGTCTCACAAAGTGCACACGTCCTCAAAGTGGAACACTCTGAGCAACTTTTCAATCTAATTCCTGTTTTCCACATTTTAAATGTGGAAAACAGGAATAAGGCATTTTCTTTTTCATGCCTTGAGAAAGAAAATGACTAAAACACCATCTGCACCTGTACGAACATTTTATCTGTGCCCACCGAGACACACGTGTCAGTCAGTATGTATGAAACACAGTTAAGCAAAAAAAGAAAAGAAAAGGTTAAGCTCTATAAATAACATTTCATGCACCTAAAATAAATATGAAGCTATAATGTATAGATCCGTTTTGATAGATTTAGAAAAAAGTAAGTAATGTGATGAATAAAATTATGGCAAAATAAATTAAAGGGTAGAAAAGAAAAATAAGCTGTGTATACATGTATTAAAAATAAATGTATTTATACAGAAGTTTGAATTAACACATAAAACATGCATGCATTTTTGGTTCGTCTTAGAAATTTAAATATTTGCATGTACTGTACTTTGCAAAAGTCTTGAGCCACCCTTCAGTTATTTGTGTTTTGCTGGGAAAATAGGACATAGATGCAAACACAGGCTGTGTAAGGCTGTATAAGGCTGTGTTATACAATTCTAACGAGCTCAAAAGTCACCATTTTGTGTGGCCACCTTTATTTTTCAGCACAGCCTGAACTTTCAGCCAAACCTTCTTGTAATTCCTTTAAGTAGTCTTCAGGAACAGTTCTCCAGGCGTCTCGAAGGACATTCAAAGCTCTTCTTTGGATGTTTGCTTCCTTTTAGTTCTTCTGTTCTCTGTTAAGATGATCCCACACTGCTTGCCATGCTGAAAAATGAAGCCGATACCAATCAAAAGCCTTCCACGTCGTATTGAACGGTGCTTCAAAATTTGACAGTGCTTTTTTTTTTCTCAGCTGAAGGGTGTGACGCATCGTTCAGGTGCTGTGACAGGTGTTTGCAGGAATTTTTCCCCTATTTTTTTTGTCAGTGCGCCCCAGGGTGGCTGTGGCTACAACGTAGCTGCCATCACCAGTGTGTGAATGTGTGTGTGAATGGGTGAATGACTGGATATGTAAAGCGCTTTGGGGTCCTTAGGGACCAGAAAAGCGCTATATAAATACAGGCCATTTACCATTTTACAGGCCTTTTTTTTTTTTTTAAAGACATATGGTGTAAATCGTTTTTTAGAACTACCAGTTCTTCTTTTGTCCTTCACTTGTCCAGTTTCTTCAAAATTTTTAAGAACAGATTGCACACCATGTTGAGCTATACCAAGTTTTCGGCTTGTAGCTCTTTGGGAATCACCTCGTTGGTGCAAAAGTACAATTTTATGTGTGTCAGACATCTTGAAACCTTTTTCATGATATGGTTTGTGACAAATGACAAAGTGTCTAAACATACTATTTAAGATTAGTTCTCTGCTAAATAATCTCCCATGTCATTATTCTGTCCACAGTTTACATACTTTATGTCATTTAATAGGTTGTTATTTTTATTTATATAGTGCACCAGAACAAAAAAATTTGTTTTTATTAAAAAAAAATTGGTCTGAACCAGTTTCAAACTGCTCTGGCTTTGACTCAAATGACTGTGTATTGTGACGTCCTGACCGCTGTGTCAGAATTAGAGAGAATTATCAGCTAACACTACAGCTCTGAGCAGCTTTTGTGTCTTTAATCTTTAATGCTTGTTTTAGATTGACAGCCCATTTGTTGTGTTCAGTCGTCAGCCTCTGGCAGAGAGCCAAAGGCTATAGAAGCTGCACAGCCAGATGTTCCTCCCAGTAGTAGGTGGAGACCAAAACAAAGCTAAAAGAAGAGTAAATGCCATTCATTTACATTTGGCGGTCTACTAGAACAATAACTTCAAAGGTATCAGGCTGCTATTACGGCTGTGCAATTAATAGAAATGTTTATTGGATTACAATCATGGATCCAGATATTAAGAAAATGACATAATCAGAACAAAACAATTACTGTGCGGGCTTCCTTTTCACAGCGGGGGTCTCATTTTGTTTTGTACTGCAAATCCAGCACACCCAAACTGACTTCCTAACAGGTTTGGGCAACAAGAGGAAGCACTTTAGTTTCGAGGAGTTAAGCGAGGATCAACAATTTCAACAAGCACACCACTTTTAAAAATGTCATTACTGATCTTAATATTGACCAAGATGATCGAGCTCATTATCTTTACCATTAAAAAAAAATATAGGTGTCAGGGAATCTTCGGCGGGGTGTCAAATTCTTCTGGTAGTCATGTGACACACAACTCACATGATGTGTGATTTCTGCTATTTGGAAATGAGCTCCCAAAACCAGACTGCAGGAAATAGAAGCATAAACATAAGTAACTGAGTACTTTAATGAAATATGACATAAAATCACAAGTTGGTTATAAAGATGATCTAAAAATGATCCTGGTGTAGATGGACACCACTAAAATAGTGTCCTCTGGTGCTGATAAGCTAACAAGTAATAAACGCCTGTGATACCCGAGGAAAACCTAAAGCAGAATTATTTTAACAAGGAAATCGAAACAGTTTTTAATATGCAACAGCAAAGATGTTGCTAGACGCCTGCACGTCAAAACACGGATTTTATGTCCCAGCGCCCATTGAAATTAAACTTCATTTAGATAATCCTTCAAACTAAGTGCCTCAAGGTGCTTTGAGGTTGCTCGACGCACAGCAGCACTTTTCATTTTCTTTTATTTTTCTAATTTAATTACATTTGAAAACCGCACTTATTTAAAGACTAACTGGTGGCGTCTGATGTGGGAAGCAGGTGGTTGAAAAGTTTTTGTATTTATAAGAATGCTTATCACACCTACAGTTCCACAAAAGGTAGGTCTGCTAAAGGTTAGGTGTGCAGACACGCTTTCCTAAAACCTACGCACTTTTCAGCAAGCCTGAACACCCACTAAACTCCAGATAAAAGAGCCTGAACGCACACTGTAGGTAAATGAGAGCTGAGTCAGTGAAATCAACTGACAGGAAATTAGTCTACAGCAATCATATTTGCCAGCTGCGATAGTCTTCAGTGACTCCTGGTTAGACTTCGTAAAATCTTAAAAACATAATTTGTGTAGATGGGGTTTTATGGTGTGGGCTGAGAATGTGTTGTTTACTGGCTCATTATGTGGCTCCACAGAGCTCCATTGAGATGTATTCAGAGCCTAAAAGTGCACTGACGTTGAACTGTTCAATCATTAGAAAAAATGGAAAAAGAATGGATTGCTGGCCACAGAGCCCTTGGGATACGGAAACTTCCAAGTTGGGAATGGCTAAATGCAGTGTTTAATGGTTTGGAATGAACGCTGGGTGAATACTGACGAGCAGTGATTGTAGGAACTGATCAATGAGTGACACATTTCCACTAAAGTCAGAATGAGGCCTGTTTTTAAGCTCTCCGCTGTGCCGAATAAAAGCCTGGGTGTCTTTGTAAATGTGGTATCAGGTTTTTCTGATAACAGAGAAATAATTATCATTTCCAAACTTCTGGTGGAATCCAGCCTTTTGGATCTGATATCAGTATAAAAAGCATTTGCAGTCACCCTTGGGTGCAGACAGGAAGATGTGCCGGATGCATCTACAGTCCAGACTGAGAGGTCTTTTTCTTGGAATGTGTCAGCTGCCTGTCACTGTTTGCCAGTTTGACGGCAGTGAGCTGTGTTGTTTGTGGCTCTGCCGCCGCAGCAGTCAGCCAGAATGAGGCTCGAGTTTCCAGACTGTTTCTGCCATGTACACATTACACAAACCCCCAAAATGTTCAGACAATTAGCTCGGGAGCCCCACATTCCTGACCTCCGCTCGCATGTTTGTATGTAGGGCAAAGGTCAACACTGGTGGGTCCGGCTTGCGTGATTCGTGCTGCTGCACATGTTCCTCCACACTTTATGTAAGTTTTATCATCTGCACTACAGGGGAGGATGTCCAACTGCAGCAATTAGTCAATCAATGAGTAGTTAAATGATCATTTGGGTTATTTTTAAACAAAAATGCAGCACATTTGCAGCACACGGATGTTCAAACATATGGATTTGACGCTTTTCTTTGAACTCTACTGGTTTTGTGTTTTAGACTTACTTTTTAGACAAAGTAAGACATCTGATGTAGGTAAACACAAAGTAATTATAACAGAACTATTCTCAATGATGACAGGAACTTCTAGTTGAAGTGGTAATAGCAACCATCGCATGTATTTAACTGTACAAAGTATGCCATCCATCCATTTTTCCACTTATCCAGATAAGGGGCCTTTCCCAGCCGTCATAGGGCAGAATGTAAGTACATTCTGGACAGGTAACCAGACTATCACAGGACTCTTGGGCTGTTTTTCTTGGAAAAATCTTGTTTGGTTACTTAGTAACCCCAGCATCCATGATGGAGAAGCTGATGGGACATCCACACAACATCCTTAACATCATGAACTCAGTATACACTTTCCACCAACAAATTTACAGACCACTCAGACACTTTTTGGATCACACTGAATATACCTTTGAGTCAATTTTGTACATTCTAAGTGTCAGAATTGAGGATTGTCCAGGGTGTACTCATGAGCGGCACCTTCACAGTCAGATCCATCCCTCACTTGCCACACCTGGTTTCAAAACACCAAACTGGCAACAGTGAAACATTCAGCTTGTGGCTTCAAAGCATGACTTGACAAACCTGTGGGTGGTGTCACAGTGGCTATATCCACTTTTTACAGTTTTTTCAGAGAGTGTTTTTCTACTCTTGCATCTGTGACATCATAGACAGCAGATATGCCTGGTATGGTCTTATGCTGCTGTAGCCCAAGGCTCAATGTGATGTGGGTTCAGAGATGCCCTTCTGCATACCTTGGTTGTAATGTGGTTATCTGAGTTACTATCTTCTTATTCTTTTCTAATGCCTGACATCAGAAAGATATTTTCACCCAGAGAACTGGCACTCACTGGATATTTTTCTCTTTTTTTGACCATTCTCTGTAAACCTCAGAGATGCTTGTGGTGGGAAAGCTCAGGAGATCAGCAGTTTCTAAAACTCTCAGATCGGCCTGTCTGACACCAACAACCATGCCACATTCAAAGTCATTTAAAGCAGTTCTTCTTCCTCATTTTGATGCTCACTTCAGTAGGTTGTCTTGACCATGTCTGCATGCCTAAATGCATTGAGTTGGTGCCATGCAATTGACTGACTAGATATTTGTGCTGTTGATCAGTTGAACGGGTGTTCCTAATAAAGCTCTAGAATACTTGTTCGAAATTGGACTCCACTGTCACTGAAAATATTGACGATTGAGGATTTATGGAAGAATTTACTGTAAATCCTAAGTATCCTGCTTTTTCTTGCACTGTAGTAACACAGGCTGCATGTGAGTCAGAGTTGAGGCCATTTGCTGCACGAGGTTGAATTCGCCCTCCAAGGCCACAGGTAGGGAGGTCTCGATAAGCACACTGAAATTGCCTGACCTTTTAACGCATGACATACATAATCCAGATATGACACGCTGCTGATTAATCCCCCTACCCTCAGCAGCTGACTGGAAGACACAACATCCCGTATGTCCAAATGATTAGTTGAAGCTTGCTGCAGCAGCCCTTTCTATCTTATTGGGTTAGCCTTCTGCTCGGTGGAAGGAGACACGAGATGAGCCTTTTGTGAGTAATTGAATGGAATAAAAAAAAGAATACCAGACACAAAGGGCATTGATAAAACGGGGACAGCCTTGATGAGGAACGGTTCTTTTCTTTTCAGCCGACGGTGCGTTTACTGTCCTCACGGGGTGCGATCTGCCACGGAGCATGAGTCTGCACTGCCTGAAATAGGCCACCGCCACTTTTTCGGCTCTGAACTCTGTTGCCTTTGATACCAATCTGAGGATAAGTCTCTGGTTTCCAGCTGCCAAGGGAATTATAAATGACCTTAAAATGAAATTAGGAAGACATGTTTGTATTAGCACTGACAGAGCGACTTTGTAAGACGTGTTTGAGGCCCCTCACCCCTCCGAGACCCTCAGAGTGACACCAAATTACTAGGCATAGGGCAGACATGGTTTCTATCTCTTTGTAGTCGTTTTGCATTTATTTGTGTTTAATTTGTGTGTCTGTTTCTAGATGTTCTGTGTAGCATCTTTTTCTGATCCTTTTGAGTCTCATCGAATGCATTTGGATTGCATTATTTTGAGTCTTTGCAGGTGTTCAGAGTTTATTTGTAGGTCTTTGAATCTCTTTATAGTTGTTTAGAGTCATTTTGTAGCGATTCGTTTCTTTTTGCAATTGATCAGAGTTTGTAGTTGTTCAGTCTTTGTTTCTTTGTGGTTGTTTTGTGTATTTGTTTTGTAATAGTGCTCTTTAAAGTCTATTCTCAAATCACTTTGGTAGTTTTTTCATCTTTTGTTGACCTTTTTGATCACTTTGCATCTTTTTGCAATTGATGGCATTACTTTTGTTCATGTGTGTGTGTGTGTGTGTGTGTGTGTGTGTGTGTGTGTGTGTGTGGTCTTTTTTTGGTGGCTCTGTGTCTTTTTTTTTTTTTGCATTGTCTTGTAGTTATTTTCTTTTGGGTCATTAGAGTAATTGGTTGATTCACTTACAGCAATAAATATTGACCTGTAAATCTTCCACGTGTATTTTCTAGGCTACTGCCAAACAGATAAATTAGGTATATTAGTATAAATATATTTTTTTATATTGATGTTTACTTTAGCTATTTTATACTGCTGAAGCTGGAAACAAAAACTCAAAATGTTATTTATTTGGGTAACAGTAGTTAAGATATATTTAATTTTCCAAGTGCTTTAGGTATTTGTCTAGAAATTTATGAGATCAGCTGGCACTCAGTTCTTCTCACTGCATTTTCTTTAAGTTTGGTGGGATGAATGAATGACCTCTCGAAACGTCACATCTGTGCTGGATCTAAAAAAGTGATCCACTGTGGCGATCACTTTTGGTTCAGTCACACTGAAGTGGAAATAGATTGGCAACCATTGACTCTTCATCACATTTAGCAACCGATTGTAACTAGTTGCAGTGAAAAACTGGTCGCCCAGAGGTTGGCTGTGCAACAACCTGAACCTCTTGGTCACCACTTCGATTGCAGGGCGATTCACCTGGAGGGAGACAGCTTTCACTGTCTGTTTTGACTGACTGCAGTCACACTCAGACTGGCAAAGGTTTGGAAATAATTGCCATCTAGTTTCTAAATGCAGACAGATTGACTCAGACTCCTTGACATAAGTTAGCAATCTGCTCCAGTGAGCACAACAGGTCTGTGAAGGGGATTCAACTCAGCTGGTTAGCAACCTCTATATTCTGATATATAAACAAGGTTGCCGTTAAATTGCCATCTCGCAGCAACAAAATCAATGTTTGTGGGGGTATTTCTGTTAAAATACACAGACATTCACATTAGACGGCTACAGATTTGTGTTTTTCGACTTACATGTAAGTCCCAATTTGGTCCAATTCAATTGTAAACTGGTCGCAGACTGACTCAGTCTTAACGTCTCTTTATTGCAAAGTCCCTCAGAAGATAACGTGGTTGCGAGCGATCACAGACCTGTCTCCGTCTTCAGAGCAGCCAGCATTTGGTCTGAATACTGAATGCTGAGCTTCTAACCATAAGCTTTGGTGTGTCTGGTCTCATTGCCCTGCCATTATGGGTTTCATGCATTTACATCTGCTTTGACAGGTGTTCAATTTTTAGAAAGGTTAGATTTTTTTTTCTCATTTGTGTGACTGACTTACATAGCCAAATGCTCCACTACAACAGAAAGCATCCAGCTTGTCCTCTGAACCTACTACAGCTAAACCAGCATCAGTCTGTGCCCTGCTGCAGCAATGACAGGTAGACATTTGTAATCTTTAATAGTCGCAAACAATGGTGAATGTGATTATTTTTGTCCATAATCTGCTTTATCCTTGGTAGAAAGTTGACACAGATAGAAATACACTTTCATGCCATACACTGAATGCACTGACCTTTGGGTATGCTAAATAAATTGAAAAACCATTTATAGATAAAATGCCTTAATGGAATGTATTTTGGGCTAATCCAGTGTGTTAAATATCCTGCGAATCACGTGATGGATAACACTGCTTTAAAAGAAAAATGCTGTAAATCCAGCATTAGCATAAATGATTGCTGTGTACTAACAGCATTGCCTCCAAAAGCTAAAGGCAACCTTAAATGTTAAAGGAGTACCTATCATTACTGTGGAAATGGCAAATTGAAATCAAAAACTCAAATGTATAAAATAAACACTAGTTCAAATGATTTATGATATAAAAATATTTTTTTACTATAACATTTTATTATGAGTTTGACTCTTTAATTGGCAAGAGTGTGAGCAGCACATCAACACTTGTTTTTTTAGGACTTGATGTGGGACTTATTTGATATTACATTTTGGAACTCGCTCATCATGACTCTGTTTTTTTTTAATATATTTTACTTGGTCCTGACTTTGGGAATTTTGAGCCTGACTTGGACTATTTGGACTAAATTTGGGATGTGATTTAGCACTTTATAGTGCCCCGAGGACTAAACTTGTGACCTGCTGGTCTTGACTTCACTTTATTTAACTTTTGGTTTGATGGTAGGTTTGAATGGCTCTTTGAACTGTTAGGTTTGAACTGTTGGTTCGTCTTAGCTGAGGTTTTGGTGCTTTTGTATTGGGAGTTGACTTGATTTGGAACTTCGATTGTAGTCTTAATATGCGACTTGACTTCATACTGTTCAGTTTTTGATGATTTGATAGGATATTTGCTCTTGACTTGTTTTTGACTCTGGACTTGACCATAGATTTAGCTACTGTCTTGTTGGTATTGACTTGTTCTTTTAACCCTGGGTCTACTGTTTTGTAGTTTGGGATGTTCTGATGTTAATTTAACTTTTTGGTCGCCACTGGCAGCTTGACTTGGGATTTGCCAGTTTTTGGACTTTGCTCCACACCAAGTATTGATTCTGGACTAGACTCAGGACTTGATAGTTGTGACTGGAGAATCTCATCAGTTTGTAAAAAATCATCAGCAATTAGTTAAAAAAAGAGACCCACTATAGAACTATTCCTACATGTTAGTGTAACTGCAGCTGCGTGTTCTGGAGACGAGACCGCACGAGAACATCGTACACAGAAACGCGTGTGCGCACACTCTTTGTTGAATCTGCTTTCTGACACATTGTTCTCATTATGCTTCTGGCAGAAACACTCGAGGGAAGAAATTGAGAGAGAGACGGTGAAAGAGTGAGATTAAGAATGAAAAGCTAGAGGTGGGACTGTGAAAGATGTGTGGAAAGGAGAATAAGATTGAGAAAGACGGAGGAAAAAGGGACAGACAGAAAGTGAACTTAGCAGCGGAATTTAGAGAGTAAGAGTGAGTGAGACAAAAGCGAGTGTGGAGAGGTTTGCTGGCCAAAACACAGGGGAATTTCTGGGCAGTTTGGGGGGAAAATCCAGAGGCTGGGGTCTGACTGAGTGACTTGCTGCTCTGTAAGCTATTATTTCAGCCATACCATGAGATGATTACTTTTGTGTGTGTGTGGTAAAGAAGAGTAGTTTTACTGGTAGCTTTGTACCACAACTATTGCCACAACCAAATATGTGTCGAGTCAGGCTCTCTTTCTCTTCTACATGTTATCTTTTTTTCTTTTTTTTCCCGTGCATCCTCTTTCCTTGCAAGCAGCGAGGTATGAAGAGAGGCAGATGAGCCAGACTCACGGGGATGTTGGTTGGCATCTCCAGGGAATGTCCTTTACACACGTTAGTGTAGAAACATACAGACGCACCGATACATGAACAGAGACGAGAGTCCTCTGTGTATAGGCCTAATTAAAAGCAGAAGTGGAGCTGAGCGACAGGTCTGACAGAACTAATGAGTTCATCCAACAGCACCAAAGCAGAGGCAGACAGCAATGAATCTGCCTGCCATGATGGAAAAGGAAGAAAGTGTTTTATCATAAAGTTGCAGACTGTGAAGAGGAAGAGTGATTATTTCTGGCAGAAAAACGGAAGGAGGGAAAAACCTTTTTAACCAATCCATAACAGATAATTGGAAAACCCACCTGTCTCCGCCAAGAGTTTGTACTAGGTGGTCTTGACTTGGAACGTTGATTTAGGAGTTGCTGGTCTTTAATTGGTCTTGGCCATGGACTCTATATGAGGGGTGGAGGTAGCCACACTGACATCACCCATCGGTTAGTGAAGTCACAGAAGCTTCGAGCTGAGCGTTTTTGCAGTCACCATTTTGATATTTTGTAACTGGACTTGCAGAGGTGGCTGACACGTGCATATTGTAGTGACCTGCTAAATGCACCATAATCTACAACACAACATTATCGGAACTTGTAATGCTTGAGCTTCCACATACACAGTGTGCTGCAGAAAGCTCTCAAAAGATCTCTGAATCTGTTGTCATGCCTCATGTTCAGCTGTATAGTGGATTGCATAATTAGTAGTTCAGAGAAATGTGTATTTTCCAATAGGCTACAGCCAAGAGTAACAACATGGTGACACCGCACCTGGAAACGGCACAAGAAGTAAAGCTTGTAGGGTTTGTGGCATCTCAGCTTTTAACAGAGACAACATCCAGCCATGATGGATTTGATTTCTATGGCTACATCAAAGAGTGCAGCCGCTGCAAGGCCTTTCATTTCGGCCAAACACACAAACACACGCGCACACACACAGACACACAAAAAGAAAACTGAATAGAAGCAGATGTACAGTGGCCCACAGTGCCAACATATTACACAACAGAGCATTCACAAGCTTCACTGCAGCCGGACAACAACTTAATTACACACAATGGAGACGGAGATCAGGATTTCAGGTCTATTCCATTGTCATCTATTCATCCCTTAATATTTGCATGTTTTTCTTTTTAATTTCAAAAGTGCATGGAGATTAGAGCTGCAACCATTAGTCAAAACAGAATTAAACCACAACTATTTTGGGAATTTGCTGCTTAACTGAATATCTTTGGCTTTGGGAGAGATGGTTGGTCAAAACCAGCATTTTAAGGATGTTGGCTTGGGTTCTGGAAAAATATGTGAGGCTTAATGTCTCTTTTTTTGGATTAAACAAAAGTACAGATTAATTAAGACAAAAAGTATTATTATTATCTATATAGTGGTTTGTTGCAGCTGGAACATAAGTATGGCTGGACTTTTCAACCTTGTTATTATATTTGTTAGTTCATAAGAGAATAATAATAGTTCTATCTCAGTTGTGTTGCTATAATTGTGATCCTTTTTTCTGTCTGAGAGTGTATCAGATACTCCCAATTTTATTCCAATATAAAAAATTTATTAAATTCCTGAAAACATTGGTTATCCGATCCCATCCTACCCTGTTCTGTTATGGCCAATGATCCATGCCCAACACAAGAAGTCTGTCAGCGTGGACTATCTTCAAGTATGAATTTTGGCCCTTGATTTAGTTTTTGATTTTTGGTCGTTTGAGAAATTTTAGTTTCCTTTCAGCTTCTGTGTAATTTATGTCTTCTAAGCATTTTGGCCGTAGCCGTTGCCATCTTTGTGTGAGGTTCCTGTGGGTAGAGAGTTCGGGTTTCAGGGTGTGTGCCAGCTATTACAAACCAAGCGGTCTGCCAGATCTCTGCTTACGCACCATCAGCAACATCATTCGTTGCCGAATGGGAATGCCACATACATATACAGATGTAATATGTATATGGCATATGTCATTAAGTGCTTCAACCGTTACCCCAGGAATCCACCGGGCACTGCTGCTCTATGCATCGCGTGGCTTAAATTAAAGGTCTATATTTCGTGGAAGTTTTATCAAGCTGCAGGGACAGGTTAGGAGGACAGACACACGAATGAGAATCTGGTCTGATTTTTAAGATAAGAGACCTCAAGCAGATTACACACTCTGCATCTAAAATGATTCTGATGTTTTTTTTTTGTTGTTGTTTTGTTTTTAAGCTGTGCTAAAGACAGAACAAAACGTTGGGGTTAAGCTATCCTAATGTTATGCATTAGCATTTATATAGTCTTTTTCTAATCTTACTGGACACTCAAGGGGCTTTAGACTACAAACCACATTTTATACTTAGAAATCTCTGACTGTCTGATACACTGATTTTTACCAAGGATATCAGTAATTGTTATTGCTTCTTGTTCATGAAAACAAATAAAAACTTTAAAAATGAATTAATAATAAGGGAAAATGTATCTGATTTTCATAAGCTGACCATCAGACACGTCAAATCCACTGATAAGACCAATATTTAGAAGTTCAAGAAAAGGAAGTGTGCAGATCTATTACGTGAACCTTGCCGGTTCTCATGCATAGAGAAGGTAAAGATAAACCCTTTAACACAGAGTAGACATCATTGTGAAACACTCTGATATTGCAAAAGAAACATTTGCTTTCATGTCCCCCGTTTTCTTTGTTTAAAAAGCCAAGAGCAAAATTTTTTATTACTGACAGGGAAAATAGTTTCTACTGGTCTACAGTACCTTAAACAAATATTGATAAATGAAATGAACTGATCTGAAGAACAGTTGAGATGCGCTGGTCTCGACTTGTTCTGGTCTCGTCTGGTCAACGTGTAGCCTGCAGTTCAGGTAGGTTGAGTTGACGCGACTGACTCGGACAGTTGAAGATATTCTACCTGTTCAGGATGAAAAGCTCTTTGGTGGCTTTGCTGCGTGTTCTGATCAAATGTCGTCCAAGTGTGTTTGGACATGTTTGGCTGAATCTGCATTCATCCTGCTGCTTTGGTCTGGAGTGAAATCATTAATAAGAGTTGGTGTGCAAGTTCCATTGGCAGGAAGAAGCAGCACCATTTAATTGATGAGATGGGACTTTGGCTTATAAGATTTTCCTCCTCCCGTCACAGAGATCAATGGAGCTGGATGTGAATATTTGCTGTTTGTTGCTTAGGTAGTTTCCACCAGTCCATTCTTTGTTGATTATGTGAGCCTGATTCATGGTGGCTGCAGTCTAAACAGAGATCCACCACCTCCAGCTCTTCTGGACTGAGACATAATCTCTCTGGTATGTCCTGGAGCCTTTTCTCTATTGGATATGCCTGAAACGCCTTACCTGGGACAATTCCAGGAGGCATCGGGGTTAGATGATCAAAACTCCTCCACTGGCTCCGTTTGATGTGGATGAGAAGAGGCTACCAAATGACTGCGCTAGCAGCACCCTATCGCTTTTCCAAAAAAAAGCCAATTTCCACAGCTTGTATGCTTTCTGTCACTGTCTACAGTTCATGGCTGTGGGGGAAGGTAGGAACATAGATGAACCAGTAAACGGAGTATGTCACCTTCAGGCTCGGCTCTGATTACTGCACTCACATGAATGCTACAGCCAATCTGCTCCACTCTCTCCTCACTCTGGGACCTCAGAGGCTTACGTTTTTATTTTTATTTTTTTTGCTAATGCAGAACCCAAACAGAAGTTGTGCATTTTGTGATTTTAAAAAATGGAAATGAAGACAGCCTTAGTGATATAGTTGTTATTTCTTGTATTTCTTCACATGTTGTGGTGAATCTTCTCAGGTTCTTGTCTTGAATTCCTCTCGATTGCTGGCAAATCCTCCAAACAACTGTACAAATACTAGTGCTGAACTGTTAATTACTTAACTCTACAATGATTTGAGGAGTTAATTTGCTGTGGACGAGTATCTGCCCCCTTTATTTTATGTCCCCGCCAGGTTTCTGGGGATTAGTGTTCCTGTTTGACATTTGTTACCATTGTATATTTATACCCGTCTATTACAAGAAATTAAGTTGCTGTTAACAAACAGAGACGTTCACACAGATAATCACAGCCCGGTGATCCACAGTGAGATGTTCGCATGCAGAGACATAAACATGCAGAACCACAAAGAGACCAGGGTCTGCTGACGGAAAATATCTTGGCTGAACATCTCTGCACCAAATCTGATTATTAGTGTGAGAGTGGGGCTTTGTAGCAGAGACATGCATTTCTCTAGAACTCTCACACATAAACACTGGCATTCAGGAATGCTTTCACACTCCCCTACTTACTCCAAACCACTTAGGTTTGCAGAAATGGCCCCAGACCGTGTTGGTGTGGGTGGTGTGGTTAAGATGGTTGGTCTTTGCTCTTGCCTTAGCATTACTCCCCACTCCACCCTTCCCTCTGACTCATACGTGTAATGTACACAGTCACCGTGCAGCATGCTTTGCACCTACATATCAGTCAATCTGTATCTCACTGAGTGATTCAGGGTCACAGACAGGCACTCTAGTGGTTTCCCACCTTCAAGCTTCCGGTACCCCACCACTCTCCAACATGCAGTGTCTGTTTCACTGACACTGCAAGATAATATCTGTGTTGTTGTTTTATTTATTTATGTATTTATTTAGTTTACAAAAACAGTGAGAGAAGCTGGACATTTCAGCCAGACAACCAGAACAACTGAAACAACCACTTTAATGATTATTTATACACAACTTTGAGCTTTTTCTTGAATATTTAAGTACTTATTCATTACTATCAACTTTTTCATAATGCATCCATAAATTTCAGTCATGTATTGTTTTTTTTAATCTGCAGTCAAACTGCATAACTGTTATTATTTAAGGTCTTTTGTGTTTATTCTTCAACATTTAAATGCTTTTATTTGTAGAAAGCTTCCACATCCATTATTTTAGCCAGCTTATTTAAATATCTGTCATACAGTTTTTGCTGCTCGTTTTCTCTTTCAGTTTCTTTTAGATTTTAATTTTTTTGCTACCCGTATCTTTTAGCAGTTTATACTTTTAGATAACCAAGTCAGCTGATTACTCTTTACATTTCCTAAAAATCTGACTCATGTACATAGCTTAAATCTTTGGATGACTTTCTTAGACGATTGCTAAATAGGTTTTCCAGCTTCTCACTGTCAGTGTGTACTGTTCAAGTATTAAAGCTGTCATGAATATTTATTCAGACCTCAGTTCATAATTTTGAGCCATTGGAATTTACATTCTCTTGAGCCGTTGTAGTTCTCTCTTGTGCATGCATACCTTCACAATCCTAATATCCTGGTCTACATTCAAGAATGACCTCACCTCTCGAGAGCCTCGTCTCAGGTTTCATGCAGAGCAGACCGACTCATTGTCCAACATACACACGTACCCAGACTCTCTCTTTTAGCTCCCATATTCACTTATTTTGCACACAAATGGACTACGAGAGCATGCACAGGACTGAACACGGAGCAAATGTAGTGTTGATTCGCACAGGAGGATAAAACAGAAGAAGAATAAGTGAAGGCAAGGTGGGGGTGAGAAGGCGGCAAAAGTCCAAATTTGGAAAGTGAATCCATCACATCAGAGTAAAAGTGATTTTTATTACAAACAGCCGAGCTCGAGGCCGTACAGCCGAGTCAAGTCCTGTTTTTCTAAGATAATTTCACACAGGAGACCACTTTAAAGAATAAAGACAGCCTCTGGGTTCTTGGCCAAAATATGATTTATTAGGTAATCGAGTATGTTCAAACATCAGGTTGGATAAATACAGGACCAAACCTGAGGCTGAAAGAAGTGCTCTCCACGCGTGTTTAAAAGGTTCAAACATAACTGGCCCCAAAAGTGTTTTCAGAAGCAGATTAAAAGCTGACTTCTTTCAGAAAACATGCCAGAGATTCCTTATGGTTTGGTTTAAAGATGGCCACTCCAAATATCGCAACCACATCTGTCTTATTTTAGCTTATTTTACATTCAGCTTCTCAAAAGCAGCAACATGATTGGTTTATTCGTGATGAAAAGGAAGGGGTAAATGTCCACCTCATATATTTGACTTTCTCTTGATTAATGGTGCAACAGTGTGCACTAAGATAAAGATGAAGTAAATAAAATATATTAAATAAATAAAACTTATAGCACAATTAAATCTACCTTAGATAACATAAATATATATATATATATATGTTGAAATAATTTAATAAAAGGGTTAAAAAAAAATATAAAAACTACACGAAATAGAAACAAACTCATCGGTTGATGTGCTTCTTCTATCGTTACTCCACAGTGAAGTACATCCGTGAGGTTTCTCCACTGTTCAAGAAGCCGTCCCTGGTGGCCGACCTGCCGTGGGACGGCGTCCGCCCACAGTCACCCAGCTACAGCGGCAGCGATGACTCAGGGTCACCCAAACACAGCAGCAGCTCCTCCTCATCCAAAGACAGAAAGGTCATCAGTCTGAAGATGTGCTTCATCTGTAGAAACCTCACCATGCCAGATCTGGAGAACAGGTGTGTGTGTGTGTGTGTGTGTGTGTAGGAGGGAAATACCTGTGTATGTGGGAGGTTGGGTGTGGTTGGGTGTGTAATCGTTTTCAGCGCCTAACCTCTGTTCATTAGATTGGAATGTTTGTTTTATAAGGGATAAAAAGCATGACAGACACACTCCTGTGTCTTTGTGAATATTCAAGTGGGCCTGCAATGCTTTTCCTTAGTATATATCAACAGCTGTGAATGCTTTCACCAAACATGGCCAAAGTTTCAAATAAGGAGACCTGTGTATATACAGAATGCTCCAAACACTGGCCAACAAGTTTTGTTTTTCTTTTTTGTGCTCCTTGGCCTGGTTAATGTCAAACAGAGGGCATTTCCTTTAGACGGTTATAGAAGGAGCTCAGCTCTCAGCACAGCGGCCTCCATCCACCTGCTCCGTGCGTCTCCGAATGCTTTTTACTCTGTTTGCAAATAGAAATGTGTTTTTCGTTGTGAAGAAAAGTTTTAACTATGGATTTGCTAAAGAAAAAGGTGGATGCAGTTTCTTTTTATGTTTGTTTGTTTATGTCGCCCTACAAAGACTTGATCACAGAGCCCAGTATGAACCTGCAGTTTTGGCTGAGCTAATGCTAACACAGGGCTGTTCCATGTAATAAGGCCATTGTTGAGTCAGGTTGGGCAAGTTTAAAAACTAGAAGCCGCCAATAAATGCGTGCATGCAGTGCCCCACCCCGGGCACTTTTTACTGCATCTACTGAATTGTAAGAAATCAATGTGTAAAATTTACAGAAGTAGTTCTCATAGCTGTCCTGTAATTATAAACAGTTTTATTTAATTCACATAAAGTATGGTTGGCAATGGGGGAGGTCTTTATCAGTAAGAAAAGCTGTAAAATTAATGAGTTAAAAGTCCAGAATTTAGTCTTTGATGGGCCAATTCTGGCTGCCCAACTTCATGTTTGACATCAACACTTGGGGATGAGGTTTGTCATTATATATGGGTACACGTCCTGCAGTGTGCAGCTAGTTCAGCATGGGCTCTGGGATAGCTCGTTAGTTCAGAAAGTTCTCGGACATGGGAACGAGACTTGCACATTGGCTGTTTGTTCTGCATGACTTAGCTTCCACCGTATAGTGCCAGGTCTCTGTGTCGCTGCATTCACTATTCATACTGATGAGAATCTCCCGTGTCTCTCTAGTGCAACGCAACAAAAACTGAGGAGAGACTATTCCCCAGTGTTGTTTAGCAATTACAATAATAATTATTACCAGAGTTTAATTCCACAAAATTAGCTAAATAAAATGAGACAAATCAAGTGATGGACTCTCCTAATTGTCCAAGAAAGAATGCAGAAGTACAAATGTTTCTCTGTGTTTAGCAAGTAATAAATAGGAGAATGGTGAAAAAGGTCCATGTAAAGCAGCGCCTGCAGAAAAGGCCTATTCCCTTTAAGCCGGTGGGTTATAGTTTGAAAATTCCACCTTAAAAAACATGCCCAGATTCAGCCGGTTACAGCTGCAAATCTGCAGGGCGAATGAAAAACGTCTGGCTATTTGGATAACAGACACTTGGGAGAAATTTGAAACACAATGAGCCTTCTTGGCCGCGTCACCAGGTCAGAGTGAGATCTGAAAACTGCCAAAGTAAAACCACAAGGAGTCACTCACACTGATGTTATCGAGGCAGTTCTATAAAGCTCTACCACTACAGTTCCATAGTGTAACACAACAAGTGCTGCATCAGTAGGGATGGGTATCGTTTAGGTTTTATCCGATACCGGTGCCAAACTGGTACTTTTGAAATGGTGCCGGTGCTTAAACGGTGCTCAAACCGGTGCTTAAAGAATGGAGAACACAAAATTGGTCCAAAAACCTCTCATGTTCAGCTGTTTTTTTGTAAAAAGATAACAATGTTACCCTTTTCTGCAGCTATGGGGCATATATGGTATCACTCTTGGCTGGAAGCAGTGCTTAAACAATGGAAAAAACACAAACTTTGTCCAAAAACTTCTCATGTTTAACTGTTTTCCACTTTTTCTTTGGTCATTTTAGCCTTTTTGGCCAGGGTGAAGGGAGTATCTGCCATCAAACAAGAAGACAGCCGCATGTAACTATGATGATGTTGCTAGTTCACCTTACATGCATTAATGTAATAACGTGGTTAGCCTACTCAACGTAAATTACACACGAACAACATTAAGCTACTCACGCAGAGAAGAACGGCTGCTGCTGCTGCCATCATCATCCGTCATCATTTCTGCTACACTGGCAGGGCTAGGGGCCAGGACTCTCCTCTTTGGGTTTTTGGTGGATGTTGCTAACTCCGGGTCCGATAACAGGCACCACACCCGCAGTAGATGTGCTCGGTGTGAGGTCTCTCAGCAAGCTATCAAATATGGCACATTTTTCGGCTTTTAAAAAAAACGCTATGCGTCGCCAGGTGTTTCATCGGATTTGAGGTGTTACCTCCTTTGACAGTATCACACTATCACCTTAAAGCACTTGTTGCAGGCTGCTGAGTTTGCATATTTTGCTATGAAGTACAGCCAGACTTTTGACCGCTTCGCCTTGGGCATTTTTAATCTGTAGCTCTGCTCTAAAAGAACGTACGTACCTGGCCCCGCCTACTATCCTCGGAAACATAAAAGGATTGGCTAGAATCTAAAGTGTATCACAGCTCAGGAAAAAAAGCACCAAAATAAAGCACCGAAATGTGCGCTGCTTTTCGGTCTGTTTACTACCGTTTATGTCAGAACCGGTGCCATCATGGCACCGGATACCGGTACCCATCCCTATGCATCAGTTTGATTAGTTTGATATTTCAGAAGGACACACAGGTCTGAGGAAATGGCACACAAAAGAGGCACTGAGGTATATGCACCTGTTACCAAATACTGAAGGGTATTAGCAATGATACAGCAATGATAGCTGATTGTTTACAAAAGGATTTTAGAGGTTAATGTAGTATCACCTTTCACTAAACGGAGTCACCAAAATAAGTTAATAAAGCATTAAAAAAAGTAAAATTCACAAGCAATATCAATCTTCCACAAGAGGACTGTTATCTTCATCTTTTGTCATTTATATTTGGTGGCAGTAAAAACAGAACAGCAAGAACAAAGCAAAAACAGATATCCCTTTGATTAGGTGTGAAAAGGAGGAACTGTGGTGGAGGTGCTGTGGGCAGGCTATGAGAAGTTGCCCAACCAATGGGGGATGGCATGGAGATGCACTCATTCTCTGGGATTCCTGCTGATCTGTCACCTTCAGCCACATTATGCTTTTCTGTTCAAGACTATTTTTTAAGTTTCAAGTATTTGTGCCACAAAGGTCTTAGCAGGCAAACATACAGGGGGAAGAATTATAATCTGAGTTTTAACAGTTAGTTTCCATAAAGATGATGCAAATCCTAATTGTTGCTCAGATAAACAGCGAGTCGCTCTTTTGCAAATCGGGTCTGCAGGAATCGATTAAAGCGTGTTTGTGAATATAACTGCTGAGTGGGTGGAATTTTATAGCGTGGAGTGAGCTGGATTTCTGAATCATCAGCCTGAAACACAAAACTAAGGAATGTCAGCTGCAGTTAAAAGCTTTAAACTGCAGCATGCAGCAGTTAAATGATTATTTACTGAGGAAATTAGATTTAACTTCATCATGAATAACCCACTAGAAGGTACTTGGTTTTAGTGGCTACCATCACTTTCTCCATTTCCAAACTGCACAGGAGGGTTCTGTTCTTTTAGGGCTCATTGTTAGGTAATTTTAAAGAAAATGACCTGTAATTGTTATCATAATTATTGAAGTCTAATCTAGTTGATAATTCCCTTTTCTCTCATCCAGGCTGTTGGAGCTCCATTCCCCAGACGGCCAGCACACGGTGGTCCTGCGATGTAAAGACGGCCCCACCGCCAACACCTGGTTCACTGCCATCCACACCAACATTGCCGCCCTGCTGCCACAGACCTTGGCTCACATCAACGCCTACCTGGGGGCCTCAACCTCAGCCTCCACACACCCCCATCTCAAACACATCGGCTGGCTGGCTGAACAGGTATTTTTACCTGCATGCTGTACTGTACATGTGAAACTTTGGGAGTTACTACATTTAAAAAAGACAAAAAAACCCAAAACAACGACACACATGACCAGATGACTTTGAGCTGGAAAACAAGCAGGGAAAAAGTTTTGGTTGCCAGGTTTTGTTGCCTAGTGGATGAACTGTTTGTTTTGAACCCTCTCTTGCTCTGTCTCTACTGAGGCTTTACTTTCACTTTCTATCACCCTCTCTTTTTGCCCTCTGTGCAGCAGCGTGGCTCTTTAGCAGGACAGAATTTCCATAGTTACCCCCGACTGTTTCACCACCCACCTTTTAGATAGCTGCGAAAAGCTACCAAAGACCACTGTGTCGGGGGGAAAAAATACACTGTCACCCGAGCCTTAGTTTTCCTGGGATATTTTTGTATCCAGCAGCAAAATTGCATCAAAGCTTAAGGAGACCCAGTGTAAACACAGATTCATCTCTATGCACTTTGTATTGTAAGTAAAGGCCCTTATAAAAAAACAGAAGAACATACAGCGAATGCACAAAACACAGACTGCATGAGAGGGTAGACGATAGAGGCATGTAAAGAAGAAGAGGTGCTCATTGTAAATGGTAAATGGCCTGTACTTATATAGCGCTTTCACTAGTCCCTAAGGACCCCAAAGCGCTTTACACAACCAGTCATCCACCCATTCACACACACATTCACACACTGGTGATGGCAAGCTACATTGTAGCCACAGCCGCCCTGGGGCGCACTGACAGAGGCGAGGCTGCCGGACACTGGTGCCACCGGGCCCTCTGACCACCACCAGTAGGCAACGGGTGAAGTGTCTTGCCCAAGGACACAACGACCGAGACTGTCCAAGCCGGGGCTCAAACCGGCAACCTTCCAATTACAAGGCGAACACCTTGTAATCGGAACTCTTGGGCCACGATCGTCCCCATTGTATGATGGGAAGTCCCCTGCAGTGGGAAGCTATGTTAGCATAGCTAAAGGGGTCGTTCAGGGTGACAAGAACCAGTCCAAACTAGAAGATTTATCCAAAAAGAAATCATCCAGAGAGGGTGCCTGTCTCCTAAATCCAAACTGGGAGCTGGATCCTCAAAAGAGGTACCTAATAGCTGAAGGCTCTGCCTACTATTCTACGTTTAGAAACTCTAGAAATTCCAAATAAGCCTGCATCCTACAAGCAAAGTGCTCCACAGGTGTAACATTATGCTGTGAAGTCTTAAAAGGATTCAGGACTTTGTGTGCAAGCATAAAAAATGTAATTTAAATTGTGGAAATAACCAATCTAACTGAAACATGCATGTATTCATTACATGCATGTCTACATGGTAGAAAGTGGAAATCCAGTGTATTTTCAGTACTGATGAATAGAGTTGAAGCACAAGCTGCCCTCAAGAGGAAATTGCATCTGTGGTTTTTTTGTTGCTCGTATGTCACTAAACAAACCTGACGCTCAGACGTGGAGGCTGGCACTTCTGTACGTGAAGCAGCCACAGGAAGAGCGTGTTTTCTTTAATTAGCCTCAGTCCTAACCTCTCCACGTGGCCCCTGAAAGCAGGGCTATACTTTTATCGCACACAGGAACAATGACTTCACTTTGAAGTGTCTAGTTCTGTATATTTTGACCTGGCTGGAACAGGAAGCACAGATAGAAGTTTCCCTTGTGTTACGTTATATCCTGCAGAGCCCACCTCTTCACCGCAGACACACTCTGTGTTTTGGTGTCGTTGCTTTTCACTGAAAAAACTCCAGTCTCGCAGTAATGACTCAGATGAACACATTGCCCTATTTTTACCACGCGGCTAGAAGAAAAATCAGGTCAGCTTGTCACGATGACCTGCTTAACTCCTCTGCTACACCTGTACTCTGTAAAAACTGCATCAATACGTTAGTAAACTGCATCACAGCATCCATATCCTGTCAGGCTACACCCCTGATCTTCTTTACGGCACCACGGTGATGTAACGGCTGTAGCACTGTTGCCTCACAGCAAGAGGTTCCTGATTTGAACCCTGACTGGTGTAATTGATCTAATTTGCCAGATTTTTATCTACAGAAACATCATTAAAACTTTTCTCCCTTTATAATTAACATGATTAACAGTTATCAACCAAAGCCTGCTTTATTTTGTAATCTGTACACGCATACCTGTGTAAGCAGCAGGATTAGAGAAAAGTCAGTGGAAGTGAAAAACAAAAAATGTCAGCTCTACCATCTCTACTCGTTCTTCTTCTTCAGGTCCAGCTGGAAGGTGGACGCCAGCAGTATAGACCAGTGGTCATGGCGCTGACCGAGAAGGACATCCTGCTATTTGAATCGGTGCCGTGGAGCCGAGAGTCCTGGTCCATGCCTGTGCTCACACACCCGCTGCTCGCTACCAGGTAAACACGCCAGCAGTGACATTCAGTCTATATTCACATCTTTCCTGACAGATTTTCAGTTTTGTGACATTTTTTTCTGTTGTCATATTTTATCAGATGCTGAAGGTCTTTAAAAGTCTTGAATCCTTAAAAGGTCTTGAATCCTTAAAAAAGAGCTTTTATAAAATTAGTTTTTAAAAAGTGTCTGGCTGCTGAACTCAAATTTTTTGAGACATGTTTATGCTATGAAGTTTAAAATGGATTTATTTGTTTTTCTTAAATGGTACATTTCTCAGTTTGAAGAGTTGATATTGTGAAATATTTATGATATTTAACCTCCTAGCACCTGGCGTCCACACATGTGGACATCACATTTTGGGTTGTCTAGACCAAAACACTCAATTTTGCTCTACAAGGGCCCGATATCCACTTACGAGGCGGTTATACGGCCACTGTTTTATTGAAATTTAAAACGAATGTCCTCATATGTGGATCTCCTTTTTTTCTTTTTTCTTTTTTTTTCTTTGTTAGAAACAGAAATCTGGTGAAAAGTTTTTAATTCATGAGGTCCTAATCAGCCCAAATAGCAAAGAGAAATTGAAAGTGCATGCCGTGAAAGACTTCGGGTCTTAGGAGGTTAAAGGTCCGTACATTCTGTTTGTAAATTACATGTTACACAGCGTCTCAACATTTTCAGGACTGGGTCTGTATTCATAAAGTGGGTTTCATTTTCACTTTCATGGTGCAGATGTTTCTGCTTTTGCTAAAAATGAGAACTGTCGGCCTTTGAGCCTGAGTGTGAGTAAATATTCAACAGCAGATCAGCTGAGTGTCAAAAGAAACTTTCCTGGAACTGCTGACGAGCTGTAATTTTTGTGGTAAGTACCTGGAAATTTATAGTCGCCGGCATCAGAGGAACTCATCTCAACAGCAGCAACTAATTTTTTCCAAATCTCTACTGATGGGAGGGGGCAGTGACCCACAGAAGCATCATAGATACGTTAACTGAAAGAACGGCAGGGTGGAAGAAACCAGAATTATCTTTGATTGTGATTACAGCAGAATGCATTATGCTTTTTTTCTTTATAATGAAGAACTGCAACGCAATGACGTTAATGCTGCATTTAGTTGTGTTAAACGGACAAACACAGGCCTGACAATGCTGGGAGATAAGCTGAAGGTTTTTGCATGCTCATGCAGCATTACAGATATTGTGGTTTCCACATGTTGACCAGAAGAAGAAGAATATAGCACAGCGATGAGTTGGAGAATCATTAAATATGTAGTTTGGGTTATGGGGAAGTCAAGTGAACCCTCCTCTGTGTCTTTCTGTCTTTGACAATGCTATCTTTGCCTGTATCGTCATGTCTCCCCAGACTGGTTCACTCAGGCAGCGCCCGCAGTTCTCCCGCCCAGGGTTCAGACCTGGTGTTTGCCACTCGGACTGGAACGGGCCGGGGCATCGAGTCCCACATCTTCCGAGTGGAGACCCACTGGGATCTGTCATCATGGACACGAGCCCTCGTGCAGGGGACGCACACGGCCGCTGAGATCATCAAAGAAGTCTCCATTGGTGAGTGGGTGTCATTTATAGTCTTTAGTTTGGAGATCATAAACAAAGCTGAAAACACATCAAACCAAACTCAGAAACTGTGGCCCACACCAGACTTGGAAGACGGTAATCCTGTCCACCAGAGTATAGTAGAAGTCCAGTGTGGGCCACAGTTTCAGTGAATAAATTAACTTTTTATGCATTTTTCGTTTATTTTGCAAATTGAAATCAATTAGAAGTGTCAAACTGTGAGCATAAGCAGTTTTAGGGTCTGAGTAAATTTGTGTTCTGCATTGCCTGCTTTTTCTTTTTTTTTAACATCCACTTGCTATTTTAAATAATTAGCTCACAGTTTCAAGTGCAGCTGAATTAAGTGCTTCATGGAAACCTAAATGTGTCCTCATAACTGGCATTAAGATAAGTGTGAACCTGCAGCCACCATCTTAGCACGTAGCAGAAAGAGACTGCCACACGATAAAGTACTAACAGAGGTATCTGAGGTGAGGTGTACTAGCAGTATCTGCAGCTTTAAAGGCTAACTCTGCTAGCACGCAATGGCTGATAAATAACAGGTGATGCACTGCCGTAAGGTTTCTGTAACAGGTGTAACATAATACAATGACAATAAAGTCTTTTTCTGCTGAAAATACTCTAATACTAAAATTAGTTTGGCTTTCTGATTCGTTTACCGCATGGTCAGCCTAAATGGTTACAGAAAAAATCATAGGCCACTTTGTTTAGGTACAAGTGTACATCACAGCTTAGGTCATTTTGACATGTGGATATGGCCAAGACCTGCTCAAGTTCAAACTGAGCATCAGAATGGAGAAGGGGGAGAGAAACTGCTGATCAACTGGAATTTTCCCACACAACCCACTCAGGAGTGGCACCCGGGTCCCATAAGAACAGGAAGCTGAGGCTATAACTCTCATGAGCTCACCAAAACTGGACAATGGAAGCCTGAAAAACCGCCACCTGGTCTGATGAACCTCGATTTCTGCTGCAAAATTCAGATGGTAGGGTCAGAATTTTGTGTTAACAACATGAACGCATGGATCCATCCTGGCTTGTATCAACATATCAGGCTGGTGGTGGTGAAACAGTGTGGGGGATACTTCCTTGGCACGCTTTGGGCCTCTGAGTTTCAACTGAGCATTGTTTGAACACCACAGCCTACCGACATTTGTTAATAATGCTCCATGTCACAAAGCTCAAATCATCTCAAATTGGTTTCCTGAACAGACAGTGAGTTCACTGTACTCAGGATTACCTCTATAAGTGATATGGCGAGACCTCCACATGTCATGCTATTGTGATGGTGTCAAGTCAATATGGACCAAAATCTCTGAGTTCTTAACCCCCTAAAACCCGAACTCTTTCATGGCATGCATTTTTAATTTCCCTTTGCTATTTTGACTTTATAGTGTTCATTAGAATACTATAAAGTCAAAATTGAGTATTGATGTGCAAAACTCTTTATTTGGTGTCTGAACACAGCAGCATTTTTCCTGAGTACAAAAACAAAATGAGAAACAACAATTGCACCCCTTTGAGCAATATGGCTCATTTGAAAGAGCAAAACTTAGTAGTGTGGTCTAGAACAGCGGTCCCCAACCTTTTTTGCTCCACGGACCGGTTTATGTCCGACCATATTTTCACTGACCGGCCTTTAAGGTGTCGCGGATAAATACAACAAAATAAAACCAGTACCGGTACCAGAAAAAGGAAGATTTATCATTACACACGGGAAAAGACCCAGGGAAACAGAGTTAACGATAAAAAAAATAACGATTTAAAAAACCCTGAAAACCATAAATTTCATACCCGAGCCTCAACTCTCGCGGCCCGGTACCAAACAGCTCACGGACAGGTCCGTGGCCTGGTGGTTGGGGACCGCTTATCTAGACAACCCAAAATGTGATGTCCCCATATGTGGACGCCAGGTCCTAGGAGGTTAAAACAAAAGAGCATCTACTCAAGTGTCCGATGTGTGTGTAAATCTGACAGTGTATCTTATTCCAAGTTTACAATAGGTTGATGGTTTTATGCCCACAGGAGACACTTTATTATGCTGTGCAAACACCTTCAAAAGCACCACACAGTGGATTACGTCCCTGTGGCATGTGTACGTGTTTCGATGTGTGTGTGCACTGTGTTGGTGTGTTAGTACACACATGTTAGCAGAGGCGTGTTGTAAGCAGACCTTGAACTAGAGGATGTGGGTTCACCTTTGCCTCCTTCCAAGTAAATGTTAAGTGGAAATCGAGAAATATTAGTCAGTGAACTAAACCGTCTGTGCCACTTGTAGAAGAGCAATAGAATAAAGAGATAAAATATTTCCTGTCTATAGGCCTGTGTACTTTGGACTGTGACAGGAAGCTTCTGACAGCAGCTGGCTCACAACATTGTGCCACCGCTCAGAAAGAGCAGCTCTGTGTAGGAAAGGCAGAAATGGGAGGCAGCAAAGGGGAATGTTTCCACTCTGTGCAGAACAATAGTTGGCTGCCGGAACAGCACTGGAAAGCCTCAGCCTTTTTTTTTCCCCTATTCTCCTTCCCTGTCCCGCTGCTACACAAACACACAGTTGTGCAGGAACATTTGGCCCATTCAGGTTACAGTAATGCACATGGAAATGCTTTCGGATCAGATGACCTCACAGTCACGCTGCGGCAGGCAGCCTGGATTTTTATATAAAACACACACTTGTCTTTGGACTGCAACTGTTAATCAGCACTGTTATTGTAAGAGTGAATTTGTTACAATAATAAGTCTGAATTCATACTCTGTTTGATACAAAAGCTTGACGTTCATTTATGTGTAAACAAATCAATTTCAGTTGTTTATCACTTTGTATTTTCCTTAAATATTTTACTACATTTGATTGTTTGATTTGTGTTTTGAAAGGTTTAATGAAAAAAATTAATTTGAACATAGAACTGTTTAGTTTTCAAAAACGTCACATAATTGAGAAACTGGTAAACTAAAAATAGAATGAAAATCATTTTAGTTTCAGCCCCATGTTTTCCAGAACCAGCCTCCGCACATCGGCACTCTCACATTTCTCCCTGTGACTCACCTGTGCACTAGTTTTTCTTGAGCTCTTTCCCCTGTCGCCCTCTCTGCTAGGTTGCACATTGAACAGACAGGAAGTTAGGCTGACTCTACACTATGAAAAAGGCTTCACTGTGACGAGGGAGCCAGCCGACCCGAGCGGGGGGGCCGTGCTGTACAGATACCCCTACGAGAAGCTTAAAATGTCTGCTGATGATGGAATACGCAACCTTTACCTTGACTTCGGAGGTCCAGAGGGAGAAATGGTAAATTATAGTAAAGCTACTTGTCAGTTTATGAATGCATTGTGAGTGGAAAATCTTTTTAAACCTAAGAATGTCAAAAATATTCCTAAATCTCAGCTTTATTAGAACTTTTGCGTCATGCTGAAACACAGTGTGTGTATGTATAAGAGATGGTCGTAGCTGCCATGATGTCTCCGGTTAGTTTCTGAAGTCTGCTCTGAATCCTCAACATTTCTGCTGTTTTGATTTAAACAAGCTGAATGTGACAAGGCGGGCGGGTCCAACCAACAACTTGTCTATCACAAGTGATTAGCTGATGTTTGACCAATATTTAAATAACTGAATTTAATAGTTGTTGGTTTTTTTTCTTTTAATAACCCAAAACACATGACTGAGTCCATAAAGTCCTCAGCAAAGTGTTCACAGAGGTCGGGACAGATTGCTGTTTTCCTGTAGATTTCAATAGGATTGAAAGTCTGTTTACAGCCCCTGCTATCGCCATCTGGTGGCCTTCGGGTAGAATGCAGCTTTAGGACTGGCTTCCAGAATCTCCATCAATGTTTTTTAACTGTCTGCGTGTTGAAACGCTAAACCAGCCAAAATCATGTTGAGTTTTTTCATTTAAGGGGGAAAAAAGAGAAAAGAATTTCAACAAGAAGGCAAACTGAAGCTAATGGTACATGCATAATTACAGTTCATTTATCATAAAGATGTAAAACCTCACTTACCTGTGCATTACAGACAGTAATTTACATTACAGTACATTAAACAACAGTCAAACTGACCGGAAGCTCACGTGCAGATGTTAGTTTTCCGTCTGCCGACTAGCCTGAGAGAGCTAGTATGCCTAAAGAACCTCCACCACTCAGCTGTTCCAGCTGTGCCACACAGTATGCAGTAGGGCGAGTGGATAGCGTGCCGTTAATTCTGTTTTTTAATTGTATTATGACGCCAGACTCTTTGAGATACTGTCACCGGTTACAAGAGCTGTAACATATTGTGATTACAATTATATTTATTTATTTATTGTGGACTATTTTCCTTAGATTAAGAAATTACATTTCCATCCACAGAAGGAAAGTCAAAGTGCAAATAAAGATCAGTAAAATCTAATAATATGAAATAAAATTAAGGTAAAATGCAACCTGTCAGAGATCTGTAGACCAGGAATACAGATATTTCTGTATTGTGTTATACAGTAAAATACTAAAATGTATGTTTTTAACTGGAAAACTGTTTCTATTCAGCCCATTTCATTAAAGCTGGAATATTCTCCACTTTCCATATAAGTGTTGAGGAACAAATAAAACAACAATCTACATTTGAATAAGGGAATATCTTGGATATCTTGTTGGATATGTTGAAGTTTTCTTTTGTTCCCCTTCATCCTCCTGTCCTTTCTCTAACTTCCTCCCTCCTTCCACCCTCCAGGTGTTTGATCTCCACTCGGGTCCAAAGCCGGTGGTGTTCGTCCTGCACTCCTTCCTGTCGGCCAAACTCACTCGCATGGGTCTTCTGACGTGAAGCCCGCCAAATGCTGGCAGCGTGGATGAGAGGATTCTTTTTTCTTTCTCGTTTTCATTTATTTTTAATATCTTGTTCGTTTTTCCAACTTGTCCGCTCACAGCTGAAGTCAGGCCTGACGTGGTGCTGCAGGGGGAACCTTAACCCAAGGAGGTGCTTTGTCTGATTGTCTCAAAAATGTGCCTTCTCTTCCAGCTTCTCCTCGGCCCCTTGTGGTCAGCTGCGTTGCGAGGCGAGGTACAAGGAAGGGGCACTTTGTTTTAAGTCACGAGGTGAAAGGAGACTGTTTTCACGCAAAACAAAAAGTATATATAGCAGTTAACAATCTCATAACATTCCACGTGATTGTGGGGGTTTTTTCTTTTTAAATATATTTCATTATAAATATCCGATGAGATGTTGATGCAGCCGATGTGCTTATGAGATTGCAGCACCTGTGCGCTCTAAGCAACGTGTTAGTGAAGTGCATCGAAGAAATGGAAGGCTTTTTTTTAACTGACCGAGCACAGATTGGTAAACGCTCCCAGTTTTTACTCTGCCTATCATTCCACGACAGCCTTCCGTTGTACTTTGGGCTCTTTTTAACGCGCGTGTGTTTGTCTTTGTGAGAGGGAGACGCTGCTTTAGAGTCGCGATGCAGTTACCCGAGCGGAGGTCGTGCACGTGAAAGAAGATCTCTGCGGATGAGTGCGTTTTTCCTCGCTGCACGCTGCCGTTGGCTTGATAGTGTGCCTCATACTTTTAGCACATTATCCCAAACTACTGTTGTAATCAGGATCGCCAACTGTGCCTTGTTACTTGTAGTCAGAGACACTCTTTATAGTGTTCCCCTTTTTTTAATTCACACAATAAGAGAATTTTACGCTTCGGACATGCACAAGCAATAGTATTACTCTTATAGTGTAAACAATGTTACTATTTTTTAGTGTGTATCTCCTGAAAGCATGACTTCCAGATGTTGGACTCTGTATTAGACGATGATATATGACATGACCGTGCGTTACCTCCCCCACCCACGACCCAGACACCTACACTACCACATCGTCTCATCTCATTCTGCTTCGCTTGTGATTACACCTCTCTGGTTGCCATGCCCACATCAGCATTTGTGTGGTCAAATACTTTTTAACAGGAGCGTCACATGACAGTGAGCTGACAGTGAATGTTAAAACTGCCTCACCTCCTAAAACACAAACAAAAAGCAGATTCAGGAAAGTTGTAATATCTTATTTCTGGGTGATTGAATGTTCAAAGATCAGTGGTCCTCTGGAGTACCATGAATGGCTGAGTTTACCCAACAAGTTCTACAGTGAAATTTTGCTCATTTTAAGCACCTAAAGTGAAAAATATTAAACCTCAACAGAAGTTTAAAAAAATCTCTCATATTTGGTGGACCTGTTGTGCTCGCTTCCAGCTCTTTATTTTTCCTTTAGCAGTCAGTTTAGAGTTACTACTACTCTGCCCTCTTATTTCAGCCAATCAGACGTTTTATCTCCTGTCTCTTTAAGGCTCTCCTCCCCATAAATCAAACTTTCTTCTTATAGGTCCAATCCTGGCAGCCTGACAAAGGGCAGCACCTAGAAGCCAGCTACATATGAAACCCCATGTAGCTTATTGAAAATCTTGTATGCAATCAGCTGGAATTACCTCATTTTTATAGTCACCTCAGTTTAGGAAATATTGAAAGTCTTGTAAACCTGTGATCCCAGTTTGAACCTAAAGCAGAGAGCAGTTTGAAGTCTCAGCCAAATTATGTGAAAATCTTTAATTTTATGCCTTGAAGTCAGATTATTATTAAACTAAAAGTACTGCACTCTGTTTGGTCAAGTTAATGAGCACAGAGGAAATGATGGGTCCAAGAATAGAAAGTGTCAATCCTTCCTCAGCTTCCTTGTTTGCTCGAAATAATCAGCCAGCTTAATGACTCATTCTGTAAAAAGCAGTTTCTTCATTTAGCAAATAATGTGATTTCTGCTGCCAAAGACCAACAAAGCCGACAAACGTCATTTTGATATTTCCAGTTTAACAGACTGACAGACTTCGTGTTAAGCAGCCAGGTGCACATGTGGTGACCACATTTAAATTTCATTTTCACTCACTCATGGGTTGAGTTCAAGAAACAAAAACAAAAAAACACAGGATGCAGGGTTAAGAAAAGAGTATATTGTAAACATGTAAAAGGCTCTATGTTCTAGTTTACAAGCGTGAATTAATAATAAGTTTGATATGCACCTAACAGAACCCTTCTGCTATAACCTGCTGCAGATGTTTGTCCTCCCCACTCTTTTTTTTCCAGATTAGATTTGATTGAGAGTTATGATTCTCAAACTTAAGCTACCCCCTCAGCAAGCTTTCAGAAATCAACCAATCAGAATAAAGTTAGCCTTTACTGAAAGCCTGGTGGTGTCTTTAAGGGCCTGTGGCTAAAATTACCCATTTAAAGCAGATCAAGGCTCATCTGAGGGTCTAGTAGATAAATTATCTTTTTTTTTTTTTAACTGTAAATCAAGCAGAACTACTCTTGTGGAGTCCCAGAATAAAAATATCGAGTTGGAAAAGAGCAGCAGGTGTTCCCTTTAACATCAACAATAGTGATTATAATGCAAAGTTAGCACAGGGAAATAGAATGCCAGCCATTCATTCTTGTTTACCCCTCCGATGTGCTAAAATTGTGATAATGTTGAGAAATGATGAGAGCTTGTAAGTCGTATTGGTCACTCGCAGCAGTGTTGGTGTTCATGTAGTCAGTGTGCTGACAGAGACAGTGTGATGCACGTGATATTTAACTGACTGAACCAGATTTTTTTTTTTTTTTTTTTATATTTCCCAATAGATGCAAGTTGACCATCCTTCCCCCTTCAGTTCATTTTGCCTGCGTTGGCTGGTTAATGAGTTCAACGTGACTGTAATAAACACATTTTAATCACTGTCAGCTTATTCATGGTACATGTAGCTAATGTTACCCTTCAGTAGAGCCTCTGTCTGAGGTCCAAAAGAACACAATGTGCCATTGTGCGCACTGACTGCAACATAGGAAAACAAGATAACCCCGGTTCTCTGATACGGAGCACAGTCACCCGCCTGAATGACCTCTGTCCCATTTGGGACATCGTGTCCTTGTGATGCTTTTTTTTTTTTTAATGAATGTGAAAATTCATCACAGTACACTCACTTCCTGTTTAGCGATTTAAGTCTTTTCAAGCTACAGTTAATGTTGGCTGTATTAAAGCAGAAGTAAGCTTTGCTTCCCTTAAAACGTCACAGTTTGAGCTACGCTCAGCCTGGCACGAAGTCAGTTTCTGCAACATTTGAAGCAGTAGTGAAAGGGATACACTTTTACACCACACTTTTGCTTTCTTGTCATTCTAACTGCTCTAACCTGATCTGATTATGTGAAGTTTAAGAAGCTACGAGGCCGTCCTGTTCCTCTCTGAGCTCGATGCACTAACCTGTCAAACCCCTTTTAAACCTGTGAATGTACACCTTTTATCTCCTTCCTCTCTTTGTTCTCAAATCGTGGCTGTTCTGTCTATGCAACGCTTCAAAGAAGGGGTTTTTGGAACCAAAGGTATTATCTGTGGCAGCTTGCGTCCAACACAATCATGAAACTGAAAAGTCGCGAGGATAAAGTGCTGCTGCGACAACCTGTCATATGCAAAGTATTTTAGGTTTCCTTCCAAGAGACGGTATACAATGTATGATAACAATGTAGTAATCTCAAATGTACATACCTACCAATAAAACTGTTTTAAGTTACAGAAACCCAGGTGTTGTTTTTCAGTGTTTTCAGTGGTTTTCTGTGTGATGTGTGGCCCACAGCTCAGTCAGATGAACCAGAGCATCTTTGTGTTTATGATAACGGAACCTTTTTAATACTAAATACGCTATAAACATTTTGTTTGTTTCCATTATAGTGAACTTTGACTAGACATCCAGATATTAGTGGCAGGTCAGTCTGAATGGCACTATTACATTGACTGGCTGGACTTTTGGACAGTTACTGATTACTTTTAGTACCTTTTTCAATAAAGGTCTTTTATCATTTATTTATTATTTATAATATGTTATTTATAATTTTTCAAAATTGCTGCTCAAAGAAGTACCCATAGGTCTTTCAACGTGTTTGTGGAGAAAAGGCATCAGGAAGATTTTTGGTTGGGTCATAATTTGGTGCATCTGTCAGGGATGACTGTGGATCACGTGGAAAATCAATTGGAAGGCCAGTGCATCAATTCCTGACTCCTCCAGGCTGCTTGCTGAAAAGCATCTTTGGGTAAGACACTGAAGCCCAAGTTGCCCCTGATGCATCCATCAGAGTGTGAGTGAACATTCAAAAATCCAACGAACAAAATCCAATTTTCTATTGCTGTGTACTGGGTTTATATAATGCAGTCACAATATATGTACAGATTAAAACGCACACACACACAAAAAAATAATTTAACTATACCATAATTTTTTTCTTGCATGGTTCAGTTGGGTACTCTACAACGTTGCCAAATACTTGATTTCACATGAGTGTAGTGTTTCTCCAGCTACTCCTGCCTTTAATGACAGGCTTGTGGCCGCTAGGTGGCAGTAGTTGCAGGCCATTGAACATCTGCGAAGGTCCCTGAAGTTTGTCAAGTTTGTTAGTTTAGCTACAAAACCGGAAGTTGTTTTCCAAGTTAAATGGTCTCTATAGTCTCAGAAAAATATTACATTTATATATAAATGTAATTCTGAGAATATAATATCCTTGGTGTATTATTAATAATTCATGTGGTGACTACATGTTTTCTGATTATTTTTTTTACGCCACGGCTCTTTGGAGGTCTTCGCCGGAAGCTGTCACGTATGAGCTCCCCTGTTGGTTGACGTCTTGTTGGGTCGAGCTGTCATCTTTGCTAGCCGCCGCATTAGCCACTGTTTTGTTTTGTCATGACAGGAGCGTGCAGCCCTCCTACAGAACAGGGCTGGTAAAGACATCACTTCTTCAGGTGTCCACCTTTGGGGAGGAACAGGGGACAGAAATCTGCGCGTGTCACATTAAAGTGAGATGAAATGACAACGTCAACATTACAGGTAGGTTGTTGTTAGCTGGCTAACGTTAGCCCGCTTCAATTTGGTCACAGAGCTAGCCTCTGATTTTTGTATAATTGGAGCAAAAAGCGGGGGTTTTTTTACAACTCTGAATACACTGGATTGCGTGCGGAACGATTTTCTGGAAGCTACGAAAACTCTTCGAGCCACTTGGTAGATAATTTATTTTTTTCCACTGAACGATTAAAGAAAGCTTCTGATTCAAAACACAGTTTCCAGCCTGTCGGCTACCTACATACAAAATAACGGTTAGCTCTTAAACCTAAGGTGGCTGGATGTAATGCAAGCTAAACTGCTAACAAAACAGCTGATGGTAAGATTGTCTCGGTTTGGTGTTACAATAACTATGTCGTCTAGATTACATATTATAGAAACAATAGGCTTTAGTGCGGGTACTGCTGGCTGTGCCTCGCCTGGAGGATGTTTCTAACGGTATCTGCTGTCACCGTTAGCCGGCCTGTGTGGCCCTGCTCGCTCAGTTAACAGGACAGAAAACAAAGCGTTGCTGTTTGGGGGGGACTATTTTAGTCTGACGACTGGCTTTAGAAGCAGCACAGTGAATATTTGTCTTAAGGAATAGCCTGTTCTTTGTTTTAATAATAATAACAAATTTTATTTGTTTATCACTTTTAAATAAATAGAGCTACAAAATGTTTCACAGTTTGAATAAAACCACACATTAAAGACCGGTGAATATGTTCCAGCACACAGACACAGAAACACATGGTCTTGCATTCATCGCAATATATACACGCAACTTTTATACATACATCAGATGTAAAACTATAGCCACAAATAATAGGAGAAAGATTGTTTTTCTTTTCTTTGCTTTTCGTTTCTTTTTTAAAGTAAATTGTATAAAGCTCTCAGTAATCCTATAAAACAAACCACAGGTTCAGCTGAACTGAATGACTGAGAAATGCTGTTCCAGAGTTTAGGAGGTGTATGCAAGAGCTTGGCCATGTAGGACTTTATGCTATTAATAAAATTTTGAATTTCACTGGAAGCCAGTGAAGAGATGCAAAAATAATTGGGAGACAGTTACAGTGTGTACTAAAGGTTCTGGATAATTGGGTGACAAAAAAGGTTTCATTTTTGCAATGTTTCTTTAATGAAAGAAGGCTGGGTGAGCTTTGAAATGTGAGATTCAAATATACTAGATAATAACAAATAATACTAAGGTTCTTAGCAGATGATTTGATATTATCAGCGAGCAGGCTTAGCGTAATGGCTGACTTCCTCAGTGAATCTGTCAGGGCCGAACACAAGAGCCTTGGTTTTGTCAGGACTGAGATGAAAGAAATCTTTTAAAGTTAATAATGGCAGTGAAGCATTCGCTCAGGTACCAAAGGCTGTTGAGCTTGAACTAACAGAAAGGTACAGCTGTGTATTGTGTGCATATCATTGATAGCAGGTGCATTTAAAGCTATTAAGCAGATGGCCCAGGTATAATATACGCAGTGAAAACAAAACTGGAGCCCTGGGGGAATCCACAGATGAAGACATACTTCAGAATTCATATTCAGACAAGTGAAACCATTTGAGAGCTGTTCCTGTGATTCCAACCCAGTTCTGTAATCTGCTGGCTGAAGCTTTGGTTTTGAGTGACATAAGGATGACATGTGTTTATTGCCTGTTTTTGACTCCATTGTTTAACGTTATATCTCTGCATCTGCTGCAGAAAGCCATTGATCTTGTCACTAAAGCCACAGAGGAGGACAAGGCGAAGAATTATGAGGAGGCTCTGCGTCTGTACCAGCATGCTGTGGAATATTTCCTACATGCCATCAAATGTAAGTATCTTATCTTGATGGGTAGCTGAGGTAGTTTGTGTTTTGCATACACCTTGCTAATGGGAACATCTTCTCTTACTCCAGATGAGGCCCACAGTGACAAGGCGAAGGAGAGTATACGAGCAAAATGTATGCAGTACCTGGACAGAGCAGAGAAACTGAAGGACTATCTGAAGAATAAAGACAAACAGGGCAAGAAGCCTGTCAAAGAAGCACAGAGCAATGACAAGTATGATGTCCTTTTTTCTTTTTTCTTTTTTTTGTATGTTTAAATGTAAAAAACATTTTGGGCTTTATTGGATTTTTATGTTCCGTGTTCTAGGAGTGACAGTGACAGTGAGGGTGAAAACCCTGAGAAGAAAAAACTGCAGGAGCAGCTTATGGGTGAGTGGCCTTGGGGGGGATTTAACCCCATCATGTGGAGCTCTGTAAAAAATATTTATTTATGATATTATTTCTTATAATTTTCTTTGGTTTTGTCATAATCATCCAGCCTTGTCTATTAATTGCATCCCAGTAGGTGTGTCATCATTACTGTTTTTTGTGTGTGTAGGTGCTATTGTAATGGAGAAACCCAATGTGAGGTGGAATGATGTTGCTGGGCTGGAAGGAGCTAAGGAAGCTTTGAAGGAAGCAGTCATCCTGCCCATCAAATTTCCTCACCTTTTCACAGGTACTGTAGGTCTCAAGTTTCTTCATTCTGTTTAAACCCAGTAAGCAGTCATACACTGATATCAACACTACTTTAAAGACAAACTTTTCTTCTGGGTCTTTTTGTTTCTCAGGCAAACGGACCCCATGGAGAGGCATCCTGCTCTTCGGTCCTCCGGGAACAGGGAAGTCATACCTGGCCAAGGCGGTGGCCACCGAGGCCAACAACTCCACCTTCTTCTCTGTCTCCTCCTCAGACCTCATGTCAAAGTGGCTGGGAGAGAGTGAGAAGTATGTTTTCAATGCATCATTTCAATTCAGTGTAATTTACATAGAGCCAATTCCCAACAAGTCTCATCTCAACGTGCTATAAATTATCAGGTAAAGGCCGTACAATATTGGAGAGGGAAAATGGATGAACTAGTTTTTCAGCATTACTCTGAGTCAGGAGTGTTTCTAATTTTTAGTATTGTACACTTGAAAGACGGCAGTCCTAGAGATTTGTTTAAGCGAGGTAAAAAGGAAATATCAGAAATGCTTCTAAAGTTCCTCACAGCCTTGGGGACGGCTGTTTTCTTATCCTAGCAGAATATCAATTAAACAGCTCCATAAATATGCAACTGTACCAGAGTAGAAACCTGAACTGAAACAGTTTCGTAAGTATCTTTTTAATAAACAGATTGATATGGGATTTAGCAAGTAGAAATAACTGAGATAACTGAGTATTTTGGAATTTTAATCTTTAAAGCTCTCATCTTAAATTGCATAAAGGTGATGAGCAATAATTACAACATTTGTTACTTCAAAGACTAAATAGATTTCTTAGTAATAAAAAACTAATGGTCTAATATGGCTATCCCTCAGACATATTTACTCCGTCTCTGCTCGTCTGTCTCAGGCTGGTGAAAAACCTGTTTGATCTAGCTCGCCAGCACAAACCTTCAATCATCTTCATCGACGAGGTGGACTCTCTGTGCGGCTCGAGGAACGAGAACGAAAGCGAGGCTGCCCGCCGCATCAAGACAGAGTTTCTGGTCCAGATGCAGGGTGAGTCACACGAGTGCTATCGGATATATGAAGTGTGAAGAATATGGAGTATTAAATAATATTGTTGAAATATGAAACTTGAGCCACAGCCATTTAAAAAACATGGCGTCTGCAGTGTCTCAAGTCAGATTGATGTTGTGAGCAAAGAGGGGCTTTTCTCAGCCTCACATCTGTGTCAGACTGAATGTGCGAATCTTGTTAACACTTTGTGGAACCTGGATCACATCACCATGATGGATTGAAATAAAGGACATTAAGACTACAGCAGCCTTTTCAGAGTTCATAGAACCATACAGAACCACAGAACTTCACTGTGCCTGCTCTGAACCACAAGAGGAACTTCTAAAAAACACAAATGTTTGGTGATTTTCTGGATGTAAGTGTATGTGGTGGCAGAACTGGTAACCATCATATGTGAAAAATCCTTTTAAACATCAGCTTTGTAAACAGCAGTAGAGAAATTATAAGAGAGAGACATGGCACTGAAAGAAGCATGAACTGTGGGGAAAATATAACCTCCAGGGGGGATAAAAACTTCTAAAATGTTATTGTGGATCTGCAGAGATTTGTCATATTTGACTGCTGATTCTATACATGCAGTTTTATGTCATGGTCGTCACTGAAATTAATTTAGACAGTGTTTTAAAATAAATGCCCAAAACATTTTAAGATGTGAGATTTACTCCTTTAAGGACTGTTTAGGGTGGCTAGCTAGAAAAAATGGAGAAAAGGTATCCAACCCTGTATTTTCAAATATTTGACAGTAAAAGTGCACATTCACTGTTTGTGTAAAGAGCTACAAAGAGCTGGTGGCATTATTGTGTGGCATCACTAGCTCATCATTGTTTATATTGTATAAACAAATTACACTGACCATTATTCCTGCTACAATCAGTGAAGAGAGTTTTCCAGAGTTTCAAAAGAAGTGCTTGTGTAGATTGACGCTCTGCTTTTGTAGGTGTCGGAAACAACAACGATGGCATTCTGGTGCTCGGAGCCACCAACATCCCCTGGGTGCTGGACGCCGCCATCCGCAGAAGGTCAGAGGTCGTCTCAATTAGATGTGTGTGTGTGTGTGTGTGTGTGTGTGTGTGTGTGTGTGTGTGTTTGTTTTGTTTTGTTAATATTCTGTGGGGCTTTTTATTCCATAAAAATTTACTTTCACTGTAGCTGCACTGTTATTATTCATCACAATGGTAATTCTGTCATGTTACATCTAATTCTTGTGTGTTAAGAAAACACAAACCTTTGAACCCGGGTAGATTCTGATGCTGTTAGTTTGAAACCAAATCGAGAAACCACAGGGCTTGAAGTGTTGTTGTTTTAGGATGAATCTGAAATCTAAATTACTATTAAATCCTCCTGCATTTGGGGAATATTTCAAAAAGTGATTTTCTAATCTGTTTGTCTAAACACATGTTAATGTTAAGATTCATACTGCTTTTTGACTGCTGACCATGATGTCACAGTCTGAAGTCGTTTTTTCTCCTCCTTTAAACTACTAAGCTGTTAACAAAACATTTGTGCGGACACACACCTGAGCTCCAGCTCTCATTTTGAATGCTGACCATGTAAAACATTGTCCAAACTTCTTGTGAGTTGTTCTCTATGACGTTTAGAATTTAATGTTGGCTCCAGATATTTTTGGACAGTGGCATGATTTTTGTCTTTTTACCTTTGTATCAATATATACTTGGGTTACTGCTAAATGCTTAAAGCTTCAAGTGCAAACATTGATTTCTAAGTTGAGGGGTTAACCCATCGCATTGCATTGACCACTGAAGTGTTGCATCTGTACTTTAACACTTTGACAAAGTTGGCTGGCATATCAATATTCAGGCTATTACTTTGGTCAGGAAATGATTTCAAGTGTGCTGTGGCTGTTAATACAGAAGTAGTCTGCAAAAAAAGAATATAGTATGGTTATTATTAAGATCGTGAGTGGATAACTATTTTGTACATACTGAGAAAAACACACATGGAAGCACATGGAAAGACCTGGAAAACCACAGACATGGGTGATGACAGGATCTTTTCTATAGTAAAGAAAAGCCCCTACAGAACATCCAGCAAAGAGTAGAGACCAACCTCCATGAGGTAATTATATAAAGTCTAAATGAAGAAAAGATTTCAGGAGACCTGCCCACAGGGAAAACAGGAAGGGCCAGAGCTTGCTCTTTAACAGAAACTGAATTTTCAAAATAAGAGCGCGTTACTTCGGCTGGATGGACAATTATGAAAAAAGTCTGTGCTTTGAAAACAGTGCACTGTGTGTGATCTGTTAGAAGACGTTGGCTGAGGCTCATCATGTTATGTTACCATGGGCACATTACAAACACAAGCTGCTGGGAGATAGTTCAACTTATTTAGATGGCCACAGAATCACAACTAAACAGGACTTGGAGAGACCAGCAGTACCCAACAACACGTTCATCAGCGGCTACACTTTGCCTCCATTTAAGCACAAAAGCTGAATTTCAATGTTAAAATGTGGAAAAAGAAAAGTTTCACTTGAAATAAGAAGGATGTGGCTTCAAGAAGGAGGTAGTTCCTTCTGTAATTGTTACTGAACAGAGTGAAAGATCGCTCTGATCGACAGGTCTCACCTCACTGAGCAGGGCAGGCAGTATAAAAATCATCCTGCCTCCTCTTGGGAAATGGAGTTAAAGAGTTCCCAGCAGCTATCAGCTTTCCTGTCACATGTGTACAGGCTTGCATTGTTGGTGAATAGTGCTGGGAATGCAAAAAGAAGACAGCTCCTGTAAGAAGTGGCACTGAAATCCACAGCTGATTAATAACATCTTAAACTTGTAATTCACTCAGTGTCTTGTGGAAGCATAATCTTAAATGTGTACCCAGTTAGAAGCATATGTAATACAAAGTGTATTATAGAATTATTAAACAAATCAGAGATGCGGCTCTTGGACTCCACTAAATGAGCTTTGTAGGATTCAGAGCTCAATATACTCCCCTTGGAGCTGCCCCTGTCTCTATAAGGCTACCCACATTTTAAGCCAACTTTGGTTATTATTCATCTGACTGGCTGCTATTTGCATGCCTGAGACCTTATTAGGGATATCCATTCTTGATCATATCATATCGAGCCAAGCATATAAAAAATGTCTAAAACTAATTCTATTAGAGCAGCCTGAAGTCTGAGCTACATAGACTGAGCTGATTATTTAAAACTTTGGTCGTGTTTAATATAAGCATCAACCAGTGGAGCGGGATTTATGGCAGAAATAAGGAAAAGCGGTCGATCTACAGCCAGTGAACCCAGTATCCAGCTCCTGCTTCACTTCCATCCATCCATCCATCCTCATCCGCTTTATCCGAGGTCGGGTCGCGGGGGCAGCAGCCTAAGCAGAGAAGCCCAGACCTCCCTCTCCCCAGCCACCTCCTCCAGCTCATCCGGGGGAACACCAAGGCGTTCCCAGGCCAGCCGAGAGATATAATCTCTCCAGCGCGTCCTGGGTCTGCCCCGGGGCCTCCTCCCGGTGGGACATGCCCGGAACACCTCACCCAGGAGGCGCCCAGGGGGCATCCTTGTCAGATGCCCGAACCACCTCAACTGGCTCCTTTCGATGTGGAGGAGCAGCGGCTCTACTCTGAGCCCCTCCCGGATGGCCGAACTTCTCACCCTATCTCTAAGGGAGAGGCCAGCCACCCTTCGGAGGAAGCTCATTTCTGCCGCTTGTATCCGCGATCTCGTTCTTTCGGTCACTACCCACAGCTCGTGGCCATAGGTGAGGGTCGGGACGTAGATCGACCGGTAAATTGAGAGCTTCGCTTTTACACTCAGCTCCCTCTTCACCACGACGGACCGGTGCAGCGTCCGCATCACTGCAGCCGCAGCACCAATCCGTCTGTCGATCTCCGGCTCCCTTCTCCCATCACTCGCGAACAAGACCCCAAGATACTTAAACTCCTCCACTTGGGGCAGGAACTCATCCCCGACCCGGAGTGGGCACTCCACCCTTTTCCGGCTGAGAACCATGGCCTCAGATTTGGAGGTGCTGATCCTCATTCCCGCTGCTTCACACTCGGCTGCGAACCGTTCCAGTGCGAGCTGGAGGCCCCCACCCGATGAAGCCATCAGGACCACATCATCCGCAAAAAGCAGAGATGAGATTCTGAGGCCACCGAAGTGAAAGCCCTCCGCCACTTGGCTGCGCCTAGAAATCCTGTCCATAAAAATTATGAACAGAATCGGTGATAAAGGGCAGCCCTGGCGGAGCCCATCACCCACCGGAAACGAGTCCGACTTATTGCCGGCAATGCGAACCAAACTCTTACAACGGTTGTATAGGGATCGAATGGCCCGTAGCAGTGGGCCAGACACCCCATACTCCCGCAACACCTCCCACAGGACACCCCGAGGGACACGGTCGAATGCCTTCTCCAAGTCCACAAAACACATGTAGACTGGTTGGGCAAACTCCCATGCACCCTCAAGTATCCTCGAGAGGATAAAGAGCTGGTCCAGTGTTCCGCGACCAGGACGAAAACCGCATTGTTCCTCCTGTATCCGAGGTTCGACTAACGGACGAACTCTCCTTTCCAGCACCCTGGCATAGACTTTCCCAGGGAGGCTGAGGAGTGTGATCCCCCTGTAGTTGGAACACACCCTCCGGTCTCCCTTCTTAAAGATGGGGACCACCACCCCGGTCTGCCAGTCCAGGGGTACTGCCCCTGATCTCCACGCAACATTGTAGAGGCGTGTCAACCAGGACAGCCCTACAACGTCCAGAGCCTTCAGGAACTCGGGGCGGACCTCATCAACACCAGGGGCTCTGCCACCGAGGAGTTGTTTAACTGCCTCAGTGACCTCGACCCCAGAAATTGGCGGGTCATTCCCCTCATCCCCAGACTCTGCTTCCTCCTCGGAAGACGTGTCAGTGGGATTAAGGAGGTCCTCGAAGTATTCCTTCCACCATCTGACAATTTTCTCAGTCGACGTCAGCAGCGCACCGCCAGCACTATACACAGTGCAGGTAGAGCACCGCTTAAATAGTAACGAGTTGATTTCAGAGCTAGGCTTTGCTTTGTTATACCTTTTCTTGTGTGCTGTTTATGTGCACGTGTGTTCATGTACGTGTTGAGGAGTGTCCGTAAGACCGGCTTGTTATTTTTGTTGTGCGTCAGATTTGAGAAGCGTATCTACATCCCTCTGCCAGAGGAGCCGGCTCGGGCTCAAATGTTTCGCCTCCATCTGGGCAACACGCCGCACAGCCTGAGCGAGGCCGACCTGCGGCAGCTCGCCCGCAAAACAGAAGGCTACTCTGGTGCCGACATCAGCATCATCGTCCGGGATGCTCTCATGCAGCCCGTTAGGAAGGTCCAGTCTGCCACACATTTCAAAAAGGTAAGAGAAAGAAACCTGTGAAATCTTCAATCTTGGATTTTTGTGATATAAATGAACTATTGAAAGGGGCCCTGTTACCTTATCTGGACTTATAAGGTCTTATAAGTCTTGATTAAAGTTCAGTTCATCCTCTGTTAAAAATTAGCTGTTTTAAGCTTGTTTGTAAAAGACCAAGCCTCTGAGCTCCAGTAGCTGTGGTCAGCTGTCCTGTGCTCCTGCTGACTCTCAGGTTTTAGTCAAATCTGTCCATGGTATGTAAGCAGATGTTGAGGAATGAGGAATTAGGGCTGCTTCTCAGCTACTAGACAGAATACTACTATTAAAGAGCATCATCACTCAGGCCTGCAGCAATCTAACAGACTCTGTTACTGTAAACGTTATCAGAATACTGCAAAGTAACCAGTTTAACATGAATTTAATTAAGTTATTGTGTTTAGTATGTAGTTGAGATTGAGTTACTAATGTCTCAAAGATAACTCAAAGATAGACTCAGCGGGGTTCGGTGAAGCCTTCACGTGGAGGCTGCAGTGTTTGGTGTGATTAACCGGTGCTGCACAGGAGCTTTTTTTCCCCCCTTACTCCTGCAGGTCCGCGGTCCATCCCGAAGCAACAACCAGGTGATGGTTGATGACCTGTTGACGCCATGTTCCCCTGGCGATCCTGGGGCCATAGAGATGACCTGGATGGACGTGCCTAGTGATAAGCTATTGGAGCCCATAGTCTGCATGGTAAGATGCAGGAACGTGAAGGAAAATCTGTTGTTTCACTAACAGCAGCTTTGATTTTCTTTTAAACTGTGACATATTACCCTCTTCCTTTCCACCACCAATGAACAACAATGACATAGATTATCAGCCAGATTCATTATATATGTAAAACTTCTGAAGGAAGGTTTATAAGATAAGACCTCCTGTGATGTTTGGTTTCAAGATGATGGCACTGACAAAAAGACAGAAGGCTGAGGTGGTGGAGATGAAGATACTAAGATTTTCATTGGGATTATTAATGAGTAATATTACTATTAATGAGTAATATCATAAGGACTGCTCATTGAGCGGTTTGGAGACAAAGTTGGAGAGGTGAGGCTGACATGATTAGGCTGTGTGCAGAGAAGGGATAAAGGATATGTTGGACAGTTTTTCTGCATAAAGAAAGCTTCTGTTTCAACTTGGATTGAAAGGACCTCACAGTGACATACAGAATTCAAATATGCAGTATAACTGTAATGAAATAATAATAATGAACTGTGTGTGTGTGTGTGTGTGTGTGTGTCCGTGTCCCCACTTTGCAGTCGGACATGCTGCGCTCTCTGTCCACCACCCGCCCCACAGTTAACACCGAAGACCTTCTTAAAGTCAAGAAGTTCACAGAGGACTTTGGGATGGAGGGCTGAGAGACAGAGCACCGCGTCTCCTGCTCCACCCCCGAGTCCAGCAGAAGGGTCAGACTGCTCCCAGTACCAACACTCCACCCCTCTCCTCTGCACCATCCTGTAGGCTTTCACCTTCAGCTGAGCACTTGGTTCACTGCCTCTCCTGGATTTATAACATGGCGTCAGTCTGCATCTTCGTGTCTCATCCAGGCCCGGATGTTTGAATCCCTGGAGGACATTGACCAAATGCAGAAGTAGAAAATCTCAGTGTGATTTGGTAGCTGGACTGTAGACTTCCCCACTCCCTGTCGCCTCCACGTTTTTCCCACCCTTTACAGACTGTGCTCCGTTACAGCATATTCACTACAAGAACTGTTCATCTGCGCCGCATTTGATGTGAGGAAACGCATAAAGTTTGTCCCCCTGTGAGCCTGTCTCGTCTCCGACCGAAGGGCCGTACATTCTGCTGCCGTCATGCAACTCCCTTTGGTATCACCATGAAGGACAGTGAAGAAGAAGCGAAAAGAAGATGTCAGTTGTTCTGCCAGGCATGCGGAAGTGTGAATGCATTTGTTTTTATTAAACTTGTTTGTGTTTAATGTTTCTGTCTAAATGTTATTTTGATATTTAATGCAGTTAAACCAAGTGAGCGTGTCTGGATGAGGCCTGTAGCTCCGTGCTCACAACAGTCTGAGTGAAGCATTTATATTACCAGAGATGTGCTTGACTGAGAGCCAAATGCAGCAGTTCCTCAATCTGAAAATACAAAGAATGATAATTTAAATCAGATGTGAAAAAGATCAGTATTTCCTGCTTTTCTTTGTCTTCTGTAACTTGAATGTCTCTTATGTTGAAAAGGATGTACACTCTGGGAGATGGATGATTGTCATTGAAAAGCCATTCATTAACACAGCATTTAATCAACATGAACAAAAAAGCAATGAATACTTAAAAATAGATTTTTGAGAAAGCCCAAGTGATGATGAATGGCTCTAATTTTTTATTTTTTTTTTTTTTTCTTTTCGAAGCGAATAAACTGATGGATGACGCATCAACAATTCCTGCTTTGAAGCAGCAGTTGGTGGGATTGGTAGCTTTTCTGGAGCATGGACTGTATATAAATGATGGACATGGCCACGGTGATGTAATTCATTGGCTTTAGTCTTCACATATTGAAGCCCGAGTATTAGCTGCTAAACGTTTGTGGTGTTTTTGGAGTCACAGCAGCGGCACCCGTAAGTTAAAATCCAATCAGATGAATAAAAAAAACTTCACCTGCTGTAGAAACCAAAGCTTGTTTTCTGTAACTGGCCATACTGGTGGTGCATTTAGAACGTGGCTCAAGTGGCCATTAGAGGTAATGCAGTTTTTGGATCTTTGCCATTGGCTTCCTTTTTTTCGGCTGTGGTCAGTGAGGCTTGTTCTGGAGTTTTCAAACTAAAACAGCTACTGTGGGGCAATCAATCACACTTTCACTTCATGTTTAGGAGGCCGTTACGTGTGGAAGAAAGTGTCCTTTTACCCAGGAAGCCTGTTGGTTTTTTCACTACATTTCCCAGAATGCACGTAGTCTTATTTAAACTGTGACGTCCTTCTTTTATGGATGTTCTGTTTTTGATGTTTGAGTTCTTGTTCTGGGTATTTTCCACTCTTCATTGAAAATATTCACAATTAAGAATAGCTGACGCATGAGTGGGAGAAAAATGCCACAAACTGCAGTGGAAAATAAACTGTTTCATTAAACATATGAAAATTAAGGACATCGGGTCTGTGGCACTTTAAGGAAGCTAACCTCCCTCACTTGGTTTAACAGCACAAGCTAATTAACACCGACTGCAGTTAATCCACTAATATTCACACGTTAGTGGATTGAGAACCAGTCAAGCACATCTTTGTTTTGCCCTGCATTCATGGTCAATCAATGTTATGGAACATTATTTATATAAATTACTGGTCACGTGTGATGTGTAACTAATCCAGCTACAGTATGTTTATTCTTTAAGTGTTAATTTTCTGTGATTCATGATGGAGCACCAGTGAGAGGCCTGACCCCCCCCTTTATTGGAGGCAAATGTACAGAGTTCTCCTCCAGGGGCGATGCTGCTGAACGTTTCATTGCTGTTGTCCTACTTTCAGCAGCGAGTTTAAGGAAAGCTGTTCTGCACAGACTCTGACCTCCTGCCAATACGGCAGGATTGCAGGCGTGCCTGGTGGACTCACTGATGGACTTCTGGAAGCTACAGTAGAATTGCTGCGTGTTTGTGGAGGTACCTGTTGTTCAGGGAAGCTCAGTTATTAACGTCCCTGTATGGGGATTTAACCTGACACTGGCCATGTTACCATTACTACTAATTTAACCTGAATAAATAAAAACTGAAATTTCAAATGGAAAAAAAGACACTACTGCTGCTTTGACATGTTTTATTATGCTTATGCATTTCACGTATTTGGAATTGAACACTTCCACCACCATCACACAATTAAGTGCACACCAATAAGAGTTTCCACAAAACCGGAGATCTCAAATATTTAGAAAGTGAAGCCTGAGAGGAGTTCACCACAATTAAAAAACTACGCAAACAAAACGGTCAACAATATACACTCACCAGACACTTCATTAGGTACACTCTCCGTGTACTGGGTTGGATCACCTTTTGCTTTCTTCAGAGATTTAGGCCCATATTGAAATGACAGCATCACACTGCATTCTTGATGCAAATCTCCTGTTTGCTGTATTGAATTGAGATCTTGTGACTGTGGAGGGCATTTGACTACAGTGAACTCATCATCATGTTGATTGAACCAGTTTGAAGTGATCCGAGCTTTGTGACATGGGTTAGACTGCTGGAAGGAGTTGCAAACAGGTTCTTAACGGATCTGCCTGCAGCCCCATCCTGTCACACATTTCAAAGAATTTGCAGCATGATGAAACAAAAAAATACAAGACGTCGAGCAGTCAGCTTTCTGATTTTATTTAAATTTACACAGAGTCAACTTTGAGGCCACTGTTCATTTACTGCAGGCATTTAAGCTGATCCTTCTAAGGAAAATCTTCAAGATTCTGATAAAAACTCTTTCCTTTTACATTTACATCAATCTCATGTCTATACAGCAAATGTCACGCTACAATCACAAGACTGGAAAGACCTAGAGCAACCACCTCATTAGCTAAAAGTAGCTTGGAAATGAAGTCCAGTCCTAATCAGCTCCATACAACAAACATCATATGCACTGACAAATTTCATGAAGCAAAACACTGTCTTAATGGCTCAGTCACACTAGATTAAAAATAGTGCAGAATTTTTTCACAAGACTAGGAACCTCTGGATAACCACTTTCGATTGCAGTGTTCGCATGGATTGCCTTGTGGGAAGCAACCTATGGAATCTGTGTATGTAGATGATTCACCATTTTCACCAGTTTGCTGCAGTTTATTATTGATGTTTTATTGCCATCTTGATGTATGAAGTCGCTTTGAAGACGCGACTGACTGCGATTGGTTACCGTCTTGGTCGCCATCTTTGAAGCAACCTTTGAAATAGTTGCAAGTTCACTGTGTACGGTTGTGCGGTGGTCTCCAGCCCACTGTTTTCCTTGGTGGGACTCAGGGCTGATCAGGTAACTTAGCAGTCCATTTTTGACTTTATCAGCCACTGTTACCATCCAACCATCACCAGAGTCCTGTATCACAGCTAAATTACAGCTAGCTAGCTAACCATATCTTCCTTGTCAGTATAGTCCAACTATAATTCATATAAGTGGAAATGCTATTTGACTAGCTTTACAATTTATTCCACAGCTTAAGTGATTGATGTATAATGTAAAATGGCACCAAGTATGTAACAGCACAAAGCAGCTTACATGGGGTAAACTTTGTGCTTATTGCACATACTAAGACAAGCAGTACAGTTGCTACATCATATCACAGTTTTGGCCCTGCTAGCCCGTGCTGCATGCTAACACAGAGCTCCTTAATGTCTATCAAGCAAAATCAAGCATTCCATATTTTACTCAAGGACACTTGGACACTGTCTGACAGCTGTGAGGATCAAACCTGAGATCTTCTTTATTGTGCATCAAAGACTTTAAAGGCAGATATTCTTAAATTAATCCTAAATTCATCAACAAGAATAACATGGAGGCTATAAAGCTGTAGACAGCACTCAAGCAAAGACCCCAAAGCTCCTGGTCACAGAGCTGCAGAGATAATTATAACAGCACATCCACAGAGACTGATGTGTAATGTGTCAGGGTGTCTGTACACTATAGCACTACATTCACTGCTGGAAAAAAAAAAGGAAAGCGAGGCCTCATGCTTAATCTCGTAATTACAAGAAAAGGTCACCACTATCTGAGAAGACAGAAGCGTTACACAGTCACAACATGCAGCTTTTATCTCCTTGGTTTGATAGAGTGAGGGATATTATTGATGTCAGTGAGCAAAAGGACATTATTATAACAAGACAGTTTTTGTCCATCACAGGACCATTGCTATCTGTGAGCATATATAAAATAGTGGCTAATGCTGTATGGATTATTTTGTCATTTTTAGATATTGTTCACATATTCATGAGATCAGAATGGCTATTCTGTCATCCTTATTTTTATATTTTTATACACTGTTCCTATTCTAGACGTTCATTAAACTTTATTAAATTCAAATTAAACATTGTCAAAGTTTTAAATAAGAATATGCCAAAAGCTCAGGCTTCATGCTGCTCTCAACAGGGACATTTATGATGTCAGAGAGGGAATATCCCCAGTATGTTCGTCTAAGGCACAGCCGGCTTTTCAGACCGTCTGTTAATGAAGGAAAGGCCAATCAGAAGACAGCTGGCTTAACTCTTTCCCCCTTGGATGCCTACTAGGGGTAAGCACTTGTTTCTCTTTTCTGAACTCAGTCCTTTCTGTCATATTTTAAGGGCTGGGTGTGAATCAGAAGTTAATGAGGGTGATCGCCACCTACATAGCTTACTAAGGCTACTCACACCACATCTTATATTATATATATTGAGGTGTCACTAACGGTACAGAGGAGGTTGTCAAATGTTTTTACTGGTGAAAGAGTTAAAAGGCAGAGGAATTAAAACAGCTTGTTTCTGATATAGGGTGAACTGAGAGGATACACAAGGATTATTTTGAACTGTGAACCATGCAAAGCTACTAAAGTTTTTTATTCAATTTTAATCAAAGCTTTTCTTGTAACCATGAGAGTAAAATTTGCGATTATGAAGTTTCTTCTCGTAACTGGAGCATCTTATTTGCCATTAAAAACGGTAACTCAGACACAAAATATAAAACGAGGCCGTTTCTCTTTCTTTGGTGAATGTGCTGTGCTCTCACACCACACCGTTGGATCCACACAGCAGGATGTACTTCCAGCCTTTTCTTGACGGCTTGCTGTAGACTCTGTGTTCCTTTTTTTAACAGTCCAGCAATAAGCTTGTCTGACTTTGTTTCACTACAACTGTGCTGAAGCTGATTCTAGTTTGGACTAGCTCAAAGATCCACAGTAAAAGCTCTTCATGAATGTGGCCATTTTCCCACCAGAGGTGTGCCTGTAAGTCCAGTGCTTCTTCACACTTTGCTCCTCTTCGAGTGGCTCTCTGCTGGAGGAGCCGCTCGCTTGTTGCGATGGTGAGGGAATGTTGGCATCAGCTCTGGTTCGCAGGCTGGAAAGAGAAGCACAGAGACACAGAGAATGACTCATGGCACGTCGGAGGACAGACAGATGTCAGCTTGTGCATATCCGCAATCTTTATACTCACGTAGAGGTTTCTCTTTGAAGTACGAACTCTCCAAGCAATCTTTAGCAGTAGCTCTGAGAATCAGGAAAAATACAAGAGGTTAGTGACACCTCGAATGCAAATTCATGCAACTCCTTCATTTTCCCCACAAAACAAACTTAGCTTTATCAGAGCTGTAGTCTAGATTCCAGCCAGAAACCAGTGGAGCTAAATGTACCTGCGCTGGGGGTTGTACATGAAGAGCAGGTTAAGCAGTCTGTGTCCAGCATCAGACAGCCAGGTGAATTTATTCTTCAGGTTGTTGTACGGCTGCTTCCTCAGGCTGTACTGACCGATGAGGGGAAGCTGAGAGAAACCCTGCAACACACACAACAGATCTCATCTCTCAGCTTTGTGCAGACTGCAACCTATTATAGACTAAATGAATAACTGATGACTTGTATGAATGTCACATGTCTAGATATAAGACTATTAGATGGAAAGTGAACAGTCAGTTCTTGTAGTTGGAGGCAGAAGAAGGAAAGACTTGAGTGATTTTACCAAGGACCAGACACTGAGACGGTAAGGCTTTTGAGTTGTGCCAATCATCGGCTGCTTTTACCTTGTTTTCCCTTAATGGGTTTAATGTTGCTGAACTTGTTGATGGCATACAAAAAAGTAGAAATATATCAGTTTAAGACTGCTTTAGCAATAAAAGCTAAATGCATTAAATTCAATAGTTTAACATCAGACAGTGTGAAAGCCGAGTCTTACCGGCCAGATGTTTTCATTGGGTGTTCCCAGCAGCTGAACGATCAGGTCGACCTGCTGGATCTCAGAGGTTCCAGGCAGCAGAGGTTTGTGGGCTAGCAGCTCAGCCAGGATACAGCCCACTGCCCTGTAAAGGAAACATCACGTCTGGCTTTAATTTCCTGACAGATCCTCATGGGATATGAGAGGCCTTTTCCCTTTGGCACAGAATTTATTAACTTAGGACAATTATACATATCATATGCTGTTTAATTTTGTTTCATCTACTGGCAGACCACGTTTTTTAGTATGAGGGTAAACAAAGCTTCAACAAAAATAAGCAAAGCCTCCATAAAGAGAGTGCTTTGATAGTACAGCTGTAATTACTATCCTATAATTAAAGTTTCCTAAAGAGATTATGATAAGAACGCAGTGTAGGTAGAGTGGTTACAAGCTGGTTATTAGATACTTTTTCTCGCCATTAAAACCACCTTCCTTGTGAAATATACTGATCATAAGCGTATAGATTTCACATGTATTTCCTCACCACATGTCCAGAGCCGTAGTCTGAGTCTTCGTCCCTAGGAGGAGCTCTGGTGCTCTATACCTGCATGAAGGAGAGCATATCAGGATAGCGGCCCGAGGTAACGGAGCTAATAAGGGAGGATTATTGCGAGGGGATTACAAGGGAGTTTCCACTGAGGCTGCACTAGCACAGCAGCACAAGGGTTATATGCAGGGCACAACACCCACACAGAATACCTCAAATGAGTTAGACTAACTGGGTAAACACTCACCACAGCGTAACTACTCGAGGTGTCATGGGTTGCTGAGGAATGCCGTACATCCGGGCCAGACCGAAATCAGCTGTGTGCAGAAAATAACGAGTACTGATCAGTTCAACATCAAGTAATCTGATTTTATCTGATTTCAATTTGTTTTTAATGGCTAATCAAAGGCAGAATGTCTAAATATCACTTCTCCAGATTACAGTGGGATTAAACAGCAGAAAACTGCACAATGTTAGGGAAGCAGTTTTAATGTTGTGTCTGAGAGTCCAACACCCATCGGGAACAAGTCTGACTTATTGCCGGCTACGCGAGCCAAGCTATGGCAACAGTTGTATAAGGATCGATATCTCGTAGCAACGGGCCAGACTCCTAAAGCACCTCCCACAGGACACTCCGAGGGCCACAGTCGAATGCCTTCTCCAAGTCCATAAAACACATGTAGACTGTCTGGGCAAACTCCCATTCACCCTGAAGTATCCTTGAGAGGATAAAGAGCTGGTCCAGTGTTCCACGACTGGGACAGAAACCTCATTGTTTCTCCTGTATCCGAGGTTCGACAAACGGATGGACTCTCCATTCCAGCACCCTGGTATAGACTTTCCTGGGGAGACTGAAGAGTGTGATCCCCCTATAGTTGGAGCACACAAACTCTCTCTTCTTGAAGATAGGAACCACCACCCCGATCTGCTAATCTAGAGGTAATGTCCCTGATCTCCACACAACATTATAGAAGCGTGTCAACCAAGACAGCACTACAACATCCAGAGTCTTCAGGAACTCAGGGCGAACCTCATCCACCCCAGAGGCCCTGCCACCAAGGAGTCCGGAGATAGACGAGTCATCCCCCGTATCCCAGACTCTGTTTCCTCTACGGAAGACCTGTCAGTGGGATTAAGGAGGTCCTCAAAGTATTCCTGACAATACCTGACAAGGTCCTCAGTTGAAGTCAGCAGCGCTCCACCTGCACTATACACAGTGCAGGTGGAGCACCGCTTTCCCCTCCTGAGTCGCCTGACGGTTTGCTAGAATTTCTTTCAGGAGTCCGTAAGCCATTTCAGGTTTATTTATTTATTTAATATGCATTTATAGTACCAAATCACATCAGAAGTTCCCTCAAGGGACTTATTATTATACGGTAAAGAAACCTGTGATAATACAATATTTAGATTTGAGTCGGCAAATACACAGCAACTAGAATTAATTCCTTAATTCTAGTTCTCTTCTTCATTCTCTGTAAACTCCACAGATGGTTGTGTGGGAAATTCCCAGTAGATCACCAGTTTCTGAAAAATACCCAGACCAGCCTGGCACCAACAACAACACATCATTAAAATAGTCTTTCTTCCCCATTATGGTGCCTGATTTTAACTCAGCAGGCCATCTTAAACTTGTCTACATGATTTTTTTTTTTTTTAAACTGTTATTACAGTTTTCCTTAAAACTGACAATGAAAAAAGTGTGTGTGTGTGTGTTTTTTTTAAAACATGGTGGCAACAACACTGATAGATAAAAACACTTCAGCCATCACTGTCACAGAGTGACAGGTCAAAGTTCAGCAGTGGCAGGGTTTGGGAGGTATGTCAGTAGGAGCATAAGGTGATTACAGTAAAAGCTGCAGAAGAGATATGATAATAGAGGTGACTCACCAATCTTTACGCAGCCTTTGTCTGTCATCAGCAGATTAGACACCTTCAGGTCTCTAATAACAAGATTAGAGGAAGATAATTATGTAGCACAGCTCTGCTCTAACTCTTCCTGCAGCAGGAGCATGTCTTTTCTCTTGGGAGATTTGGTCAGGCTTAGTCAAGCTGAATGGAGAGAGTCAGTAAATGGCTTCTTGCCTTTCACCTCAGACTATGATCCCAACACTCTAACTCTGGTCCATTCATTCTGACTTCAAGGAGCAGGCTCATCTCAGCTGTGAGAAACGTAAAGACTGATTTCTTATAGCTATTTTTCACTTGTCTTTAGCTTCAATTCATTTAAATTTTGTCAGCAACAGTCATCCCAACAAAATCTATATTGTAAGGTTAAGACCCTACGATATTAGTCAGCGTGAGTGTAAGCACTTAGTGACAGCAGGGAGGAAGAGTTCCCTTTAACAGGAAGAGACTACTAGCAGAACGAGCCACAGGGAAGGGCAGCCAATGACTGTTTGAAGTGAGCGTTTTTAATGGAGCTGCATGTGCATATGAATGAGCACTATTTTTTACCCAGGAAGCTCCTGAACACAAGGTCTGTGTGACATCTGACTGTAGCCATGACTTCAGGCAGAGCATAGCCAGTCTATAGGGAAAAGAAGCTGACATTTAAAGAGCTAGCTATGTAGCTCGAGCACTCAGCATCGAACACAGTCAGGATGATCAAGGACTGTGGGCTCATTTGCTTGTGGCAAAGACTGTATATAAAAGACAGACACGGCCACAGTGACACCACCGTCACAATGCTGTTTTATTTTTTTGAGGAGGGTTAAATTGAAAAGTGATCCCATGGAGTGAGGAGTGCTACGATATAAGGAAATGCTAGCTAGCTTGGTTAGGAACTGTAACATTTACAGGTACAACAAAAATGTCAAATTCTCTTATTTCATTTACAAAACCCAAAAACTTGTTGGATGATCTGAACCTCGTAGCAAACCAGATTATTTGTCAGATAATTGTGTTAAAATACTCTAAAAGGCACCAACAGCACAAACACAGCCCAGTGGACAGAAGGGGAACTGCAGTCACTGGCAGTTCTGCATTAGAGTAATCTTAAGTGTAAAGTCCACTACTTTACACTTAAAATTATTTAATTAAAATGTCAAATTTTAAACAATTATGATAATAACAAATTAAAACTTCAGCTTGTCCTTGTAATGGTGTGAGACCAACCTGTGAATAATGAAGTTGTGGTGGAGATACTCCAAACCTCTGAGCAACTGAAGAACGATGCACTTAACCTGGAACGCAACAAAACAGAAAAAACATTAATGGAACAACTGGTTGCATCAACTTCTACTCTACATGAATATGGAGGCCATGTAAAAAGCAAAACATCCATTTATACACTCACTTGCAGACATAAGAAAAGAATAGTAATCACTTTAGGAAGAAATGAACTTGCAGGAATGTATGAGTTCGATTTACCTGCGCCTCTGAGAATGGTGTCTGCATGTTCTCCAGCAGACTGGCCAGATCTTGTTCACAGTAACTCATCACCAGAAAGAGGCTGAAAAGATCCAAAAAGATTCAGAAAGTTTATATTAGACAGTAAATCAATTCAATTCAACTTTATTTATACTGCGCCAAATCACAACCACAGTTGAATCAGGCAACTAAGGTCACAAATCTGGGGAAACAAACAATGGGGGTAATTCCTTATCTATATAAGATGGCTACATGTCAGTTTAACCACCTGAGCTTAAGCCTGACTTTTAGTTAAATCAGTTGCATCTTCCAGACGGGAGTCTTCTTTTTTCAGTGAACTGATACAAAGTGGACATAAAGTCAATCTGGCAATCTTGTACCAATGTTGTAAACCCTGCATAAACCTTACAACAAGCAGACTTTTAGATGAGATAGAAAGCAATGTGCTGGACGCACAATCTGATGAGGAGAAAGGTTTCTTTGGACTGCTGGTTTGTGTGTGTGACTACAATCCAACAGCTTTCTACACCACAGCCCTGAAGTACGAAGCAGCATTGGGTAATCAGCAAGTTAACATCAGATTTAACCCTGGGTGTTCATTTATACTAAGGGGGTTTCCTTCTTACCTAGTTACATTGCCATGCTAACTTATTCTGCAAGATCTTCAAATGCAACACCAGAGTCTACCGACCAATCTCTGTTCGTCACCATCTTAGAGAGCTAGACTTTTGTTCAAAAATAATAAAGGTGTCCAAAGTGTTTAGAGACTGTCTAATGTTTTTGTCTTTCCTTGAAAAGCAACAATGAGAATTGTTTTTTATTTGTTTTTATTCTTTTGACCTGTTTTAAGGCAATTTTGTTATTTTTATAAGCCTTAACATAGAAAGAAAATCCCAAAACAGGGCAACTAAGTCTTGTGCTTGATAATATTATATTAAATTTGTAAGTAAAGCTTCTTACTGTTTTTAACCTTTTTTTTAATTTGCTCTTGTTTATTTTCACTCAGACCATTTAACACTGCCAGGGTTGACACAGAATCTATAAAGTGACACAGTTAATGAATCCTGCAAAGTCCTAATGGTCACTCAAAGCAATTTCCCCTGGAAGCCAGATTCACACATTAATACAATGATTTTTCTGTTACACCCACTCACAGCCCTTCTTGAGTGGGTCCTGTGTATTTCCGTCTTTTTCTGATGTTATGGTTTCTCTTTGTTTGTAAGATAGTTCACTCTGCTGCCAGCAGACATGTCCATGTTTGTTATTCGTCACATTTCACGACACTACTCCCTTTGACTGCGAAAATTAGAAAACTGAATTTATCAACTTAGCTTCATTAAAAAAGTCAAGGTAAGTGAAACATGATTTTTTTTAATTGCTGGCTATGCTGAACTGGCTTGGCATCAGAGGGCCCAGGCATAGTTAAGAATACGAGTAATGAGCAGCTGATGCAACTGGCCCCAAAAGCCACACAATGCAAGATCAACAGAAGCAACAATAAGACTAGTATCAGATGAATCTATATACTAAGCATTTATTGTGGGTGTGTCTGTGCAGTACCTTTCTAGCTGAGTGCCGACAACCACCTCTTTCAGCTCCACTATGTTGGGATGTCTCAGCCTCAGCAGCAGGGTGATCTCTCTGAGGCTGCTGATGGGGACCCCTGACAGATGAGGAACAGATGTCACCGATCTTTTCAGTTGATGGTGGTGCAAAAATTAGATTTGTAAAATTACATCTACTTGTATGAATAAAGCTCTCAATCAGAGATATGCATAAAAAAACAAAGCATGTGATGATCTCACCATCTTTCTCTGCGTCCATTCGCACCTTTTTCAGGGCTACAATCTCATCTGACTTGGTGTCGCGGGCGCGGTCTGCAGTGAGAAAAGGGAATTGATTATTTACAGAGCATGTCACATGGACAAACTGAAGTGTTAGTCCTCAGTATTTCCTCTGCTGTCTAACTTACACACAATGCCGTAGGTTCCTTCTCCTATTCGGTTGAGTTTCTCAAACTCTCTGACACTTCTGCAGCTCCCAAACTGAAGAGAGAAAAACAAGATAAAGAAACGGTGACTCAGTGAACACTTCACAGCCTTCATTCCTGTCAAAAGAAGCAGTTTTTATCAGGTTTGCCAAATTAAATAATGAAACAGTTAAATGGATTGGCACTTCTCTACTCTGTATTTGGGCTTTCTTGCTACAAGCCTCATTCAGCCATTCACACTCTGATAAATGCATCAGGAGCAATTTGAGGTTCAGTATTTTGCCCAAGGATATTTCTACAACCATTCATGAAGTGTGAAAATCCTTTAGATTTAATTATGCTAAACTAAAATGATTACCAAGAGACTTCCACTGACTATCAAACCACACTGTGTCAACATGAAGAATTGACTTTTGGGGCACTTTACCATTATCTATATGGGATGGGACGAAAAACAAAATAAAAAACGACAAACGAACTAAAAGCCAACAGGCATTAGACGGCCATTCTTGGATGTCTTGTGATCACTTTTTCAATCAGGCTCAAGGTCCTAAAAAGGCATCCTGGATGCCGGGGGAATCACTGGAGGATTTGGGTGCTTCAGCATGGAGGCTTATATGCCATTTGAACCAAGTAATGAGATTGGCTGCTGGTGGAGACAAACGAGGCAACAAAGTGCGCAGACTTCACCTTTAAAGGCGCCTCTCTAATTAATCGATTACGTCTATGCAAGCGGTTTATTTACCGATCAAGTCTAGATGGGGAGCATGCCAAACTCCGTTTATAATCAGCCGTTTTAAACAAGGAGTAACTGCAAGTACAGCAGTTAGCTTGTAGTTAGCATTATTCGGTTTCAAGGCTAAAGTATCGTAAATACTGACTGAAAGAAAGCTCTAGAGCGAAATTTATTATTTTAAATGCATGCCGATTCTTTTAATAGAAGAGCTAGACTTGTAAAATTTTATCAGCTGGTATTATGTATGTAAAATATCGTGACTGATAGCAGAGTATCATTAAACAACCACAGTCATGAACGGACCCACACGGACGGAGCTCCTTCTCTTACCCTGTAATTTTGAGGCACTGTGAAAGTTTTATTGTCCTTAACAGACTTCAGCTTTATGGGGTCCGGTTCGTCCTCTCCAGCCGCGTCCATTGTTTTATTTAAATGCAGTTTTTGGAGTAAAATAAATGTCCGGAAGAGTGCACATCTACAAACAGCAGCACCTCATTCATCCGCCATTGAGGTTTGTTTTGGTAACTGGAGGACAACCAACAGCTTTCCCGGAGTTTGTGAACAGCTTCTGCTTCTGCGTCCCACACCTGGACCAAAACCTGACAAATTCATATTTGGAAAACTGTAAAACAAGGATAAAAATGAAATAATTGACATTTAAAAAAAAACAAAAACAGGCCACATACTGCCAGCAAGAAACGTACAAAATATTAGTGAATTAAATATGCTATTTCTCACATTTCTATTTCTGTAAACTCAACATTTTTGCTGAATGTTAATTTGATACTTAATTAATACTATCTGATGTTTGCCTTTTATTATAATATATAGTTTTAAAACTATATTTTATATCAAAAATATCTACATTGAAATATATTTTATATAGAAAAACTGACTGAATGCTGTATTTCAGGACAGTGAACAATGCCGAAAATAGGCTATTGGAGGTTGACTACACTTGATGACTGGACAACATACCAGTCAGGTGTTTGTAAACATTTGCAGTACATTTAACCTTTAAAAAAAAAAAAAAAAAAAAAACTATATTATTTTTTGTGGTGGAAGCCCAGAAATGTTTTATACATACAGGTAAAAACAATTGATTAATAAATATTTTGGGCGGTGAATGAATGAATTATAAATTATTACAGAATAAACAAATTAACTCTCCTTCACAACAACAGTGTCACAAGGTGAGGATGGGGGACCTGTGGACACACAATCATCATGTTGGTATTGTTCCTGGATCAACAAAACTAATGTTGGCCCATGTTCAACACTGCAGGTGACCAATCATATTGTGGTGATGTCATATTTTTACGTTGTGGAAACACCATCACACCACACACCAATCCGTAACTCTAACCCTATCAGAGAGACCAAGCCCAGACACCCTGTGGAGGAAGGTAATTTCCTCCACAGGTTGAAAATGAGCCTATTGTATCCAGTAAACTTTGAACTGTTGGGAGTTTCCAGTCCCTGGCCAGTTGCGTGTGTTGGTGGTAATCCAATCTTCTCAAGCTTGGCATGAGTAGCAGGTTCCAAGATAACCCAGCCTTTAGTCCTTTGTCTAGGTCAAGACTTTTTCCACTTTCAATTAACCAACCAATCGTGTCTTTTTCCATTACACGCTGTACTGTAAATACCCATATCTGTACTTCTACAACAAGATAACCCAGAAGTGCATCAGCACTCCTGGTAATAAATAAGGAGCTCATAAAATCAGTTCCCCTTTGAGTCCAGTTTGTTGTAGATTAAAAATAATAATAGTAATAGAAGACTGTAAAAAGGACAGTGGACTAAAGTCACCCTCTTTTGTCATTAACCTAATCACTGGATATGTTAAGTTGACTGAATGTGACCACTACAAGCAACCAGAGAGCAAGCTGCAAACACACAAAATGCCCATAAAATCAGAGTGCAACAAAAGAGCTGCAAAGAGTCTCAAAAGGACTGCGAAGCATCAAAAAATAACCAAAGAGCTACAACATTGCTGCAATGGGAAAATTACTTCAAAGAGACAACAAATTAGCACAAAGAGATACAAAATGGCTCAACATAGGTCAAACATGCACTAAACCATCTCTTGCCCTCACAATTCTTCAAATAAGCACATTATTATTAGAAGTAAAAGCAAGTTGAGCTAGTGTAAAAGATTTACAGGCACAATGATAAGATCAGTACTGTTCAGCACTTCATAGCTGCTTTCACACACACACACACACACACCAGTGTCATGATTCAGTTTCGGGGTGATTCTTCATCACACTCAGCAAATAATCAGTCATCTCTCCTTCCAGTTTACCTCTTGTGAGAGACATTTGGAGTTACTGTCTGGTTGGTAGTTTCTTCCCCACTACGAAGGGTGCAGACCCAGGCCGCCGCTCTTTGATGGCATCGGCTATCGTGATTTTGGATTCCGTGGCGTAGATGTCGTCCCGTGACGGAGCTGTGATGAGGATGACGGGCGTTCGCTGTGAGGAGTCAGGCGATTCTGTCTCCATGTTTGGTTGTAAAGTGGGGGGGCTCTCTGAAACTGGCAGGGAGAAAACCATTAACTTAGCCTTCTACCCTCGTAGATGTTCAAGTGAAGTGAGAGAATATTACTATAAAGCCTGGTAAACAGTCAGTAACAGTTTACGTTTAGGTGATGCTTGTTTGCAATGTCTCCAAAGAGGCCCATTTAAGTCATATTTTTAGTCCTAGTCTTTGGACTTAAAGATTTCCAGATATTTCCAATAGCTTCAGGAGTGACTGATTTGGGCCTGTTTCTCTGAAATGACAATTGCAGTAATTACGAATTTATTATGCAGTCGAATGTTATTTTTATTGGACATCCAAGTGAAACCTTTAAAGTTAAACATCATTATTGGTCATTGGCCTGCTACCAGTCAGACCTGGTAGTGACCTGCTCAGGTGACGTATGCCTGCTGCCTAGAGGATATCCAGTGTGTTTGTTTGTATATATACGCTTACACTAACAGCACCTTTTAAATGGGATTGTAATTACGGTACTTAGAGTTGGGTCTATGCCAGAAATTCAATTCAGTTTTATTAATATCACTCCAAATCACAACAACAGTCACCTCAAGCTGCTAAAGCTCATACAAATATAACACACGGGAACCACAATTAAAGCTACTGATGATCATCAACAAATATGTGGTACAGAACAGCTTCTTTAACAATCTGTACATACACAGTCTTGTTAGATTAATCTAAGTACAAATACTTGAGCCATCTGCCGCCGTTTGTGTTTATTTGAAAAGTTTTTTGAACTGGATGTTTTTTAACACTACAGATGATATAAAAGTGGATGTCTTATAACTGTTTCTTTCAGTCGACCTGTCATAACTGAACTTTTATCACAGTTATTATAGACTTCTGACCACTGCACACAAAGACAGGTGACTTCACATTAAATACTACTGTCTACACATTCATCATACATTTGGAGAACATGGCTCCATAAATTTATCAGTCCTAATGCTGATGAGGTGATCATTTCCCTTACCTGAATCTTGCCTCTGACTTGCTCCAGACCCCATCAGGCTTCAGTCAGCTGAGGTACTGTTTGTCTACATCCACAGACATGATGCTTACAATTTAGTGAGTCTACACAAAAGCACATAAAGCACTAAAGCGCATTTACGTAGAGTCTGCACCCACGAGGCTTTGCTAATCAGCTTCTTTTCTTCTCCGTCATTCCCTCTGTCTGGTTGAGTGACACTAATCCTGTGCACCGGCTCAGAGCACCAGTAAGGAGGGCTGGATTTAAAGGGAGCACAAGATTAAGTCTTATAGACGCTTACTTAAATTCTAATAAACAATGGCAAAATTGTCCATTTAATTTAGGCTGTTATGAACGAGCCAGCATTAGCAGTTTGATAAAAAATACTCAACAAGAAAATGGAAGACGCTGCTTTGATCCATTTTTTTCTGCTAGTTTATGGCAACACCAGCATTGCACTGGAACCTTTTAGGATGAAATTCTTTATTATTATTATTATTTTTATATGTTGAACTATAGTGCTGTTATACTACTTTTGATCAAGGTCTATTGTGCACTATCATGGCTCTGTTATCTTTATTTATTTATTGTATACCGTAGAGTACACAAGAAGGAGAGCAGGTGGGAAATGGGCTCTTCCAAGGACAGACTCAAACCCAGACCTTTGCTGTGGCCTTTGGATACATGTGGGTCGCCTTCTTAACCCAGCACCCCACTTTCCCTTTCTGAACCAAACAGGAAAATAATGTGGATACTACTGTATTAAATATTACTGTGAAGCCGCTAATGGACCAGGAGAAGACAGCCCAATTATGCTATTACCGTAGACCGTGTGATAGATGGACAAGATTGGTTTCTAAAGCCCTTTTTTTAAAGCCTCAAGTTGGGCATTTCTGCTGTTGACATGTTTGTTACAAAAAACCCACATGAAACAAAGAAGGGCGAGTCTGACAGGCAACTTATTAACCGATCGGTGTGTGTTTTCAAACCACAGATGAGGCTATATTTGGAAACATGGTAAGGCCAAGACTAACAAAACGGTCTTAAGTTTTTATCCACAACAGCCAAAATGAATGTATGACATCATAAATTCAGCAGGAAAGTGTTTGCAGAGGTCAAGACTGAAACCTATTTTTTCGTAGATTTCTATACACTCGGAAGACTTTTTGCAAACTGCAGCTATCGCCATCTGGTGGCCTGCAGATAGAGGTTTCTAGGCACTTCCGTATTGGCTTCATTTTGTCTTGGAGGCTACCTCCATGTTTTAAATGAATCTTCAAATCAATACATTGATGTGATAAAAGAATATAAACAAGTCAAGATTTTGAAAATACTGGCAGGCATCAGTGCTACTCCTCAGCCTCCTCGTAGATACACCTATGGTATCGATTCCAAAATCCAACATTGCCTTGTTCTCGATTTATCGCATTCAGAAAGCCTGACCTCTGACGTTGAGGTCAAGGTCGCCGGGATTCGACCTCGTCCAAGGTTTTTAGTAGATGACTTTGAAACTCCTACATCGTCTCGTTCTTGAGTTATTGCACTCACAAACTTGGGTGATGACGATACACCATCAGCCTATTATGCCTGAGGGGTAAAAATTAATGTTATTGGCTATAATGTTTTTAAGTCTTAAACCATAGGCAAATTAATTTTGCTTTCCATTAACATCTAAAGGACTGGTAGCCTCCTTGAGCTTAATTTTCCATTGTCTTAAGATCTTTTTAAGGGCCTGTGGAAAAAAAACCCTCCCCATTGGTGAAGTCTTTTATTTTTGAAACAGTCTTCGAAGAAGAGAACACAACAGGTAACAGAGGTAACAGGGTGAGACTCAAAGACAGTAAACACATGCAACACTTATGTGCTGGGAGCCAGTGGTGAGGTTTTGTTTTTTTTTAAAGAAAGCAAAAGTAGCTTAGTTTCAGTGAGTTCAGATAACATCAAAGCCAATCAAAGTCATAACATCAATTAGTTATCAAGCCAGTAGTATTGTACTACTAATTTTACAATATGAATTCTGAAGTCTCTGTACTACCCTGTGTATAAAAATCAACATGTTCCCTGACATCACTGGAGTAGGTAGAAAGTCAAATGTCCATGAAAATTAAATTAAAAAAAAAAAACCCCACTCATGAACAAATACAATAAACTGCTGCCCATTTATTCCATTCTGTGCTTTCCTCGCCTCTTCTAAATGTTGTAACTGATGGTGAGTTCACGAGTTCCATTCGCCCAGTGTCGAAGATACTCTAAATCATCTTCAATGTTTTCTTCGTCCGTGTTAACTTTGAGGAAGAAAAAAGAAAACAAAACCCTGAGCAACCTTCGTGAATTTGTAGATACCACAGCAAACCGCAGGAATCATGAAAAAGCTCTCCTGAGAATTCTTACCGGGATGGGAATGTGATGCAGTGGTGAACACTTTGGGACAAAGGACCCCGTCTTCTTCTCCATCCGAATCATTGAGGCTTTCATCCAGATTCTTTTGCAGCTTCTCCAGCTCTTCCAGCAGCTCATCCTGGGAAAGACAGAGAGAGAGAGACAGCAACAGGCACACAGCAGCTCAGCAAGTGTCAAGAAGTCACAGAAGCGGAAAACCTGACTTAAAAATAATAATGATTTAGCAAATCACACTGAGCCACATCATACAAATGTCAATAATGTAAGCAGACTCTAGAAATCAGACAAACCAAGAATCACTGCAAAAACAAAAGCTCCAAAACACACTAAAATCATCTTTACCTCTTTAAATTCCACTTCAAATCTCACAGCTGTGTAGAGGCTGTCTAGCAAGTCTTCAGTCACGTCCTGTTGCTCAGTAATGTCCTCTATCAGGTCATTCACCTTGGTGATGATTTCTCTGCAAAACCCTGCAGACAGTAGTGGTCAAGACATTCATCTATTCGGCTGAAACATCCACAGTTTGAGCTTGAGGTAAAACACAAATTCCAGACAGGTTTGTGTTATTTTTTTCATCTTGGCTTTGGGGAAGAAAAGAAATGCCTGCGCAACCTGCATGAATTCACAGACACCACAGCCAACTGCAAGAATAAAGTCAAAGCTCTCCCGACAAGTCTTACCACGATGGGAATGTAATGCAGTGGTGAACAGTTTGGGACAAGGGTCCCCGTCCTCTGCTTCGTCCGCCTCAAAGAGGCTTTCATCCACATTCTTTTCCAGCTTCTCCAGCTCTGCCAGCAGCTCATCCTGAGAAAAAACATACAGAGACACAGCAACAGGCACACAACAAGTGACAACTCTGGTACAGAGAATCAGCGCAGTCACAAAAGTCCTCAAAAAATTAAGATCATTCTTACCTCATTAAATTCCCCTTCAAAACCCACAGGTGTGCAGAGGCTCTCTAGCATGCCTCCAGTCTCATCCTCCTCCTCTGCAATATCCTTCATCAGGTCACTCACCTTGTTAACGATTTCTCTGCAACAGCCAGCAGACAGTTTCTTTGATTTTAAATTATCTTGGCACTCAGCATTCAAAGGCCATGACAGACTTCTTTCTCATTCATAGATGGCGTTATTTCACACGTTCCTGTAGTGTTTCTCCTCACATGTGTTCGTAAATGGCTCTCATGGCTTTTACAGCACAGTCAATGTAGTTGATGTGTTTCTCGTAGAACTTCTTTCTTCTCAGCGCCTGCAGAGCCGCTGGGAGGAGAGCACGGTGAGACAAAAACAGCACATGAGCAGGAATAGATTTAACTTTGCTTTTTCACTATTTCTTTTAAACAGAAAACCCCAAAAATAGAGACTATGAGGTTAAGCTAATAGATGGATCTATGGTTCATAAACATTTTGCTCAAAGAAGTCCTACCATTAATTAATGCTTCAATCTTAAATATGATGAACCTAGCTCTTATAAATAATCAGCTATGTACTACAGACCTTCAAGCTGGCAGTAGCTAAACCACTACTTAAAAAGCCAACCCCAGCAGTCTTAGCTAATTATAGGCCAATAGCACAGATACTAACTCTGGATGGCATTACCTTGGCCTCCACTAACACTTTGAGTAATCCTGGAGTCATTTTTGACCAGGATATGTCTTTCAATGCAACAAATATGTAGGACTGCTTTCTAACATTTGCAAAATATCTCTAACATCCTGCATCCTGATGATGAAAAACTAGTTCATGCGTTTATTAATTCTAGGCTGGACTACTGTAATTCGTTATTATCAGGATGTCCTAAAAACTCCCTGAAAAGCCTTTAGTTGAGCCAAAATGTTGCAGCAAAACAGCAATAGTACTGACAGGGACTAGAAAGAGAGAGCATATTCCTCCTATATTGGATTCTCTTCACTTGCTCCCTAGTAAAACCATAATTGAATTTAAAATCCTACTCCTTACAAACAAGATCTTGAATAATCAGGCCCCATCTTATCTTAATGACCTTGTAGTAACATATCACCCCATTAGAGCTCTTTGCTCTGAGACTGCAGGTTTACTCGTGGTTCCTGAAGTATTTAACAGTAGAACGGGAGGCAGAGCCTTCAGTTTTCAGGCCTGTCTGTCTCCAAATTGGAACCCACTTCCAATTTGGAGACAGACACGCACTCTACTTTTAAGATAATGCTTAAAACGTGATTTTTTGCTAAAGCATATAGTTAGGACTGAATACTCCCTTAGTTATGCTGCAATATGTGTAGGCTGCTGGGGGATTCCCATGATGCACTAGGTGTTTCTTCTTCAGTCACCTTATACACCTCTCTGCATTTAAATATTATTTTAATCCAACCAAACACAGCAACTTGAAATATAAGAAAAGAAATAAATATATTTAGCTATAAACTTATATAACTCTTTATGTCTGAACTGAAAATATGTCTGAACCTTTTCTGGGGAAGAGTAAAGTCTAGTTTTGACAGAAAAAGGATATACAAATATATCAGTGAGCAGGACTCAAGTATATGTGTTGAGGTATACGCACAAACATGTAATTCATTTGAACCTTTCCAGTACTTTTTTTTTACTACGTTCATCTTCTTTTACATTACTTTTAACAAGTTAAAATAAATGTATAACCAGTTTTAGTTCGTTGTTTCATGGTTGTGTGGCAGGTTGTTGGCTAACGATAATTAGCTTAATAACTAGCTAATTAGCTTTTAGCTAGCTAAGACTGATATTGTATTACTTGCCTACCCGTGTCTTTTATTTATTTATTTAAAGAAATATACTTTTCTGTAAAATAGCTCACCTCTTCTGTTTTTTGTGCTGTTTTTCTTGGCAAAAATCTCTAGGTGGTCAATTTTCTTCTTCATAAATTCTTTCTTCTTCACCAGCAGCTCTCCTCTGGCTGGAAGCTTCTCCATCCAGGGCTCCTTCTCCACCTTTTCCCCGCTACTGAAAACAAACAGAGACATGCCTGTGAGCTTGACAGACGTGCAAAACAGCTTCAGGTTTTGACTCTGCAGTTCTTCGTGTCTTGATTATCTGCAATTTGAAACTGTAGTCAAGTGAATCCTTATGTGCCAAGTTGGAGACCTCTTTCAAAAGAAAACACATCCCTGTGCTGCAGAAACGGGTTAACACCATTGAATATCACTGTCCTAGCACCATATGGGAATACTAGGATCTAGCTATCTAGCAGTCTATCTATAATACTGTGCAAAAGTCTTGAGTCGCCTCTCAATTCTTTAAATTTTGATAGGAAAATAGAAAATAGATGCAGTGATTTACCCAAAAGAGTTTGCACATTTCTTCAAAGCTTCAAAGTGAATATTTGGTGTGACCACCTTTTTTCTTCAACATAGCTTGACCTCTTTTAAGCCGTTTTCTCAGCATTTCTTAAAGTAGTCTTCAGGAATTGTTCTCCAGGCTTCTTGAAGGACATTCAAAGGTCTTGTTTGGATGTTGGTTGCCTTTTCAGTCCATACTTGATCAAGATGATCCCATGCTGCTTCAATAGTATTTATGTCTGCGCTTTGGGGAGGCCAACCTGTGATTGATAGTGTTCAATGTGTTTTTCTATCCAGGGATGTTTTTACTATATTGGTAATGTGTTTGGTGTAATTTCTGAAAAAATATGTCACCACTCAGGTGTTTTACAGATGGTATAACATGGTACATTTAAATATGATGATACTTTTCCATGTTCATAATTTCATCAATTTTAACAAGATCCTCAACACCACTGGCTAAATTCAGCTCCAAACCATGACAGAGCCTCCACCGTGCTGTACAAATTTGGCATATATTTGGCATACCTCAGCTTTTTTTCCTCACTGTATCCCATTCTCAAGAATGGCTTCTTGACAGCAATCCTTCCACTGAGACCATTTCTGATAAAGTTTCAGGACCTTCCGAAAGATGAACTATTGCTCAAGAGCACATTAAAAGTTACAAGTCTGGCTCCTTGGAAGAAAAATACAAAGTAAATTTGGGGTGATACAATACACATTATCTTTAGGCATTTCAGCAGTTTTCTCAGTTATTTTTATCTTTTAATTTCAAATGTTCATCTTTGACTTTGAGCTTAGCCACCATTTATCTGCTATTTATTTATTTTTCTATTTTTCTTCTAGCTATCTACTAGATAGCTATTTCACCTATCCATGACTTGTTAGGAAAACTGATTTCCTTCCTTTTTCACTGTGGATGTCTTACTATTACCAATTTCAACTGTATTTTAAATTACTTTTAGCTACTTTGTATCCACTACCTTAAACTATTTGTTTGATGTTGTTTATTGGAGAGAATACATTTGATAAAACATATAACTGTATACTTTTGAAATATGTAGATAGATAGATTTTGTCCTTTGAAATTGGTTCTTTGCTAAATTATCTGATATGTGACACAACAATGATTCATCTCTTGAGTCAGGTGCCTTTTTTATGATTGAATGACTCACGGATCAGTGTTAATATATTTTTATATATATTATATAAAATATATAATATGAAGATCTTCAGGTACAAGAACTGGAATGAAAATTAGTGAAAAAGCAGAAAAGAAATGTAGGGAAACGAAGTGTGGCTAAAAACCTTTGCTCTATGCTATGCAGTTTACTCTATCTAGTTATGATAATAGGTGGCAGCATTTCACTCGAGGCAAGATGACACCTTCGAAGAATGGGCGAGGAAGGGGAAGAAGAAGAATTTGAATCACGTGACTACTGTTGAACCAGGAAGATCCACGGTGTTACCAAAACAAATCAGGACTACCTTGTAGAGGCGCTACAAATAACTTATTAGTCGTCTCCTGGTATTATCTTCGCTTGGACATGGATGGTATGTCGTGTGTTAACTTCTGAACTGTCTGTCTGAGTAGACTTTGGTTCTTTATTTTAGCCAAAGCGCCAGACTACGTTAGATAGCTAAAATTAGCGCTTTAGCTTGGGTGTGTGGTTAGCCGGGTTAGCTGTCTGACCTGTTTTTTTTGTTGGTTTTTTTTTTTTTCGTTTATCACATTTGACGTCCGATGAAGTTTACGGACTCATTATTAAGTGGGCCTTTAGTTTTATTGGGCTGTGCCAGAGTCTTTTCTTAGCAGTGACTGCTACAGTAGGAATGTGATACAGCAGGCAGAATTTGATTGGAGCAACTTTGACAGACGGAGACACATTTCATCGCTTTCCCCCGGCCCTGGTAGATACAAGTATTCGGTATAGAAGTTTAAAAAAAATCACAAGAGCTTCCTTTTGCCTGCTTAAACGCTAAAAACTGTTTCTTTATGTTATATTTATGTATATACCTGTTCTTACAGATATAATTATAACTCAGACATTTGGTTCAATTGGCTTGATTTGGGAAAAATATTTTAAAATAAATATATAAATATATTTCCGGTATCTTCAACCGTCCGCTGTTTTCAACATGATCAGTGTTGTTAAAGTAGATTTGTTATACTCTTCTGATTTATTATGTGACATCGGTTAAATAAAACGGCAGGCTGTTCTCGATGACATCATACAGATCCAAAGGTCGGAAAAAAAACGGTCTGACTTTCAGTGTTTAATTAAAGCAATACGAAGCCTGAGCTTTTGCATGTTAGGGTGTAGTTGGACATACACTTACATCATTATTTAAAACTTTGATCTTGTTTAATGTGAACATATGATAATTTATATAACATATGATAAGCACAATACCTTTCGTGGTGCTAAGCCAGAGACAGAAACTGCCCACCATGATCGTTCTAAATAGCTCACTGAATTCGAGTGCGGTACTTTAACAAAATGCCAGTTTGTGAAATTTCTTCTCTCTTAGATGTTGCATGATCTGCTGGAAGTGGTGGTTTTGCAAAACTGAAGTTTAGGAATCACAACAACTCAGTTGCAGACCACGTAAATAATGGGTTCGTGGAGGGCTGAGGCCCTGATAACTAAATAACTATCTCCAGTGTCCCTCTGGTATTAACATTAGCACATAAACTGTTCTGGGAACTGCATGGCATGGGTTTCAATGGCAAGCAGCTCCTGTAGATGTAATGTGTAGGTGCCCAGTACTTTTATCCATATAGTCTATGTGACAGTTTATGTTATATACACTCCAAATGTCTGACTCTGTCTCTCACCATCTCTTCACAGAAACACTCTTTCAGTTAAAGGTATGTTCCAGTGAAAATCTTAAACCTATATCAGACAACAGACAACTTAAAGTGGGTTATTTATTCATGTATTCATATTTTTTCTCTGTGGATCACAGTTCACTTCCAAGCAGCTGGAGAGGCTGGCCAAGAAGGCAGAGAAGGATTCTGAAAAAGAGCAGGCAAAGGTCAAGAAGGTAAGCGGGCAAATCAGCTGGGGTGACGTAAGGACCAAATGGTCCCACAGTACACTGTATACATCTTTCTTGCTCCACACATATCATCATTCTAACACAAACAAAATGAAATGTCTGTATGTCTGCTCTTGACCTTTATTGGCATCCGTTTACTAGTTCTGACCAAGTCATCATAAGGTGCTTTATTGTATTGTAAAGTAAACCCTATACAGTATTAGAGGGAGAACCCCAGCAGTCAGATTATTGCCTGTGAGCAAACACTTGGTAAGGGTGGAGATGAAGAACTCCCTTTCAATAGGAAGTGACTTCCAGCAGACAACAATTACTTCAGTGTAAGTGGAAATTTGGATACCACAGACAAAATAAACAGGAGTCTGTTTTAATGTTAGATTTGAAGTACGATAATCAGAAACACCATCGCTTCGTCAGCTCTATGTTTAGCAGATGTGAGCAATGTAAAACATCCATTAAGGAAGCCTATCAGCATTTTTCTGCTTTCTTTTTTTTGACATGATATGAGGTAATGCTTGTGACGTAATGCTTTGTGCTTTGTAATCTGTGCAGAAGTGTCTGATGATAAGCTTTGGGTGTGGCTGTGTGTTGTAGTAAGTGGAAGATGATGAGTCAGTGAGTAGAAAGGCTACTCCATGGAGATTTTTTTTTAACTGGATATCATTGGCACTTAACATAAATGAATCAGAAAATACTCACCAAGCTCTTTTTAGCAACCCGTGTACAGCTGCCTATTCATGCAGCAAATATCCAGCGACTTCTTCATGTGATGAATAAAATCCTTCTGGTAAAGAATCAGCGCTTTAGTTAGTTTTTGCATCAAATATATGAGTTAAGAACTATGTGATCAGTCACTTCTAGTGTCAGATGAACTGATTTGTGTGTTTCTAAACTCGTGAATTTATTATCAATTTCTGCAGAAGTGAAAATCCTTACTAATTACTGAAGTCAGAGACCAAGTTATTTGCTGTTGTTTCCAGTGGTTCAATTTAAGTGAAACTGCTTTGATTGATCGGTGACCCAGTAAAAGGAACTGTAGTTGGTAGCTTTTTACTCAGAGGTGGTAAAATAGCTGGCAGACTGATGACGGGGTCCAATGAAAAGTATAAAAAGTTTGTCCCTTAATTGTCTTATGGTTGCACAAAATGCTAGCATGGGATGAACACATGAATAAACCACTTATTTTAGCTTTTGTTTTTTTATCTTTTTGAAGTATTTATTAGTTATTTTATTTTGTGACTCAGTATTGAGGTCATTATTTTTAAACTTAAACTAAACAATAACTAAAAATGTAAAGTGAGTTTAACTATAGATCTAAAGACAAGACTCAAGGGAAAATTAAAAAGTAAACATATTGTCGGTTCTTGTGATCTGAGTAAACTGTAAATGCAATTAATAAATGTAAGTACAAATGATATTGAACTGAATAAAATAACATTCAACACTTACTAACTACTACTAACTACCCTACCTAATGTGTACTTTTTGCTCCCTGACAAATAACACCCCAAAACACCCAGAATCTAATAAAAAATCCAACAATAAGAAACCTCGGACTCAGTCAGGAAAACTCAGAGAAACAAAACTCAAACTGGAAAAAACAGAAACACAATCTTACAATTCAGTGATCGTGGTGTATTTATGCTGATCATTTTAGCAGTCTGGTGACACTTGGAGTGGCACATATGAACCAGCAGGTGGCAGTACAACACTAGCTCAGCAGTTTTAGAGACGCAGCGGTATTGGGCAGCTCTGTCCCAATTTGAATGTATGTTTGCTGTAGAGAATACAGAAGTGCTATTCAAACACATTCTCTTGCAACACAAGCAACGGGGTTCTGACATGACAGAGCTTTTATTATCTCACACGTCAGAAATATTTCCCTGTTGAGTCATGACAGGTTTCCCTCCTGCTTTGCTTTGTTGAAAAGCTGACATGCATTTGAAATGAGGAGAGATGAAAGTTTGCTCTTTGATGCTACTGTTTCCTGTTATCACTGCTGAAAGAAATATGATTACTGCCAACTTCATGCAATCTGTTCTGCTGTAAATTATTTATGTTTTAAATGAGGTGGATCACGTGTAAGGTTGGGTCACCCTAATCGCAACAGAGATGCTACTGGTTGCTGTGTAGTATAAATTTCATAATTATACAACCAGAATCACAGTAACATCATAAACATTTGGACTTTTAACAGACATTGGTGTGAATTGAGCACATTTCAAAGAAAAACAAAATGCTAATTTAATTGAGTTGTTAGTTATGGTGTATGAGGAAGAACACAGGAATACACAGTACAGATGCAAGGTTATTACTGATTATGTCTTTGATAATATTGAACCTGCAGCGTCTGTGCTGTGCTAACACTGAGCCAAACTTGCAAAGCTAAGTATATTTTTAAATAAAAAATGTTTAGTTAAATTTATGGCTTTAATTCCTGTAATTTTTCTATTATATTTGTAGCTTGTGTGTGTTGTGTCTGCAGTAAAATTTAAGCAGTGATATTCAGTGTATCAGTCCTAAGACGTATCCACCCTGTCTGTGCACATAAACAAAGGATTATTCTGAAGGTTAGGAGTGTTAACAGCATCTTTGTCTCATCAACAGGCACTGCAACAGAAAAATGTGGAATGTGCCAGAGTTTACGCGGAGAATGCCATCAGGAAAAAGAACGAAGGCCTTAACTGGCTGCGCATGGCGTCTCGAGTCGATGCAGTGGCCTCTAAAGTCCAGACTGCTGTTACCATGAAAGGCGTAAGTTACAGTGTTCAGTCAGCTCAACAGTTTGCATCAAAGAGATGAGATGAAAGATTCCTAATCAACTATTTTCATATCACAAAGTGTGTATGAGGCATATGTTACAAATGCCTTTTCTTTACTTTCCAACAGGTGACCAAAAGCATGGGTCAGGTCACCAAGGCCCTGGACAAAGCTCTGAACTCCATGGATCTCCAGAAGGTCTCTGCCGTCATGGATAAGTTTGAAAGCCAAGTCCAGAACCTCGATGTCCACACTTCAGTGAGTGCCTTCAGTCAGTCCAGTATCTGTGTTTGTAGAGCACTTTTTCATGCTTTTTAAAATTCCACAGTAGGGTTAGAGGATGTGAAAAGTCAAACCCAGCTTTGCACTCTCTGACCTCACATTCCCTTTGTTCTCTTCTCACCTCTTTTTGTGCACCAGGTCATGGAGGATTCCATGAGCTCAGCAATGACACTGACCACGCCTCAGGAGCAGGTGGATGACCTGATCCACCAAATAGCAGAACAGAACGGCCTGGAGGTGATGGACCAGCTCAACCAGCTGCCTGCCGGGGCTACCTCAGTGGGTGCAGAGAGCTCACGGAGCCAGGAGAAAGAGGACCTGCTGTCTCGACGGTAGGAACCAGATTCTATAAGTTAAACATGTCCCCAGTAGCTATGGCTATATGTACAAACCTCAAACAATTATCTGTTTAAATACCAAAAAACACCACAGCACTTGCAATGACTGCTTATTAAATGTAAACAACACACACGTGTAAATATCTATTTGCAGTATTTCCTCTGCACTGTGATAACACCATTTTAGCTCTTTTTATATTCTGTGACAAAATGGTGTCACTCATTTGCAAACAGGTAGCTGGCCTGCCAGTTTCTCCTAACCCATGCATTCTCCCATTAACCCACACACCTGGTGCATCTGGAACAAATTGTAGCATTATACAACAAAATACAACCGTATTTGGTCAGGTGCAGTATGGAGCAGTGCAACAGCTGTTTGAGTCTGGCGTAAATTAAAAAAAGACATTACATGTGTCTTATTTCAGCCCCTGCAGCTGTGTTATAACTTCTGATAAGAAGAAACTTCAAAGTGGTCCCCCATGTTTCCCTTACTCACTGAATCCTCCCCCTCCTCACCTGGTTTTCGTACTCTGGCAAAAACTTAACAAGTTACACACGATCCCGCGCTTCTGTTTTTACAACAGAGCATGAGATCAGGAAATCAGATTACTCTGCAAGTCCCTGCCCCCACACTGATGAACGCTGCTGTTGCGGTTGCAAAGTCATGAGGGAACAAGAAAGGGACAGTATGTTCAGTTCAGATATGACTCATCAGAATAATCAAATCAGCTGACGAAAGAAAATTGAATTCTCCTTTAAAGCTTCCAAGTGTCGCAAATTGTTGTCTCCTTGAATTTAGTACTAGTTAGTTACTTGGCGATTACTGTAGGTCTGCAGATGGGCGATAATGTGGGCTGAAAAGTTAAAAAAAAACAAGCAAAAGTGACCAGTAGTTGAACAGAGCAAGCAATTCAACATTGCTTCAACCTTTTACATGGGCATCTTTTTCTTTTTGTATAGGAGTTAACTGTATCTCCCAGCCCAGTAAAAGCTGCATAAAATAATTTGTTGACTTGAGTTTAAATGATTTCTCTGCATGCTGTTGTGGCAGTCCTTGTATCTGACCACAGTTATTCCTAGGCAGTATGATTAGGACACAACAGGAATAGTTTCACACGCCAGCCAGGCATTAAGTAGGTGTTATAAACATCTAAAGGTGCTGCTGTCGTCCTGTGAGCGACAGGTTTCTGGCAGGAAAACGTGCAGCCAGGATGAAACACTGTTTGTGCATCGTGTTAGTGAGGTTTGATTTAATGTTTGATCATGGAATCATCCAAGTTATTGTTTCTGGAAAAAAAAATTAAGTCTTTTAACGTGCTAGCGCTCATTTTATCAGCTTTAACACAACGCTAGGTTTAATGTTCTAAGAAAAAATCATGAATTTCCAGAATTTAAGGTCAATTTTAAAGAAAAATCTTGTTTATTTTCTGATGTTAGAGAGATTAATTTCCTGCTAGTGCTTGAATCAAATGACTTCAATTTGCTCTTTTGGTCAAACTTCGTCACACCACTTCATAAACATGGAATGACACATAAACACAACAAAAAACGAAAATGAAACTGTAAGATTAAAAAACACAATCTTTGTCATTTCTTTAAAAGTATATAACTTCTCATGTTTTATTCCTGGTCAATATTTATTTTTCTATGCAACCATTATCTTAACCACTTATCCAGTTCTTGCATTGCCATCGCGCTGGAACCTTTCCAGCAGTGAGATCTGTCCACCCTGAATGGGTCACCAGTCCATCAAATTACACGTACAGCCATTCACTCTCACATTCAGGACCCTGTGACACAGGAACAACATGCTGTCTCCACACAGAGAGGCCTCAACTGACAGGTCAATTCACACCCAGAACCTTCCTCCCTGCTGTACTGTGCAAATCATAAAGGCACACCTGGATGTGGTTACACGAGTTACTGCAGGCACCTGTTGGACACAGCTGATTGTTTCGCTCTCTGTGTTCACAGCAGAACTCTCAGAACTTTTTGACTGGATATGCTAAAAAGTATCCTGGGAAAAGTTTGCCAAGCAGAAATGACATTTAAAGGTGTCACAGTTAAATGAAAATAATTGTGCATTGCAGCATTACTTATAGTATATCTGTAGTTTTTTTCCTGTCAATGGTGCGAGCGCTGAAACACTAACAGGGAAACGTGTTTTTAAGGCTTCTGTATTTTACAAAGACCTTTAACCTTCCTCATATTTTTCTTCCAGGTTGGCAGCTCTACGGAACTAAAAGCTGCTGCAGGAGAGGCGACGGGGCTGCGTGGAAACAGACAACTTCAAAGATGGCGACAACGAGAGCTGTGTGTGTTTCTATTGAACTGTTCCTACTGGGAGGACTTAATGAGCCTATTGATTTACCAACCTTCCCCCCCGTCTGCTCTATAAATAAATACACACAAACACACAGCAGAAGCAGCAGCACCTGAGAAGGCACGGGCGTCTCTCTCTGGCTCACCTTCCCTTTTCGATCCATCTTCCTCTGTTATTCCCCTTTGGAATCTCATTTTACCTTCACCCTTCTTCCTTCCCCTTTTCATCCCTTTTGTCGAATCACGGGCTTTCAGGTTGAAGATTTATACAAAAACACCTTTTACAAAATGATGAGTTTTAAAGAGCAGTTGTATTGATTATATGGGGGTTGGGTGAGGGTCAGAAAGGGTTTAAATTCTTTGGAAGTGATAGGAAAGGAAATATCAGTTGACAATAGACTTTGGAAACACTACCCCACTGAACTCCTTCCTTAGTCAGATTTTTCCAATCTTCATGATTTTGTTTAACACTGCAAACCAAAAAGGACAATCTTTATGTTTCAGGGTGATATTTTCTTCTCTTGTTTTTATTCAGGATTTATTTTGGATTGTTTCTCATGCCTGTATTCAGACCTTTTATTTTTGCTTTGAACGCCTTATTTGGAATGCAGATGCTTGCATAGGTGCTTCCCCGCCAGTGCCTGATGGATGGTCTGTTGTTTAGAAAGTGAGAGAAAGGAATTTTCCATTGCTCTTCCTGCCAGCCGAGCCTGAGATGCTTTTGTCCTGTTCCAGCCAACTTCTACGCTGTCTGTGAACAACAGAGCCTCAGGTTTACATTTATTATCTGTGTCTCTGTAGCCCGATCTCTTTTGTGGTTTTTAAGGCTGAGCTTTTGATTTTTAGTGGCATTGAGATATTTTCGTACGCTTCTGTGTCTCAAAATAACACGATTGTCCCCCATCTGTCTCCGTTCCACCCTGAATGATTTCAGGAGGTAAGTCACATCAGATGTGCAGGGATGTGCTGGACTCCTAATTTGCCTTGCAAACCACACATTTGCTTTTTGGTTAAGCAGGAAGTGAACTGGAGGAGGATTTAGATTAGGAGCCGTTTTAAAATAAAATGTACAACAGCGTCAGAATGTGTTAACAAGATATCAGGAGACTGCTTCTCATTTTTTGTTTTGAACGCTCATAGCTCAGCGTTGACTTGTTGAGGGCTTTGACTTGTTTTGGTGTTTCCTTCTTTGAGTGTAGACATCACGCGGGCGAACTGGAAGAAGCCAGACCTCCACCTATAACAGAGCAGCTTCACCCTTGGGATAATGTTTTCAGTTTCTTCTCCATTTTTAACAGGAGGGTTTATTTATACTCTGGTTCCTCATACTCTGCAGCACTTTTGTTTTGTATATTTATCTTGTGAAAATAAAGTCATACCCTATTACGCTGACCCACACTTGTTGTTTGTGGTTTGTGTGTTAATTGCAAGGAGACGGTGATGTGTTAGCATGAAGGTCAGAGGTTTTTTTCCACTGCACAAACTTTACTCATCCGCCTGCTTATCAAGGGACATACGTTGAACCTCAAAGTTGATTGTGAAAATGTTTATCATTCTGTGTCAGCGCACCAAACTGCAAAATTGGGAACTGTAGTGATGAAGGCATGACGTCAGCATTACTCAAGTCTTTTCTTCCAAACGCAGCCACTGATAAAGGTTTGCTGCAGGCCGACGTGTAAAAACCAACGGTGTAATGGCAGCTAAAATCAATCAGAATCAATTAAAAATACTGAATTTCCATTGAGACGTGTGAAAACCTTTTCACAAGGCACTGAGGATTTAAGGAGCTTGGAAGGAAAAGCGTCTGGACTTGTTTAAGTTTCTGGAGGATCTTTCACTTCTCATCTGAGAAGCTTCTTAAGTTCTAAGATCAAATTGATCAAATCAAATCCTAGGTATTTAAAACAAAGAGTGAGTTGTCCCGTTAGAGGGTGGTTGACCCATTATTGATTGTGTGCCTCATCATGTGAGCCAAGGTGTGAAAAAGGGTGTTGGTCATTATCAGCAGAGGTTTCAGGTGAAACCATTGTGAGATTTTGCCTCACCCTATTATGTGACCTATAAAGATCAACTGACGCAAGTTGTGAGTGGGCGTTAAGGCGTCTGGGAAGGGATCTTAAAACAGGATTATAGATGGCTGTTTGTAAGCCCCGCCCTCTGTTCAAAGATGGTTGTTCACAATGGACAAAGATGGCTTCTTCAATTCCTTTTTCAAACATCTGTCTTCTCAGTCCAAAATGTGAGCAGTGGCATCCTTGAAAGAGTGACCTTTGACCTTTGGGTGCAGATGTACAGCTGAGTCTTGTCCCATTGCGGTGGCTCTTCTATGCTGTGCCATGTGTTTATGAAGTGGCTGTTTGGTTTCTCCGATGTAGAGGTGTGAGCACTCCTCGCTGCACAGCACAGCATGCACTACGTTGTTGGCTCTCCTGAGTTTCTCTGATAAACCTGCTACATAAAGGATGACAGTGTTGTTCTATTTGTCCTTCTGATTCTCCCTAGTTGGTATCTGATCTTCTTTACTGTGATGAAAGCCCAGTTGGGATAACCACGTTTTAAGAACTTTCTTTACATGTGTGCGTTCCTTTTCTTTCTCTTCTGCCTTCGAGGGAATGCTTTCTGCCCAGTCAAAGAGTAGGTACTGGTCTGTGTGTGTGGGCTCCTGATAAACTTCAGTTTTCCATTCTCCTCAATGCACACAGCACAGTCCAGAAATGGCACTACCGGTATTACCCTTTGTGTCTTCCCTGGTGAGCTTTCTGTTTCTTTCCACTGAGTTGATGTAAGCAGTGAAGGTTTCTACTTCTTGGGTTTGGATTTTGACCCAGGTGATGTACTTCATTTTTCTTGTATCCCACCTCTGCTCTCACGGTTTCCTTCGATACCATTGCCTTTATGCACCAGCTGTCCTGCGACATACTGGCTGCTTTTTGCCCAGTTGTTTCTTACTTTACTTGATTTTTACTTTTTTTTGGTTTGGGCACAGAAAAACCCTCATTGGTTAGGTTTAGATACCCAAAACTGCTTGGATTTCTTTAGGCAATACAAACAACTTGATTAGTTTTGATTAGCTAGGGGCAGTGTTATTTAAGATTTTATAAGTGAATAAAAGAATTTTAAAATCAATGCGAAATTTCACAGGAAGCCAGTGTAACTTGGCTAAAACTGGAGTCATATGATCATGCATTCTGGCACCCGATAAAAGGCGTGCAGCAGCGCTCTGTACTAATTGCAACCGGTGAAGAGAGGAGTGAGGGAGGCCTAAATAGAGGGAGTTACAATAGTCCAGTCTAGAGGTAATGAATGCATGAATAAGCTTTTCAAGGTCCTTGGGGGAGAGGAAAGGCTTAGCTTTAGAAATTTGACGTAGCTGATAGAAGCTGGATTTAACCACAGTAGATACTTGTTTCTCTAATTTGAAGGAGCTATCCAGGAGTACCCCAAGGTCTCTTACAACGTTGGAGAGGTAGCTAGCAAGTGGGCCAAGGGTAACAGTTAGTTGGTTCAATGGAATATGGCTGTCAAAGACAATAACTTCAGTTTTACTGTCATTCAAGGTTAGAGAGTTTTGAGATAGCCAGGTTCTCACATCATGAAGACAGTTAAACAATGTATGCAATGGATCTCTGATATTCAAACCCAAAGGGAAATAAATTTGAATGTCATCGGTATAACAATGGAAAGAAATATTATATCTAATATATATAATAAAATACTACAACAAGTATTAAATTTAGGTTCAAATGACACGTATGATTATCTAGAGACTGGTGGTGGCTCACCTTACCCCGTTGTCCTCTACTTGGTAACCATCAAGTAACCTTGCACAGTGAAAAATGATGAGTTTGGAGGGACAGTGTGTGTGCAGCCTCACCACCAAAGGACACCTTCTTAGAAAAGCCAGATTGAACCTTTTTAGCCAAAGGACACGTCTTCTTCTTTGGATGAAAATCTGATAGCTCACCTCCATCTGACCTCTCTGGGTTCTGAATATGGAGTGAGGGAGGTGACTCTTGTAGTTTATGAAGGTGGGAAGGTACTCACAGAATGTCCACCAAAGGTAAAAGGGGAGAAAACTGGGACTACAACATCACAGATGAAGGTAACTTCATTCTCTGCTAAGGATGCATTAAAATCCATAATAACAGCGAATTGTTACTTGCTGCTAGGAAAATGAACAAAAATCTCATATGCTGGCATGTAATGATATAAATAATGGCTGCATTTCACTTAGACAAAGCGCTGGTATTTTACATACTGAGAAAACCTATTTCTATCACTGTTGCAGGAAACCTTATTTGTACTTCATACTCAGCATGCATTCATTTCTTTGCACTTTAAATGTTTTTTGCATTGAGGTTACCTTAGGAGAACTTTTCTGCTAGCATAAGAACAAATTCATGATGTTAATAGGACAGACAGCTTCAGATATTGATAAACCAACTGACACAAAAGGTTTATTGTTAAAGAGATGAATGGAGTACCAGAGCAGCGCAGTAAAACATCACCTATAACGGATATGATAACATGTAAATGATATCAGACTGTAAATTCTGCAGCAACCTCCACACTTGAAGACGCTGTTTTAACTCTTATATAGGTTAAACAAGACTTTATAGTTAGACAGCCTTACCCAGGCTTTTACCAACCAGAGGTTATCAAATCTGGGCTATGTGAAATCCAACAATCAAGTAGAAGCATGAGAGTACCTGGAGGATGGGTTCAGTCAAACAGTTGGAGTGTAACGCACTGTACACTTTGTACTGTACACTCTGTAACAGCTACAACGATAAAAAGACAATTACAATTATCTGGTGACAATAAAACAATGTAAAGCCGGTAAATAGAGGACAGGCATGTAGGCACAGCAAGTCAAACTGCATGCCATAGTGTTGGTTGGTGTTTGTGTGTGTTTGTCACAGTAGAAGAATGTACTGTGTCGTTATTATACCAATAGCACAAGAAAGACAAATACAGGATCAATGTTAAAAAAATGTATAAAATTATTTTCATATAACTTAAATAAATGAGGAAACAGTAAAACCTTAAACCTAAAATGAACATCCACATTTTTCCAGATGATTTTTTTATTATGTCCTGATATGTAAAAGAAAGAGAGTGTACTTTATGAAATATACAGTTACCTTGATGTCTAATGTTTAGGCCTGTGTGCATTAAAGGCTTGCAAAGCAAAATTAAAGTGCTGTAACTTCTGCTGGCAGTATGTTGCTCGTAGCAGGAGAACTGTTGTGTTGCCTGGTGCTAATTTGGCATTTCAGGACAATGCTTTTCGATTAGTCATCATGGCTGCTTGTGATCTAATTTGCAGCACAAGGCAGATCACGACAGTGGCTTTATGAATATTCATACATTGTGCAAATACAGGCTTCTGTGCTCTCTGGGTAAACCGATGAAACCACATCAGGAACAGAAAATGTAATTTCCCTCTGAAGAGTAAAGATGGGTGGCGTTTTTCAATTCCTCTTCCTTTATTTCCTCCTTTTCTCCCTGACTATCTCCTTCTCCGTGTTTGTGAAATAAAGTAATGAGGTAAGTGATCATACCATGGATAAATAATTAGACAGCTCGGGGGAGCGGCACAAATGCCAGGCGGGAAATGTGCGTGCCTGGCAGCTCTACAACAAACTGGCTGTCACTCTATGAAATGTCAAAGTGTAGGCCACGGCGATCACCCCAGCAGGTTGTCTGGGCGTACGCCGCGTGTTCTGCTGAGGACTCCCCCGCCTTTCCTTTTTTTGGAAGCCTTGACTTAGCCGTGGTGACAGAAGGAGGACGCACAGCTCATGAAAACACAATAGATGATGAGCAAGCCCTCCCAGAAGTGACTTGACCACAGCGAGAGAGATTAGCCTGCGGTGACATTGCTCACCTTCCACAGGGAAGCAAAACTGGAGGTTATGAATTGAAAATGGCTTTTAAATATGTGAGTGAGTCCCGGCAGGAGCCGGTTACTATAAAAAGATATGCAGGCAGGGTTATGTCGACAGCAGGGATTTCCCCTTTAATGCCAGAGTCCTGTGATGTGCACCCGTGTCAGGTTTCTGCTGTTTGTGTAGAACAAATAAGCACTAACCTATTTGACAGCAGGTGTGAATGAGCAAAATTGATCACTGTCACAATATACTCCTGGAATAAAAGGCGAGCAGGCAGACTTGAGTGAAACTCTGGGTGAAAGTTTAGAATAGAAGAATAGCCCTTTATTGTCAGTTTGGATTAGACCCAGGCCGATCAAAGGTTTACAGTAGACTAAGAGCATTACAGGGGAGCGGGGCACTTCAGTGTGACATCTGTGTTACTGAACAATAAAGAGAGGCATTGACGTGTGAAATGTCACTGTTTTGGTCACTTTAAAAAAAAAAAAAGGTTAAAAAAGGCTCTTCCAGCAAACCTCACAGTGAACTGGACGACAGCTAAACCTTCTGTTCGAATGGCAAACAACAGAATATATTCCACTTTTCGACAAATATTTTTATGTTTTTGCATTAAAGTATGCAAAAACATTGTCCTGTCTCAAAACAGGGGGGATTGTGACACGGACCTCAGCAGCACAGACTTCCCACGCCAGGAGCCATAATTCAAAGAGAGATAGCTGATTTTCTTCATTGTTTGTATCTGCCGTTGTATCTTTGTAATACATTTTGTGCCTCTTTGTAATCAAATTAAATCCCTTTAGAAGTCTTTTTGTGTCTCTTTCTTTAGTGCTTTGTATGTCCTTAGAGTCATTTACATTGCCTTGTAGTTATTTTGCATCCCTTTGTAGTTGTTTATTGTAATTCTGCTGTTTTTGACCTGTTTTGGTAATTTTTTAGTCGTTTAGCAAATTTTTCTACATATTTTGTGCCTTTTTTAGTCCTTTTGCATCCCTTTGTAGTCCTCTTTTGTATTTGTTTTCATTTTGCATTGCTTTGTAGCTGTTTTATATGTCGTGAGTGTCGTTAGTTGGTTTTTTTTTGCTTTTCTTTGTAGTCATTTTGCACCTCACGAGTTGCTTTGTGTCTCTTTGTTGCTTTTTCATACATTTGTAGATACTTCACATCTACTTTTTGCCACTTTGCAACACTTTTTTTTTGTTTACTTTACTTCGTAGTTGTTTTTGAATTCTTTTGTAGTCATTTTGTGACCTGTGTCTCTATAGTTATCTTTATACAGATCTCATTATTGTGCTTTGTAGGATTGTTTGTAGTTGTTTTTCAAATCGTTGTAGTCCTTTTTGCCACAAGTCAATTACTTAAAATGCTAAAACTGCAGTGACTTGGCATGACTTGTTGATTAATTTTAATTACCTTCAGTAAATATGTAATGATATAAAAATAAATTAAAATGTACAAGTCATTGTATGTTAACCCCTTTACTTGAAATGAAAAGCACAGTTTAATGGAGGGATGGGTGGGGAGAAAGGCTTAGTGAATAATGTTAGCACTCTACAGAGATTTTATAATGGGAGAAATTTCCTCCTAATAATAAAAGAAGCTTGTACTAAATGGCCTGATTCATTATATTTACTAGCTTGATTGCTGAAAAGCATGATTAAGTTCAATAAATGTATCAATAATGTGTGAATTAAATAGAAATATAGCATATTTGTATGATTGGTTGCATTATAAGTTGTTAATATTAACACCTGGATTTCAAGACATTTTCTTAATTTGATTTCACTGGGTGGACTTTAAGGAGGACCCGGCTACCTGAATACAGATACCAGCAGGTCAGATGCTATAATCTGAATGCGCTCCTTTGCTTGTGTTTCGTGGGTAATCCCTGGCTGCCCCTCCAGTGGATACAAATCACGATGTTCTCTTTCCCATGTGACCGCCCCTGTTTGTCTGAGCAGGGAGAGCTGAAGCTGGAGACCGCTCTGATTGGATTAATGAAGGACTGCGCTAAGGTAAACACACTCACCCACACACAGACAGGAAGTGCTGGGATTTTTCTTTACAAAATAAATGCACGTGTTAAATGTGCCGCTTACTATAAAAACACCTATTACAAAAAATAACACACCCGTGAACTGGCAGAATTTGGTGAGTATGTTTTATGTTGTTATTCTTGTTAATTATTTATTTTGCTTTAGCTAACCATAAAATTGACACTAAAAGTGCAAATTTTTAAAAAGTTGCTGATTAACTAATATTTTCAGATGACAATGAAATTCTTTAACATTTAATATATAGCAATTAAACAGGCACAGAAAATTCTGTTTTTCAATAGGAAAGTTTTTCAGCAAGTCTTTCACCCAAAACCAAACTGTACCATTTACCCACACTGTATTTGGGTAAAAGGGATATATGCAACCCAACCATCCATCTTCTTTCCCTGATCTTCTCTGGGGTCTTCATTTTTCCCTCCTACCTGGCAGCTCCATATTCAATATCACTGGTCCAATATACCCACTATCTCTCCTCTGCACATGTCCAAACCATCTCGGGCTTGCCTCTCTAACTTTGTCCCCAAACTGCTCAAACTGAGCCATCCCACTGATGTACTCATTTCTAACCCTATCCATCCTGGTTGCTTCTAATGGAAATCTTATTTTTATCTGTTCGTCCCACCATACATCATAGCAGGTTTGACTGCCATCTCTCTGTCTTGCATTCACTTTCTCTCCGCTGCATATCTCCATCTCTCCTGGCTCTCTTCCACCTCCTCACTACTCTCACTATAAATAACAATGTCATCTTTCTCCCTGGCCTCATCTGTCAGCCTGTCCTTATCGTTATAAACAAAAACAGAACAGATCCCTGATACGACCCAACTAAAACGTACTTACACCCCAAACTTGAACCCATCCTGCCACTCCTATGCCTCACCACTCGCTGTCCCTGTCCTCATACATGTCCTGTACCACCCTCACATATTATCACATACTTCTCCTGACTTCCTCGTGCAGCACCAACAGTTTACCCAGTGCCAACATGATCAGATGAAATTTACTTGCTTGGTACACAGTCAATGATATCTGAATAATAATAAAACTTTGATTTTATGTAATATTATATATATTATATAATTTTATTTATTTGATATAATTCAGATGGATTTTAATTCCAAATTATTGCTAAGGGTGAAGGTGAAGTTTTCTTTTTTAACTTTTATTTTGACATCCCGTGCCCGGAAGTACACCCTGTTCGTCCACGTTCTCTTCACCAAAACATCCTCGAGCAGCAAACAAACGGCCGCGGAGCTACGATGTTTTCTGTTTTCACCAACCGGAGAGACAAAAAGGACCGAAAAAACGGTGCGGGTGTGGCTCAGCGTGACCGACATCTTAGCAGCGAGTAGCCGAAAGGAGGACCTGTGCGAGTGTTTTCTTCGCGGGGCTGCCGCCGGAGAGCTGGGCTCCGACAAGGCTGGGCGGGGTGATGTTTAGGTTCCGGTATAAAGGCAGCGACAAAATGGGAACCAGACGAGATGTGAAGCCGGCAGCCCGCGCTGTGCTCTTATCCTGGAGACTAGAATGAGAAGTTGGTCGTCCGGGTGTGAAAGGGCGACGGTATAACCGTCTGGGGAGGCCGCTGGCGGGGGAGAAGCGTGTCGCTGCCGCGTCCCTCCGCCCCTCGTCCGCCAGTACCATGAGGACGATCTTTACATTCTGCTGTCTCTTCCTTATTACCGGCGGAGCGTACCGGGCGTGGGCCACCGGAAACCTCACTGTCGATGGCAGCAACAGGACCAACGTGACGGCCGACAGCAGCAGCAGGTATATCACAATCGGGGACGGGTCATTGCAGGAGTTCGAGTTCCCTGAATACACCAACGGCGTGATTGTAATCTCCAGCCGATACCGGAGCCCCGCGGCCGGCAGAACGGGCCGCCAGAGCTTAAAGCAGACGGTGAGAGTTCACTCCTTGGAACCGGAGGTCCTCTCGATCATCAACGTGACGGACGGCGGCCACGGAGGACCGGCTCAGAGCTACATTATCAACATCCGTTCTGGGCTGCCGGGCAGGGCTCAGCTGCAGATCCAGCTGCTGGACCTGGACCAGGGCTCGGTGCCGGTTCTGATTGAGGAGAGGACAGATTACTGCATCAAAGTGGAGCCCGGTGAGGATGACCCTGCCACCCGGCTCATCCAGTCGGGTGGTCTGTCCCATTTCTCTGAGAACCCCGTGCTGTTTGCCTTGCTGCCCCTCATATTTGTCAACAAGTGTGCCTTTGGGTGCAAGGTGGAGGTGGAGGTGCTGCGGGGGCTGCTGAAGAGCCCCATGCCGCTGCTCCTAGGCGCACTGGGTCAGTTCCTGGTGATGCCTTTATACGCTTACTGTGTGTCCCAGCTGGCCTCACTGCCCAAGGCACTCGCTCTGGGGTTGGTCATAACCTGTTCTGCCCCAGGTGGAGGGGGAGGATACCTGTACAGCCTGCTGCTCGGAGGCGACGTCACGCTAGCCATCTCCATGACGCTGGTCTCCACAGTGGTGGCGGCGGCAGCCATGCCTTTGTCGTCAGCCCTGTACGGTTGGCTTCTGGGTGTCCACGCTGCCTTGCATGTCCCCTTTGTGAAGATCCTGGGCACCTTGCTGTTCATCGCTATCCCCATCTCACTGGGCATGCTGGTGAAGCTGCGGCTACCCGCCCTCACTCGCGTCCTGTTGGCGCTCATCCGACCCTTCAGCTTCGTGCTCATCGTGGGCGGCATCTTCATGGCCTACCAAATGGGAGCGTCCATCCTGGCCAACGTCCAGCCCCAAATCGTGGTCGTTGGGATTACGGTGCCTTTGCTGGGCCTGGTGGTCGGGGCTGTCCTGGCCAAGCTGGCGGGCCTTTCTCCGCCACAGAGGAAGACGGTCAGCATCGAAGTGGGCGTCCAGAACAGCCTGCTGGCTCTCGCGGTCATGCAGCTGTCTTTCCGGCGACTGGAGGCAGACTTTGCGTCGCAGGCGCCCTTCATCGTGGCCCTCAGCAGCACCTCGGAGATGCTGCTCATTGTGCTGGGATACGTCGCCCAGCGGAGGCTGTGCGGCTCGGCCGCCCCCAGGAGCGACACCTGATTGTAGCTGCAGTTTTGCTCTTAACGTCCTTCTAAGAATGAACCCTTTGAATCCTGTGGAAATCTGGTGTCCCTCTGTCTCAGCCTCAAGATGCCCAACAATCACCAACCCAACATCACTGTTGTTGTACACAGGACAGTGAATGGACTTTTTATGGGACTTTTGTTGTCATTTTGGTATTTTTTTTTTTGTTTCATGAAAACCAAAGGCCTTTTACCCCTCTGAGACCTTTTTGTGTTTATTTTCCAGTATGTACTTTTTCAGATGAGATTCTACTGTGAGGTAAATGTAAATATTCTTAAGAAGACAAATCCCTATTAAAAGAAAAGATATTTTTCTACCAGATTACTTTTTTTTTTTTGTGATCAAAAAGCAAAGACTGATATTTGTATCATGTTTACAAGAGGTCCATGTGTCTTAGCCTGTGGAGGGGGAGGTTTTGGGGGGTGGGGTTAAAGTGGAAACTTTTGTGACTCAAACGGAAACATGGTGAAATTATTTTGAAAGTATTTGCCTCTGATTGTGTGTCCTGGATCTTTAAATCCATGTACTTGAATATTTGCAAAGAGAAATTAAGAAAAAGTCAATAAAAAAAAAAAAAATTCTTGTTAAAGCAGAACTTGGTTTGTTGAGTGTGTGTATGCATGCATGCATGCATGTGAGCATGTGCTATAGAAAACCTATCAAACCGGTCAGTGCTCTCTGAGGCCCAACAGGCTGTTTGTTGAAGTTAACGGCAGCCAGGCTGCTTTCACACAGTCACAAACTTTATAAATGTTTGGTTTCACTTTGACGTGCAGATGGTGAAACTAACAGTTGAGTGTTTTAATATTGAAACTTTCCTTTTTGCTGCTTTCGAATTGCGTAATCAACCACACAGTTAGTGAGGGGCTTTTTTTGGGCTAAGCCATTCATATGTAATTAGGACAAAGTGTGGTATATTGATATGCTTAGAGGAAGCAAATGTATTTGAAACCACTGAACAGTACACCAAATGGCTCCTGTAGCACCTTGGTGTTAGTGCACCAGGACTTCATAGACACTGTAACTCACCTTTAAGCACATATGAGTGATATTCTTCACATAAGTGCAAGTGTGACAGTAAGATTTTTACTTTTACACACAGTCTTTACTTCTATTCAGTTTTATTGCTACAGTGGGGGTCAACAGGGTTTAGTTTGTCTTTCTTTCAGCGTTAAGATAATTTAATCATCTACTATAATAAGAGTATGATCAAATCAAGGGATCTGTGGCCGTGTTACATTATTCAAAAACATCAAGTCTGAAGTATATGAGGTCCCAGCTGTGCCAAAATTCACATTCACTCGCATAAGCGACTAAACATGATGAAACAGTTTCGACAAACATACCGTTGTGCTGTTCAGTGTTTGCTTTCCTGGAAAACTATTTGTCTGTGTCAATCCATTATGTTACACTTCCTCTAATTTCCCCGAGTTGTTTGTCCAGCAAAGTTCCAGATAGCCAGGCTTTCTTTGTCACAGCTGAAGTGAACCGAAGCTGAAAAGACAACACGCATTTGCCACGTCTGTACATAATTTTGACACAATTGCAGCATCATATAAAAAGCTTTAGTGTTTACCCTGCGGGTGGCTGTCTCTGAAAAACATGCTGCTGGGAGGTTTTCCAAATGATTGTTGTTTTTTATAGTGCTTGAAGCACAACACGTCTCACTTGGGCTGACGATAAAAGTGTAAAAAAGGAAACAAAACCAGTTTCCTGAACTGTTGTAGTTTTACAGGTGAGCTTTTTTTTTGTGACTTCCCCAAACCTCAAAAAACTTCATGGATCTGTGCAGAATAGCTTTAGGCCATTAACTCATCATGCTAGAGTACAAGGTTCACATTTTATCAGCTCACTGTGGCTGACTGAAGTATTGAATTCAAGCTTGAAATTCAGAGTTTGCACAGCACCACAGAAACTATCCCCGTCCTGCAGCTCTTTTGCAAAACATGCAAGTTTAGATATGCATTTCCTGTTTACAGCACCAGGCTTTTATGTGCTTTCATTAGGAAACTCTCTGGGAGTGATTTGTGGTGGAAAACCAAAGGCCAGGCCTGCTGCAGATTTCAGAGAGCTCTCAGGAATGTGGTGCAGCTGTAAAACTGCCAGACCTCTGCTTCAACTCGCAGAGGAGCACGAGGCCAAGAGATCCACGTTTCTTACAGAACAACCGCCAAAAGAAGAAGAAGAGAAACATGGGATGTCTGAGTCACGACTGCTTTTTTCTTCCCTCTAATATTTAAACATGTCTCGTTTAGCCAGCAGAGGCATGCATGTGACCCAGATAAGTGTAAATGCAATTATGCGGTCAATGAAAATGAACCTTTGTCACAATATAAGCCTCTTTGACTGCTACGCATTCAGAGAATGGAGAGGGGGTTTTGCCTTTAACTGATTTGTAAACATTCATAATTTTTTTTTAAAGTAATATTTGTTTTAAAAAATATTAAATTAAAATTATATAAGGAAATAATAATTATTAATATTATTAAATATGAAATGTGTTTTTATTTGTTATTTTTATTATTTAATTGATTTATATTTTTACTTTTGTATTGCTTTTGAATAACAACAATACAACCTTTACTACTACTACTAATAATAATAATACGTGGGAAAATAATCACTTTTTTGAAAATAGGCTACCTGATTAATAATAGTAAATTTTATCTCTGTTGAACAATTATCATGTATAGTAGCACAAGGATAATTTCATTTTATTAAAATTAACAAATTAAATCACATTTCAAGAATAGTTTAATTTAATTATTACTGAACTGAATAATAATTCATACCATATAATTAATTAATATAATTTGTCAGCTCTAAAGGACTGATTATTTTAACTGTAGTTGTATGCACAACTGCACTTTTAGATAAAAAGCAAATACTAAATACTAAATAGTAAATAGAACTGTAAATAAATCTAGTAAAAAGTTTCCTGAAATGTTTTAGTGTACAAGTATTAGTTAGTATTAGTATAAGTATTATATTCAGTAAAGTACAAGTACGTCAAAAAGTGTTAATTTACTTCTCACCTAGCTTTACATGTGAGCTAAAAAGCTAAAACAGGAAAAAATAAAATGAAAGTGCATTAAAATGCAGGTAATCCTGACATGGGAACACACCAGCGTCATGTTTTAGTACTAAGATGATAACAAAGCCAAGTGGATCAGGTCAAAAGATTTATTTACAAACAGAGTGATTTCAACAGTTTACCAAGTTTGTACACGTAATCCTAATTACTCTGATGCAGGCAGGTAAATATACAAAAGTACTGGAAGGAGGTAAGTGCAGGTTAAAGCAACAAATGTTTCCCAAGAGCATGAAGTTACCACAAACAGGTGAAATAAACTGACAAAGGTGAAAAAAAAAGTTTCTGCACTGCAGGAGAGTTGGAATGATGTTAGACAGGTATTTAACAAGGTCACAGGTGCAGCAGGTGACCACACCTCTACAGTAGCATCAAATATGTATGTCACAATCATCTGTGACATATGTGGTGTTTTTGTGGTGTGTTGTCACCTTTGTTTCAAACTGGTAACAGTAACTGATTCTCAGATCTGAGGGATCTGGGCAGCATAAGGTATTAGGACCATTTGATTAGGACTTTGAAATATAAAGTGGAATTATAGCATGAAGTGATTTAAAAATAATGAGTATGATGTTTAACTGGAATATGTAGCGAATGGGAGGCTTGAGTGATGCATTTCCTGCGCTGAGTGTGGACAGGAAACTGCTGCATCATTCAGGCATGTACACAATGAATTGCAATAATCTAATGAGGAGCAAATGAGGGTGTGGATAAGTGTTCAGTTGTATTATTCTGAAGCACTGATGGTAGTATTTCTAATCTGTATTTTCTAATCTGTACAAAGCAGGACTGCAGGAGACCTTTGACATGCTGGTTGAAACTGAGATGGTGATTGGAAATAATGCTCAGATTTCTAGCTAACTTATTCTGGTTGACCATCTACAGGGAATCTGGATTTGTGTTTTTCCAAAACATGCCGCTGGCAATAATTGACATAACAATATGTTGGTTCTGTGTTGGTTCTGTGGAACCAACTTCCAGTTTGGATTCGGGAGACAGACACTATCTCTACTTTCAAGATTAGGCTTAAAACTTTCCTTTTTGCTAAAGCATATAGTTAGGGCTGGACCAGGTGACCCTGAATCCTCCCTTAGTTATGCTGCAATAGACGTAGGCTGCCGGGGATTCCCATGATGCATTGAGTTTTTCCCTTCCAGTCACCTTTCTCACTCACTATGTGTTAATAGACCTCTCTGCATCGAATCATATCTGTTATTAATCTCTGTCTCTCTTCCACAGCATGTCTTTCATCCTGTTTTCCTTCTTTCACCCCAACCGGTCGCAGCAGATGGCCGCCCCTCCCTGAGCCTGGTTCTGCCGGAGGTTTCTTCCTGTTAAAAGGGAGTTTTTCCTTCCCACTGTCGCCAAAGTGCTTGCTCATAGGGGGTCATATGATTGTTGGGTTTTTCTCTGTATTTATTATTGTGCTATCTACTGTACAATATAAAGCGCCTTGAGGCGACTTTTGTTGTGATTTGGCGCTATATAAATAAAATTGAATTGAATTGAATTGAATATTAGGACACTTATAATGTGGATAAAACAGGTCCAAAGACGGAGGACCCCACACCAGGTCATGAGGGCAGCTGATGAGGTAAGTGATTACTCTGATAAGTAGGAGCATTAGAGAGCCATTCAACGTAGCTCGAACTACTCAGTGTGGAAATAAAAAAGCTACAGTTGGATCTAGTAAAATAAGAACACTTTAGTAAAAGTTACTAAAGTGGTTTCTGTGCTGTCTTTTTTAACATGAGATGGAAACGTACCAAATAAATTGTTCTCTTTCGTGATCTCTTATGATTAATAGTTCCAGTGCTATTTACAATAGCAATATCTGTTATGGCTGGTAGCAATAACACAGAACACATAAAAAAATAACTTTAAGTCTGTGAGAAAATCTGCAAATGGGACCAGAACATTCTCTGTCACATGATGTTAGCCTAACATTAACGTCATGTGATCCCTTTTCCTCCTCACACAGGAAGTCCAGATCCAGTCAGTCATTGGACCTTCAGTGACAGCTTCTCTCTGAATCAGAGGTGAGCCACCGTCCCTGAATGTGTGTGTGTGTGTGTTACTCATAAGGTAGCACAGCCACAGCCACACTGAGCAAGACTTAACTTCCTTTAGTGGACTCTGGCAAAGCATAATACGGGTTATTTCCTGTTTTTATTATAATGTATAATGTGTTATTATACATTTTTATTCTTGGACTCAGAGTACCAGTACATGACTCACCACAGTTCAAAATGATGCTTATATATCTTAGTGCAATTGCTCATGTCTCCTTTTAACTCAGCTTTATTTTGATTGGCTGCTCTTTGCAAACAGAAGATCTGGGCAGCAGATGGGTGGAGCTTCTGTGCTCACAGCTGGACCTCTTTGCTTGAAATTTTAGGGATATCCATTCTTGATGCAGATCATAGGTAGGAAGTTGTAGCTTTTAGCTCACAGGGATATTGATACACATGCTGAAACTTTGAGCATGCTTAACATGGGTATCTAATATTGGAACAGTGTGTATATCGACAGAAAATAATAATAAAAATCAGAATAGGTCGACTCTAAGGTGAGCTTTAGCTGTGTGGTATATTAAGGTCAGCTTCGGGTCAGAAAAGCTTTAGGTTCAGGTTAGGATTTAGTTATGACTGACAGGACTAGTGCTGCGTGTGTGTTTGTGCCCTGAGGTGTCGGTTAGGGCTGTTCTTAAGGAGGCTGACAGGTGATGATGCTCAGTCTTGCTGCCTTGCTGCTGCTGTTGCAGATAAACTCAGCCCTGAACATCAGCACTACTGTTTATATTCCTATCCTGCACATTAGCACCACAATGGGAAGAGAGGGCTCTTAAAAATTCATGAGGACCCATTGCATTAACTTTTCATGAGTTCCTTTCACCGGCTCCCATGGGATGGTTTTCCTGCTGCCCGCTCTGCAGCAATAAAACTGGGAAATCCAGAAAGCACACGAGTGGCTGAGGAGAAAGGAAGTGAGGTAGATCTATACCGAAGACTAGATGGAGCCTGCTGCTGTACAGTCATTGTTACGGCATGATGTGGTAAGGTGTGGCACTCAGCAGGCCACTCCTGATCTGAGTGAAAATCATATTTGTTCAACTATTAACCCTCTGGAGTCTCTGCCATTGTTTTAATCTTCCCCTTCCCTCTTGTGCCTTTTTTTTCCTTTTAACTAAACTGTGTTCTGTGTATTCAAAAATGTAACCGATGTCATGTTTATGGTTTATGATATGTATCTTTATTTAGACCATAGTGTGAAAAATGTTCCAGAATAAAACTGTGTTGAGAATGAACTGGACCTCTCAGGTGTGTTTACAATGGTTAAAACGTTATAATGAAGTCATGACATGGCCTGCTGTGGGGTACAGGTCAACCTATCAGTTTTTAAGTGACACTCGATTACAGGATTGAGACCATAAAGTCATTGGGTAAGTAAATACTGAGGTCATAGATCAAGGGTCATTCCCTGATACACTTCCAAATAATTAGAGCTCTTTTTAAAGGAAGAAGAGTTGCCACCTGCTGGCCATTAGAAAAAGTTAAGCACTGGCTTCCCATTTTTAGACCTGGGCAGTAAATCAATTTTTTGTATACAGCCTATGAGAGAAACCAGGAAACATACACATTGGAGAAGCATGCCACCTTTGACTGATCTGGACAGGGACCGATCAGTCCCAACCAATGTTCCCTCTAAGCTGCGCACGTGCGCAATTGCGCACTGCTGGCACGGTCTCTGCGCACAGAAAATCTGTGTTGCGCACACAAAAAATTAACCTGAATTGAAGTTAAAATGAATACTTTAACAATTCTGTTTTGCAGTGTTAGTCAGTGAGTGACTGGCTGCTCCCATATTGTATTAGAACGATGCCACCTTATCCCAAAGTCCAGCCAATAATGCGATTTACATTCGTATATACGCAGCTAATCAACGTGGTTGACAGGCTATTACAGCGTCCTTATGTGCCGACACCGGTGTTTTAGCTAGCAAAGCGGCGTGGCCGATGTGCAGTGAAGCCACGTTAATGACAACATGTACAACCATTGGAGATGTGAGCAGGACAGACGGAACAATTGACGGAAAATGTGTGGACTTTATACCAGTTTTTAAATTGTGTTGATAGGCCACGTAAAACCAGAGTTATGATAAAAATATATGCAATGTTTGGTTTTCTTCCTGAATACTGTCGTTGTTTATATTTACTGCGGGAAGAAACGGTAAAAACGGCGTTTTATAAGAAAAAAGGCTCGAAAGCACTCTCCGCCTGTGAGCAAGAACAAACTCCACCCCCCTCTCCCTTTCCTATTCGTCCAAAAAAGTACCATGTCGACCAATCAAAAAATGATATGGCAACGTGGCATCTAGTTGTTAAGAAACGGGGGGAAGTTTTAAGAGTGACGGCGGTGTTCTGAGATGTGAGAGATTTGAGACGTTTAGCGCAAATCTTGTGCAGTTAGTGTGTAGTTAGTGTGTAGTGTAGTCAATAGTTTTGTTGTGTGTGTCAGAACAATGAGGCGGCTGCTGAATGTTACAGGTGTTACAGCAGTGATACATCTCCTGTTGTCAGGCCTGCAGGTATCAGGCTGTTGTTCTCCTTTATCTCATAGTGGACAGAAATTATTTTTTGGAGTGGCACAAATAATTTGTGTGGCATCAGATTTGACGCAGAACAGCTGATTGTTCTGTAAATAGTTTGAAATGTTTATTTAAAAATGCCTTGGCTGCATTTAAAAAAAATAGCTGCAAAAATCTTTGTTGTTTGCCAAACTGAGTTACTTTTTTGAAGAAGTAACTATATAATTAATTGCCCAGCATTGGCCATTATATACTCTCTCCCAGACCACAGACTCATAATACAAGTCAGAGCTTTTTTAAAAAAGAAAGAAAGTTGTGTTTTCAAAATTGGAGTTCAAGTTATTTTTACTTCCAATAGTGTTAACATACTACACAGGTCATGAACAGGATTTTTTAAATTTTCATTGTAAGTGGGCTAAAGCAGTTAATTAAAAGTAGTCTAACATAAATGTAAATGCTGTAATTTGATTATTTTAATAAATCATGTAACTTGGATGGATTAGATGCCGGCGCGACCACAGTGCACACGTCTGATGTCGCTCACAGTGGTCCAAGGGATCGCTCAGGGAGTTTGTGTGTTCGCTCAGACACGTGAAAAATTAGAGGGAACATTGGTCCCAACATCAAGCTGGTGTTGCCCAAAAGCAGGTTGTAGCATTATCTGGAGTGAGCCATGGTACCATCTCCAGAGTAAATGCCAAGTTTTATATAAAGGGGGATGTCCGACAGACCTCTCAAGAAGACGACACCACAAGAAGAGAGTTTCTTCACTCTGTCAGCAGTTAGGAACTGTAGGCTTTCTTCTACATATTTGCAATCAAGGTTTGCAGAACGAAATAACTGATCGCTCTCTACCCAGACAATCCGGAAAGGGCTGCATGCAGCCAGTCTCCAGCCTTACAGGGCTGCTAGGATCCCACTGAACACTTGTGGGATCAGCTTGAGCATGCTCTTTGCGACAGAGTGACCTACACAACCGCATTGGTTGACTTGAAAAAAATGCTGGTTGAAAAAATGGGATGCACCCCACAGCAGTGTGTGACCAGCAGGCTGTTCTAGCAGTGTGTGGTTCTTCCACATGCCTCGGTGGTCCTTGTCTGTTAAATTAAGAACTTGTTAAATTGCCTGCATGGATTGTTTCTTCAGACTTTAATCATCCAAATCAATAAACAACAACAAATAAAGATCAATAGCAGAATAAGGTGTTTGGGACTGGTAGAGAAGATTTGGCAGAGTTTTTCATGGGCGTAACCCACATACTCAACTCTGCTACTCAACCCACAAATGCATTTTTCTTATGAATGTGGCACCGCTGAAGGGGAAATAAACAGGATTTCCAACGCCATAAGATCATTACAACAAAGAAATAATTGATAAGCTTATATTAAACTGTATTGCAGTACCTTGGGAAACACTGAACATATACTTCTCACAGTACACTGACAAAAAAAGCTGTATTGTGAAAAGAGGGACGCTTACATTACAGTAATGCCTGTCTTTTCATGCTGTGTGCCCTGATTACTGTAAATACCAGTGTGGTATGTGTATAACTGTACAGCTTCATCAAGCATAAACATGCAATAAATGAGGCGTAAAAATGTAAACTCTGTGGCAAATATTTAACATGTTTTTGATAAAAGGCGTAGCGCCGCTTTACAAAACAAACAGTAACAAAGAAGAAGAAGGCAGGAGGTGGCCTTATGGGGAGAGAAGCTATAACAGTCTATTTCAGACAGCGAAAAAAGTTCAAGGACTGAACCAAGGACCAGTAGAAGACATATAAGGATTATTTTGATCCAGTCTATTATATGCCAAGCATTAATAACCTGATAAAATCCTGTTAACATTTATCCAGAAGAACCCATAAAATTTAAAAATAGCATTCATAAAGAGCACAGAATAATAATACATTATTCATAAAATGGAGCCACTCATTCTGCTTCCTCAGAGTTTGAATGGAGGGGAAGCAGGTGACATGACAACAGTTCAGGTTCAGTTTCAGAACTGATTTAATCTCCATTTGTGCCGCTGTGGTGTTCAGGGTATTGTTGAGCAACATCCCAGTATCAGAGCGACACAAAAGCAACTTGCTTTTTGAATCACACAGGTTCAAAAATACTTCACTGAACTGGGATGATCTAATGCAGTCAGGTTATTTACTACACAGGCTAATGGCACACAATAAAAGACTCTATAGTGGTGTGATGCGCTCTGAATGAAGGCAATGATCACACTGCTCCTCCTTGTCTGACTCCTGCATGGTAAACATCTCAAAGCCAAGAAGCAAGCGCAATGGCCTATGCTCTGTGTCAATTATTTATTGTGACTGTATTCTTATCGCAACACTAACAGCTCTCCCAAATGCCAAGAAAAGTTCCTTGCTTAGAGTTCTCTGTTGAAAGGTTTGGGCAAATAGTGATAATAGAAAATGGCACTGCTGCTGTGCTGTCTCTGATTGAAAACGTAAATGGAAAAGAAAGTGGCATGGTTATTTGAATGTTTGTGTGCATGATACATGGTAGCAGGCAGGTTTCCAGGTCTTTTTTAAAAGCCTTTTTGTTTAAAATTTAGGTTTTGTTTAATTTCCAACAGCTGAAAATATCAGAGGGACAACTCAGGTTGAGCAATATGGAGAGGCAAGGTTTGGATGGTTTGAGCATATGCAGAGGAGGGTGGGTGGCTTTACTGGACAAATGATGTTAAAGATGAAGCTGCCAGGCAGTACCTTGATTTTGACCTCTGAGTTCAGTATGTATCCCACTGAATTATGTTAAATATTTTTTGTAAGGAAAAGATATACCTCAAACGTTCCTTATGAAATATGAGTGACTCTTTTTGTATTGACTGTTATAACTATTTTATTCACAGCCTATAGAACATTTAAACAACAGAAGCAGAACCAAAGTGCTTTAGAGACAAGAACATTATCATTCCAGGTTTCCAAAAACAAACAAACAAACAAGGAAACAAACAAACAAAAAAACTGCCTCTATAGGTTAAAAGTATCGACATTGGTATTCGCAGTACTGGCCCTGTATTTACTTGATATCGGATAAATACCAAAATTTGCAGTATTGCACAGCACCAGTACATGGATGTAGTAAGGGAGAACATGCAGAGGGATGATATGAGGGCAGATGATCCCTCAGTGGAGACATCTATAGGGAGCAACTGAAAGAAAAAGACACAGTAATATGTACACAATTCAACCTTTTGTTTTTTCATTTACATTCATATCTTAAAAACAATAATAATAACGATGAATGAAGTAAAGAAACAAAACAATTCAAATAAAGGAAAAGACTAAAGAAATAAACCTTTATAAACTCACTCCGGCATATTTTCTGTTTGGCCCACAGTTAGAGGGATCTGATTGGCTGCAGTCCGGACCAATGAGAGAGAAGAGCGGCAGGCGCGTGAAACATGGAGGAAAGCTTGAACCAAAACAGAGATTTTGCCGACTGTAAAAGCTAAAAAAAGGCGATTTAAGACGATTTATTTTGCCCGCTATTATTGAGTGAAGGTTCTGTGAAGGCGTTTTGTGAGCGGACAGTGAGAGTGAAATGTTTCTGAGTGCTACGTGTGAGTCGGTGGCTCAGAAAAGGACTCTGTCGAGCCTCCTCGGTGAGTTTGACAGCTGTACCGTCAACATTGTACACGAAAATAATAGAAAAGTTTTGAAACACCCCTTTCATGCAGTTATTTTTTTTTTTTCTATCCGTGTCTTCCTAGCTGGTCGTGAGTTGAAGAGGCCCAAGCTGACAGATGCCCAGAGGCTGCAGGAGGCAGCGATCCAGCTGTTGGAGCAGCAGCAGAGCATCTGCAGCCTGTTCAGGGAAGTCGGGGTGAGTGAGGGGAGATAAGCTAACGGCCTACACTGAGTCATTTAATTAAGATTTTATTTAGGGCATTCTGTAGACTGAACATGTAACAACGCACAATGTCACGACTGGCAGGAGTTTAAAAGAGAAATGATAACCTTCAACTTGGAAACACAAGCACAGAATGACTGCAGGAAGTGCATGAAATGCTTTTAGAGATTAAAAAGAAAAGCTGTTTCACTCTGCACTATTTTGCAAATACCACATATATGTTTTTTCACACTTTTTGTAGCAATCTGAGATATGCAACCTGTCCTCCCATCAGGATGGAGAGAAGAATCAAGTGGCGTCCGAAGGTCTCTCATCCACCATCGCTGGATCGCTGCTGGGTGAGTGTTGGAGACGAGCACTCTGAAATGCTCTCTGAGCTGTGCACCGCTTTTGTTAAATGTGTGGAAAGTTGCTGCTTTACACAGAGTAACTGACTAATAAAATACCACAATTTCACTCACCAAAACTGAAGCACTGACCTTTTTGGATGGCCTGTACACGTCAACAAGCCATAATACCAGTCAGATAATTCATTTAAAAGTTCTCCAGCGAGCACCAACAGCATAAACATAATCAAAATGTCTTATTCACTGACTCCAGGTATTACAGGTGATCCCAGGTTGTAGTGCTTAATATATTGTCTTGGCAAGCTCAAGGATGCTGGTTTGATTCCAGCTGGAGGCATAAATCCCCTCTGGGCTTGCATCAGGAATGCGTTCAGTGTAAAAAACTGACAAATCAAACATGCATTTTCCCGCTGTGGTGACCCCTCGTGACACCTTACTAGCTAAAGTGTTTTCATTGCTCTAATACAACCATTGCCACTTTAATCAGTTATGTTTGTGTCTGCTGAAAGCAAAACATCTGAATTTTTCTTGATTATACTGTACTGTACTGTAGTGCACAGCTCTCATGAATGATGGGATTCAGAGGTTGAAATAAGCTCACTGCTGCAGTTACCAGTGAATCTGTCTTGAAACATTTGCGCAAACACATGAAGTGATGTGGCGCACCCACAATTTCTTTGTACTTGTACAATGACTATAAAGGGCTATTCTATACCTCTGTTCCATGGAAGGGCAAAAATGCCAAAATGCTTTTGCATGAATGGAATCTGTGGTCCTTCAGCTGTGTGCAAAAATATCAGAAATTCAGTTTTGTTGTCTTCTTCAGATGTCTCTTTTTTGTTTTGTGCTTTTATATTCCTTAATGTGACTCGTGGAATTTTAGTGCCACATAAAACCAACGTAATTGTGGCATAAAGTAAATGTTTTGTGTTGCACTGTGTGGATAGCGAGTGAGCTGAGGCGTCAGGCCATGCAGCTGGGTATCCCAGTGGCGGTGGTGTCGGTGAAGACAGTGTTGGAGAGACTGAAGGAGATCACAGAGGAAACCAGCGAAAGGGAGGAAGAGGAGGAGGAGACAAAGAGAGAGATGCTCACTTCCTCGCAGAGAGTGAGTAACTGCCAGAGCATTTGACCATCTAATGCACAGGTGTCGAACTCCAGGCCTCGAGGGCCACTGTCCTGCTTGTTTTCCAACTAACCTGCCCTTGTAGCTTCTTATTGGCAAAGCACACCTGATCCAGGTAATCAGCCGCAGGTAGGGCAGGGATATCTCAAAAACAAGCAGGAGGCTGGCCCTCGAGGACTGGAGTTTGACACCCCTGATCTAAGGTGATTGTGGTGGAAGCATCTGATGCAGTGATGGATTCATTTGTTAATAGCTGCCAAACTTTCATATCTACATGGTGATCTGCACGGTTTGCTCAAACACAAGCAACAAAAAGACAAATATTGTTATATATAATGTCTGGAACATTCTGGCTAAAGCAGCAACAGTCTGTTGCATCTTGTTTCAAATTTTGAATTTTCTCTTTATCATGCCCAGTCCAGCTATCACTTTTTCCCTGAATTAAGTCTGTTCCTGTCCTCCTTCCAGGTCCAGCTGTGTGTTCTGTTGGAATCCAGCAGAGAATTGCTGTCACAAGGAGCCATCTGCCCCAAACTGCTTTGGCAGGAGTACAGAAGAGATCAGGTGTGTGTACACACAGGAGCTTGTATACTGTAAATAAAAGATGGACATAGCTGCAGCTATATCGCCCATTGAGAAGCCATTGAGAAGATAGGTGTAGCTCTTTGAAACCACATACTCACAATCCCTGGACAGGTTGTGAGATCAAGGGACTCCACAGCTGACTTGATAAAGTCATATGACTTCTGTTTGAGAGAAGAGGAGTTGCCATCTATGCAGTCAGTCAGTCAGTCACACTTTGGACCCCTTAGTACCAACTGGGCATCATTTAAAAACACCACAGCTTTCCTGTGTTATGTAGTTGAACTTGTCCATCCCTTTATAACCACGGTGTACCCATCTTCTGACGGCTGCTTCCAGCAGGACAACACACCACGTCACAAAGCTCAAATGATCTCAAACTGTTTTTTTAAACATGACAATCACTTCACTGTACTCACATCGCTTCCAGAGTCACCAGATCTCAGTCCATTAGAGAACCTTTGGGATGTGGTGAAATGGGAGAATAAAATAAAAATGTCTGAGAAATGTTTCCAGCACCTTGTTGAATTTGTGGCACAAAGAATTAAGGAAGTTCTGTCGGGTGAGTGTAGTTTGAATGAAGCAACAGTGAGGTAGTGAGAAAAGAGAAACATCTTTGACTTTGACACAGAACAACCGTCCACATATGTTTCATTTATTTTGTTTTTCTAGACTTTGCTTAGTGTTGTTGGTGGAATATTAACCAACTTTCTGTTGGACTTCAATCAATCACTTTGATCCATCCCTTTCTGCTTTCTGGGGAGATGGGAGATGATGTAGTTCATGATAACCTTCCTGGTTTCCATTAATATTTCTACACTCAGGACTGAATTATATTTAATAAAGATTGGAACTGTGTTCTTGTTTTTTGTAAAAAAGTCTTTCACTTGGTGAACGTTGCTAAAATAGAGAATTTGGTGTGTTTTTGTCAGAGGCTACCCAAACTTGAGATGGTCTACTATCTTCACTCTTACAACATCCTCAATCTGAAGTACATTTTAGAGAGGTAAGAAATATCAGTTAAGGATTTTCTTTCTGTGCAGTGCGCAGAGATGAAGATCAAAACACGGTGTAACTGTCTGAATATTTATGATCTGGGCTGTACTGACAGAAAGCACCCCCACTCCTCCCACACACTCCCTCTTGTTTTGTTTTTTACCTTTGTTTAGTGATGAAGAGGTGAGGTCATGGCTGGTGTCCCAGTTGAGGCTTCTGTGTGGATGGAAGCCTCCACAGGAAGAAGAGGAGACCAAACAGCTTCAGCAGAAAGTGTTGTCAAGTAGGAGACGCTCATACGTTTGTAGCTGTCACTCTTTCATTGAAAGAAATCGTTCAGTTCTTAATGCTGCTTCAGGTTTTAGAGATTTGATCTTTGTCCTATCAGTTATCAGCTTCAGTTGGGAAACTAGTTCCCTTGGTAACACCCCTGTTGATTCCCTGTTGATTTATTATTAATATATTTTTAGTCATAGTTCAGAATAATCCTTATTTTTCCTTACATGGCATTTGTGCAGCCCCTCAGTTCATCCACTGTCTGAAACAAAATGTTCTGATTGGCAGCCCCTCATAAACACAAGGTTTGAATGGCAGGTGGGTGTGGCTTCTGTGGTCACAGCCAGAGCTATATGCATGAAATGAGAGCGTTAGGGACATCCCCTCTCTCTCACATCAAAAGTAGAGTAAGTTTGCTTCAAAGAGAGCGTGTCTGGAAATAATGTAGGTCATTAAGACACCAAGAAAGGTCTTCTGTGTTTCAGGTGTGGTTGGCGTCTTAGTGGGAGCAGGCTTTGAGCTGAGGCACGATCCGGCGGCTGCAGACAGGAGGCTCTCCCTGCTCTGCTGCTCGATTCTAGACGACATGCTCTTCTGTGAGTCTGCGTGTCCTTGTCCCACTTAACCTGTCCTGTGTCGATAAAATATTTACTGAAGCACTTAGATTCACACTTCTGCATGTGGAAAACATCTTTTTTTACTTCTTCGATTGATAATTGTTGTCTTGGTGTAAAGGTAGTACTTTCTTTTCTTTATTTTTAGCCACACTTTTAAAGATTGCATTGCTTTCTGTCGTCTTTCAGGGGTTCTCGATATTGTGGATGAGAGTCTGACGCTGGAGTCTGCTGAAGCAGGAGCTAAGCTTTGGTTCTGGGTTTTTTAAAATTTATTTCTTATTTACTTTCCATGCAATCAGACAGCACTGTTGGGATTGAGGTCTCTGTCTGAGAAAGGAGACCTGTGTTTATATATGTATGTCACCGCAAGATCAGAGATGAAAACTAAATTTTAGATTCTCTTTAGATTTTCCTACAAAACGCAGGAATCAAAGGCAGGAGAGCGGGCAAAGGGATTTATACTTACCCACAAATAGTCACACTAACATAACCTCTAGGTTTCTACTCATGTTTTTATATGCAGGAAAAATGGTGTCAAATGCTGAGCTTGATTTATATAAACTTTAATGATTTTTTTCACTCGTTATTTATGAAGAAGAAAAATCACAATTTTGATGAACACAGATTTTCGTTGTTTACTTTTCTGTTGCACAAAAATAAAGCACCAAGTAAATCAGATGAGGGAGAAAAATTCCTGCTAAAGTTAGTGACTTTTATGCGATGTGCTGGTTAAATGTGCCTTTAAATCAAAGTCAAATCTACTGAAATGTAAATATTACTGGAAACAGGATAGAAAGGGCTTATCCAAACACAGAACCACTTTATTCCTGAGGACTACTGATTAGAACTGGTGAACAAACTCGGGTTACATTTGCGGGAGGATACTGAAAAATACTTCAGTAGCTATTTTATGGTTATTATTCCAAAAACAGTCGTTACTAATTACCAGTCTGTGCTGGAATAAAATTCATCATCAGACGTTAGCGTGAGGACGTGCGTACCTGTCCACGTTTTTGTCACTGCACATACACATCTGCATTACATAGTACATAGTACACCAACTACGCATGCACTCAAGGTGGTGGACAGAAAGACTCTTCGCTGTTATGTTTCCAACTATTCATGTCTGTGTGCGGTTAAGGCTGAACACGGCAGCAGTGCAGCGACTTTTCTAGTCCCGAAGAAGGTTGTGTCAGTGCACCCAACACCTTTGCTCAGACTTTGCTTGCTTAGCCCTCTTGTCCAAAATCTATAGGGTTAGGGTAGGGTTGCCACACTCGGGTTAATTCTGCCCAAAATAGCACTCTGCCGCTTTCACACAGTGACTCAAAGCCAAAGGACCTGCACTGAGGGTTTAATCTAAACATGCAGGCTGTCCAAGTAAAGGGGCTTATGAAACCACGGTGCCTGACACCAGTTTTAGTCTTGGTGTTACATGCAGTGTGTAATTTCTCGCTCTTCTGCTCCGTGTCTTCTGCAGGATTCAGATTTTTGATGCCTCACTGTGTGGAGTTTCAGTGTCAGCTGAAGGCCTTCAGCGTTTCTTCAAACACTCCCTCACGCAGACTCTCACCTATAAGCCCCAACTGAAAGGTAAAGACTTGTCACAGGACACTTCAAACAGACTGAGGCTTTAGTTTTTTTTAATGTTGAAAATTAGCTGGAACCACCTCTATTCATCTGGCAAGACCTTTAAGAGGGAACTGAGAGTTCAGTTTCAGAAAGATTTTCTTGATTTATGCCTTTCGTGCAGGTATACATTTAAAGTGTCATCAATAGTACTAAGGAAGGCGATTAAATCATAAAGTTTCCAAAACTTTAATGGGTTAATCAATACCCATTTAGCTATCAGTTTATATTAATTATTGAGCTATAAATGATCAATGAGTATTTAAAGGTCATACCACCCTGAGCGGGACCGATCTCGTCTGACTTTGGAAGCTAAGCAGGGTCGAGCCTGGTTACCTGGAGCCGGTCATCTACTAACTGGAAGGTTCATGGTTCAATCCCTGGCTGCTTCAGACATGACAGATCTGTAAACATCTATAAAACTTCTGTCTTTGCAGTTCAAAAGTTGAAAGAGTTATTTAAGTCATGTGCTATAAATATTGCACAATTAGGTTAATAAAACACTTTTAGGAAACAACACAAAAAGCATCAAATTAAGGCCTAAACAACTAAAATCACTTGTAAGTCCAGCGATATTTGATGTGGTATAAATAAATCTTTAAAAGTCTTTTTTATGCTGCAGAAATGACATAACTGATATGTTCTCAGTGTCAGATGCAATCACCCTGCAGAATGAGTGGACCTTTGCAAAAGCCAGCCGCTTGCTGATTTCTCTCTTCCGTCAGGTAAATGTTTAATGTAATAACTGTAACTGGGTTTGTCCCTTCGCATCTAATTAAGATTAAGAAGAAGAAAAATGTGTTGTGTATTAAATCTGTTTTCTTTCTGTGTCTGATTTGAAACTAAATGTGAATTTCTTATTAATAATTTCTTAACTAAAAATAGGTGGAAAAACTTTTGAACGGGACTTTATTTGAGACTGTAAACTATTCCCGAGGCTGGGGGAACAACCGAGAATGATCAGCCACCTTTGGTTTTTAAGTGAGGAGGGGGAGTAAAGAAACTACTGCTTTGATTGTTAGAAGTCAGGTTTTAGCTCCTTTCCTTCTCCCTTTAAGCACACTTTCTTCTGATTGACTCATCACAAGCTTAAAACAAAGCTTTGCACTGGGATATGATCCATTTTAAAGGGGTGGAAGGACGCTGGTTTCACTATGACTTTTAGGTGTTAAGTTGCTTTTAACTTTGAGACCTTCATTTGTGTGATATAGTCTCTTTTTCACATTTTGCCAGCTGTGGCTCACAAACAATTATCTGCTGACATCAGGATTAACGCTTTCACTAAAAAGCTAAAAAGAACCACAGTTTACAAATCAGTGGTCAGCAGGGGCTGTTGAGTAACTGCTCTGTCCTGTTGTGTTCCTCTAACAGCTGGCTGTGGTCTTCAGCGTGGAGCAGCTGCTGCGTCACCTGCAGCAGGTTTTGGAAACCCATGAAGTGAACTGGAAACACGTCCTGTGCTTCCTCTCCACCCTGCTGGTGTACTACCACTGTGCCCAGCCCAGCCTGAAAGGTAGGCGTGCTGGTGGTCTATCAGCACAGCCAAGTGGAAGTCTTATGTGCCACTTAGATGAAAGGAAAAAGAAAAAAACAAATTTAAAGAAAAATCATGCACAAGCTTTCATTCCAAAACAGCATAGTGATATTGAAATAAACTCGAGTCTCTGTAGCCGTAAACTAATATTTCAGAGACAGAGGACCACAGTAACATCTGTCTTGTTCTGTCTCCAATAGAGTTGCTGTTCAGACTGCTGAGCTCTGCATTCGAAGGCTATGACCTTGAGAACCTGATAACTGCCTTCTTATTGGCTCGACAGGGTGGACTGGAAGGACCCGGCATCTTCCCCTCGTACAGTGACTGGTTCAAGGTTTCGGCCTTTTAACACCCACCAATAGTTTCTAGTTTATTAATAGTTTTGAGAATTAACTTTTCTGTCATAGACTGAAACACTGAGAGCTTTATACCTTTTAGTTTAATATTTTTAATACCAGCAGGATCTTTTTCTACCTTTCTAGATGTCGTTCGGTGGTGGCAGTAGCTATCATGCAAGCAGTAAGAAGTCGCTGGTGTTCCTGCTGAAGTTCCTCTCCGACCTTGTGCCTTTTGAACCGCCACAGTACCTCAAGGTGACATCCACATGTCTCTGAGTATACACTTAGTAGGAATGCACAGGGTATTAATAAGCTTATATTCCCCTATTTTTTTTTTTTTGCTAGTGCAGACTGCTTTGATTTGCAGTAGCACTAATCTTGCTGGTTTTGTTACTGTGAGTGCACCTTGTCAGTCTTTTTCAACTCACTTGACTGATATCCGGTCTGAATCCTGGTCGCTGTAGCTGCAGTGTTTGTTAAATCAGAAGCTACTTTAGTCACTGTAGCACTGAAATATTGATGCTTATCGCAGTGCATTATGCAGCAATATTTTACTTGTGGAAAATAAGGTTATTCATCATTTGTTTACACACGGCAAATGTGTTAATTCTCAGACTTAAGACTTTAAATATACCCAAGGTTAAGCAGAAGTCCTTTTAGCAGCAGATCTGACCACATATTTTGAGGAATTATTGAAGCTGAAACATTAAATTCAAGGGACAGGGTGATATGAAAACTTCATGTACAGAAGATAAAAGCTTTTTTTGCCATTTGTACACGTATACTAGGTTTGGGTAAATAGGAAATCGTGTGCAGAGCTTAGAGTCAGAGTCAGATAAATACAAATACATACAAATGAATATATATATACAAAGTTCACACTGAGGTAAATTAAGTTTAAAAAATCATCAAAACATTTATTAGAATATTTATGACTATGTTTTCACCTTTAACCAAATACCTTCACTGAACATTGAACATCATTATTTATACATGGAAAGAATAACCACTTAAATATCTTAAATATTAATATAATATTTAATATTAAAATTGTCTTAAAAGTCTTAAGTTTTACTTATGTAAACCTCTCGACAAAGCATTTCCATTTCCATGTGAAAGTCCCCTCTGGTTCTGAGGATGCTAATCGCTCCAGGAGGTTTTCTGTGTTGCCTGCTCGTTGCTGTCAACAGCCGTTATCCTGAGCTCTCATGCTGCTTGCTTGTTTTGTTTGTTAATGATCATTTTCAGCTGCTATTTTCTACTTTTTGTAACATATCTGCTATGAAAAATAGATCGCCCATTAATATTTTTTATATATTCATAACTACATGAGAAGGGTTCCTAACCCTAACCCTTCCATACTTACTGGAAATCAGCTCTGTCTGCTGGGAACAAATGCTAGCAGAATTATAGCATTTCTGGGAGAGTGTAAACTGTAAGAAAACAATAGAAACTGAGAGGAATAGCCCGACTCTGACACCCCACTGTCATTTTCCCCTGCTAGGTTCACATCCTCCACCCTCCGTATGTGCCTGTGAAACACCGCAGCCTCCTGATGGAGTACATCTCACTGGCTAAGACCAGACTGGCTGACCTCAAGGTAAGAAGAAAAAGGAAAGAAGAAGCTCATTATCACTGCGTTACTTTGATTTTTCCATATAATACAATAAAAACCACACTGTGAGCGGATTGTGGTTATTAGTGTAGCACAGAGGAAATAAATATCAACTTTTATCCATTGTGTGTGTGTGTGTGTGCGTGTGTGTGTGTGTGTGTGTGTGTGCGTGTGTGTGTGTGTGTGCGTAGGAGTCAGTGGAGGACATGGGTTTATATGAGGATGTTTCGGCTGCAGGTACATCGGTGCAGGTAACAGTGACACACAGTGGATATTCTATTATAATTTAATTTTTTGCATCATATTCTATTCCATGCTGTGGCCTCCTTCTGTTTTCTATGCTCTGTTATTCTATTCTGTTAAAGTGAATTGAATTGATTGTCATTTTTATGCTTACCATCTCTGCGTTGTTTTAACTCTGTGATGAAAGGAATTCCTTTGTCTCTGACTGGCTGGAGAGGCTTTTATTGCAGATACATCCTATCTGGAAGATCTGTTTCTTGTGATGTTGCTTCCTGCTGTTATGACCCTTTTGGTCAGCAGGAGCACACACACACACACACACACACACACACACACACACACATATACATACAGTGCTTTGTCTTAGAACCATTTGGGGGGTTTTATGGTGGGCGTTGTTTTGCTGTGATGTGTATTGTGTGAACTGTTTTCCCAATAAAAGGCAGCAAGCGGAGGCTGGATTTGGGGTCATTTTGTGGTAGATACCGACGAGGCCTCCCTTGCAAGTAAATCGATCGATCGCTGACTGTCTTGTTTTCTTCATGATGAATAAGTCTCTAAACCAGCGGGGCTTGTGGAAACACAGACCCAACATTTTCTGTAACCCGCAAACTGGCATCAGACCCAAACTATCTTCTACGTCTGAAGTAACTTTGTGTGGACACAGGTGTAATTGGGGATTGCTGAGTCCTGATTTGACATAAGACTAACAGTCCAATGTTTGTGTGTCTGCAGCCTCAGTGCCAGGCTGCCCAGGATGTGGACAAAGCTGTGTCTCTGTTTGAGAGCACAGGCAGAATCTCTGCCACAGTCATGGAGGCCAGGTAAACTACAGCACATTTATACCAGACGCAGGGCTGAGCAGCCAGGGCCCCCAACCCTCGGTTTAAAAGACCGTTAATATGTCTTCTTTAATAGAATTTAGCAGCCATAGAAAGATGTTATTAGAAAGCAGGACAACCACAAAGAGACAATAATGGTCTGAAAGTGACACAAGACATAGAAAATGAACACAAATAGAAGAACAGACTTCCCAGAATGTTTTGGTTTAGTTTGTGATATTTTCTTGAGAACAGCTGAATGGAATAATTCGATTTTTAAATATACAACATGTTATTTGAAGGTCCTCTCTGGTCTTCTCACAGTATCTTCCGGAGGCCGTATTTCCTGACACGGTTCCTTCCCGCTCTGCTCACTCCGAGAGTGGTAAGCGCTTCCTGCCATCTCTCCTGATATTCTTCTGTGCATTCTCATGTGTGAGGTTGTTTTTGTTGCATGACATGCATGAACTGTCATTTATTTGCAGCTTCCTGTGAAAGTCGATGCTCGAATGAGTTTCATTGAAGCGCTGAAAAAGTGAGTTTTTATCAGAGAGATGAAAATGTCATCATATCTCTCCACAGCAGGTTACTCGACAATGCTCCCAGAGTTTATTCTTTAATTAAAATTCATCTAGTTGTTTTAGGTGATACATTAATCATCATCGCAATATGATTATTTGTTACCTTTTGTGTGTTTAGAGCTGATAAGATCCCTGCTGCACAGTATTCATCCTACATGGAGTCCTGCCAGAAGCAGAGACAACAGAATAGTGAGTATTCTTTTAAAGGACCGTTGACATTATTTATTTTAAAGATCGATATTATTTGTTTGATTATTAGCACAGTGCAGTGAAAAAGTATTCAAGGCCTCCTGATTTCTTCTGTTTTGTGTGCATCTTGAAATTGAAACTTAAAACAAACCCTGATTAAACACAACAAAGTTCAGATTGTCAGGTCACGGTGGTCTTGAGTGCTCAGATCATACAGAGGGAGATGCTACAACAGTTTGAAAAGATGAGACTTTTTGAAAAAAAAAAAACTTGGATGAGAGGTCAAACATCTTCACAAGCCAAAAACAGGACAATTGCTTTCTTTTTAAGCACTCGAGACATCAGATTGTGTTGTTTATTATTATTTTGGGTCTAAAAAGTTTGTCATGTTAGTAAATCACCAGTGTAAGAAAGTCATCTGCCCCATTGACCTAAAGGGCTAATAATGCCACCTTTTCTTGACATTGCTGTGGTGGAATTTTGACCCAGTGATTTTTGAAATACTCATACGTTGGAGGTCCTGCCTCAGCATGTCTGAGCTCTTTAAAAGTCTAAAATGTTTCCTTTAAAGTCATTCAGACATGGATTTATCCTTGTTCTGGCACTAGATTTCCAATTCTAGTTGAAAATTAAAAACCTGAGTTTCTCAGGTTTCTCTGACAGGTCACCCTGTCCTTGAAGCAGCAAAGCACCTCTATAAGATAAAATGGTGCCTAATAGATATAATTTGGAATTCTTTATTTGCTTTACCAGACAGAGAGACATTCAGCAGATGTACTTCCTAGTATAACATAAGAGAGCACAGAATGACTGGTAATGTCTTTCATGGGAAGTGATCAATGATTAGAGTTTATAAGTGGAGATATATCAGCAACAACTGCAGGTAAATTGGATTAATGCAGTGCTTTCTGCCTGCTATAGCTCTACTTGTTAATGGTGTGCTGGCTCAGACAGAACAGCAGGGTTGCTGATGTGCACGCCCAAACCAGAGACAGACGCTGGAGACTTTCTTCATTTCCCAATTGAAGCATGAAGACAAAGCAACACATGTATATACCAACAGCTGGGCTGGGCTTGTGGAAACTTTGTTGCACCTGACTTTAAACAAATAATGCCCAACCTGTAGTGAATGGTCAACCATAAGTTGCAAGATACTGTGACTTATTTTTTATTTGACTACAAAATATTTAAAAAAATCAATAACATACTTTCATGACAGTAAGTGTAGTCTCCCTCTGCTGGGCATTCGCAGAATGCATGTTTTAAACGCTGCTTCATCAGCTTTAGTCTTCAGACCCTGAAAGATTTGGGTGTGCATGTACACGTCTGTGTTGAGTTGATTTTATTCCTGCAGCCTCCTGAAGGAAGCAAAGCACTCATGATCTGAGAAGTGCTGCATGAGAGAGCCATGTCATCACACATGATCATTCAGCACTGCACTCATCAGACTGACTCACTTACTGATGAATCAGAATGATGAGTTTATGTGGGGAAAGTCAGATTAGATGTAAGACGAGGTTTCGCTCTATGGTGAGTGAAAACCGGTGCAATAAATTCTGTCACCTTTTGACAGATTTGTGTTTTTCAGTCTACACAGAGGTATAATTTTGCAGAGACACATCGTTCTATTAGTTGAGCTGCTGTGCTTTGGATTGTCAGATTTGAGTTACTGACGAGTATATTTAATTATCACCACACTCTCAACCCTGAGAGCCCTGTACATATACATAATAAGCACCTGACCTGTGCAGCCACAGCTTTCCACTTATTTCATATAATACAACATCTCATAGTCGGAAACTGATCCTGATCATCTCCTGTTTTCAGTGAATGCCACGAGTTCAGACAGCAAAGATGACCCCCTGGAGGTCCTGAAGATTCAGCTGCAGGAGTTTGCAGAACTTGTCATTGATGGAAATGATGGAGGTGGGAAGGTGTTCATGCGCTCACTCACACGTTTTATATTCTGTCAAGGAAAACGCTTCATTCAATTCAATTCAATTTTATTTATATAGCGCCAAATCACAACAAAAGTCGCCTCAAGGCGCTTTATATTGTACAGTAGATAGCACAATAATAAATACAGAGAAAAACCCAACAATCATATGACCCCCTATGAGCAAGCACTTTGGCGACAGTGGGAAGGAAAAACTCCCTTTTAACAGGAAGAAACCTCCGGCAGAACCAGGCTCAGGGAGGGGCGGCCATCTGCTGCGACCGGTTGGGGTGAAAGAAGGAAAACAGGATGAAAGACATGCTGTGGAAGAGAGACAGAGATTAATAACAGATATGATTCGATGCAGAGAGGTCTATTAGCACATAGTGAGTGAGAAAGGTGACTGGAAGGGAAAAACTCAATGCATCATGGGAATCCCCGGCAGCCTACGTCTATTGCAGCATAACTAAGGGAGGATTCAGGGTCACCTGGTCCAGCCCTAACTATATGCTTTAGCAAAAAGGAAAGTTTTAAGCCTAATCTTGAAAGTAGAGATAGTGTCTGTCTCCCGAATCCAAACTGGAAGTTGGTTCCACAGAAGAGGGGCCTGAAAACTGAAGGCTCTGCCTCCCATTCTACTTTTAAATACTCTAGGAACAACAAGTAGGCCTGCAGTGCAAGAGCGAAGTGCTCTAATAGGGTGATATGGTACTACAAGGTCATTAAGATAAGATGGGGCCTGATTATTTAAGACCTTGTATGTGAGGAGCAGGATTTTGAAATCAATTCTGGATTTAACAGGAAGCCAATGAAGGGAAGCCAAAACAGGAGAAATATGCTCTCTCTTTCTAGTCCCTGTCAGTACTCTTGCTGCAGCATTTTGGATTAGCTGAAGGCTTCTCAGCGAGTTTTTAGGACTTCCTGATAATAGTGAATTACAGTAGTCCAGCCTGGAAGTAATAAATGCATGAACTAGTTTTTCAGCATCACTCTGAGACAGGATATTTCTAATTTTAGAGATGTTGCGCAAATGGAAGAAAGCAGTCTTACATATTTGTTTAATATGTGCATTGAAGGACATGTCCTGGTCAAAAATGACTCCAAGGTTTCTCACAGTGTTACTGGAGGCCAAGGTAATGCCATCCAGAGTAAGAATCTGCTTAGATACCATATTTCTAAGATTTTCAGGGCCGAGTACAATAACCTCAGTTTTATCTGAATTAAGAAGCAGAAAGTTAGCGGCCATCCAGGTCTTTATGTCTTTAAGACATTCCTGCAGTTTAACTAATTGGTGTGTGTTACCTGGCTTCATGGATAGATAGAGCTGCGTGTCATCTGCATAGCAGTGAAAATTTATGCTATGTCTTCTAATGATGTTGCCTAGGGGAAGCATGTATAATGTAAATAGAATTGGTCCTAGCACTGAACCCTGTGGAACACCATAATTGACCTTAGTGTCTGAAGAGGACTCTCCATTTACATGTACAAACTGGAGTCTATTAGATAGATATGATACAAACCACTGCAGTGCAGTACCTGTAATACCTACAGCATGTTCTAATCGCTCTAATAGGATATTATGGTCAACAGTATCGAACGCAGCACTGAGGTCTAGCAGGACAAGCACAGAGATGAGTCCACTGTCAGAGGCCATAAGAAGATCATTTGTAACCTTCACTAAAGCTGTTTCTGTGCTGTGATGAGCTCTGAAACCTGACTGAAACTCTTCAAATAAGCCATTCCTCTGCAGATGGTCTGTTAGCTGTTTGACAACTACTCTTTCAAGGATTTTTGATATGAAAGGAAGGTTGGAGATTGGCCTATAATTAGCTAAGACAGCTGGGTCTAGAGATGGCTTTTTAAGTAAAGGTTTAACTACAGCCAGCTTGAAGGCCTGTGGTACATAGCCGATTATTAGAGATAGGTTGATCATATTTAAGATCGAAGAATTAATTAATGGCAGGACTTCTTTGAGCAGTTTTGTAGGAATGGGGTCTAAAAGACACGTTGATGGTTTGGAGGAATTAATTATTGAAGTTAACTCAGAAAGATCAATTGGAGAAAAAGAGTCTAACTTAACATCGATGGTACTAAGAGTAGCTGTAGATAATATTACATCTGTGGGATGATTATTGGTAATTTTTTCTCTAATGATAAAAATTTTATTTGTGAAGAAGTTCATGAAGTCATTACTAGTTAACGTTAAAGGGATTGTTGGCTCAGTAGAGCTCTGACTTTTTGTCAGCCTGGCTACAGTGCTGAAGAGAAACCTGGGGTTGTTCTTATTTTCTTCAATCAGTGACGAATAGTAAGATGTTCTGGCTTTGCGGAGGGCTTTCTTATAAAGCAGCAAACTATTTCTCCAGGCTAAATGATGATCCTCTAAATTTGTGACACGCCATTTCCTCTCCAGCTTACGAGTTATCTGCTTTAGGCTACGTGTTTGAGAATTATACCACGGAGTCAGGGACTTTGGATTTGAGGCCTTAGTTTTCACAGGAGCTACAGTATCCAGAGTCGTACGTAGTGAGGAGGTAAAATTATTAACAAGATAATCGACCTCTGTTGGAGTAGTGTTCAGATAGCTGCTCTGCTCTATGTTGGTACAGGGCATTGAAGATGATAACAGTGGGTGGATTATATTCTTAAACTTAGTTACAGCACTTTCAGAAAGACATCTACTTTGATAAAGTCTACTCTCCACTGCTGTGTAATCAATTATTGTAAATGTAAATGTTATCAGGAAATGATCAGACAGCAGAGGGTTTTCAGGAAACACTGTTAAATATTCAGTTTCTATGCCATACGTTAAAACAAGATCTAGAGTGTGATTAAAGTGGTGGGTGGGTTCTTTTACATTTTGAGAGAAGCCAATTGAGTCTAGTAACAGATTAAATGCGATGTTGAGGCTGTCATTTTTAGCATCTACATGGATGTTAAAATCACCCACAATAATTATTTTATCTGAGCTGAGCACTAAATCAGATAAAAAGTCTGAGAAATCAGAGAGAAACTCTGTGTAAGGCCCAGGTGGACGATAGATGATAACAAGTAAGACTGGTTTCTGAGTTTTACAGCTGGGGTGGACGAGGCTAAGCATCAGGCTTTCAAATGAATTAAAAGTCTGTCTTGGTCTTTCGTTAATTAATAGGCTGGTGTGAAAAATTGCTGCCACACCGCCCCCTCGGCCTGTGCTTCGAGGTTTCTGGTAGTTAGAATGACTCGGGGGTGTTGATTCATTTAAACTAACATACTCATCCTGCTGCAACCAGGTTTCTGTAAGGCAGAGTAAATCGATTTGTTGATCAATTATTAAGTCATGTACTAACAGAGACTTGGAGGAGAGAGACCTAATATTTAATAATCCACATTTCACTGTTTTACTCTTTGGTTCAGATGTGGATACTGTATTGTTCTTTCTTTGTGATTTTTTATGTTTAAGTTGTTTATTGCTGGTTTTTAGTTTGTTTTTTGTCTTTTTGGGAGCTGACACAGTCTCAATGGAGATGGGTTTTTGGGGGGGTAGCAGGAGGAGAGAAGCTGCAGAGAGGCGTGTAAGACTGCAACTCTGCTTCCTGGTCCCAACTCTGGATAGTCATATTTTGGGGGGTTTAATGAATTTGTCCATATTTCTAGAAATGAGAGCTGCTCCATCCAAAGTGGGATGGATGCCGTCTCTCCTAACAAGACCAGGTTTCCTCCAGAAGGTTTGCCAATTATCTATGAAGCCCACATCGTTTCTGGGACACCACTCAGACAGCCAGCAATTTAAGGAGAACATGCGGCTAAACATGTCACTCCTGGTCTGATTGGGGAGGGGACCAGAGAAAACTACAGAGTCCGACATTGTTTTTGCAAAGTTACACACCGATTCAATATTGATTTTAGTGACCTCCGATTGGCGTAACCGGGTGTCATTACTGCCGACGTGAATTATGATCTTACTGTATTTACGTTTACCCTTAGCCAGCAGTTTTAAATTTCCTTCAATGTCGCCTGCTCTGGCCCCTGGAAGACAATTGACTATGGTTGCCGGTGTCTCTAGCTTCACATGTCTGAGAACAGAATCACCAATTACCAGAGTTTGACCCCCGGCGGGTGTGTCGCCGAGTGGGGAAAAACGGTTAGACACATGAACAGGTTGGTGGTGTACCTGGGGCTTCAGTTTAAGACTATGCTTCCTCCTCACCGTCACCCAGCCGCCCTCTTTCCCCAACTTCATGAGTTCTTAATAGAGATTCACACAGAGACCAGTTTCTTTGGTCTTTCTGATCTTATGGAATTTGTTCAGAAACATGTGTGCATCTGTGTGCATCTGTGTGCACTGTTGAATGTGGGAAAGTCAAAGTATCCATAGAAAATTCAGGATTTAAAAGCTCCACTGGAGACACGAGTTCCCACAGCAAAACGTGATCTGGAATCTGACCACACAGTTTCCACTTCATGCTTACAAGTTCTTGAGATTTTGACACACAAAGAACAACCAGAGTTAACAGGTTATTTAACCAGTTAACCTTTTACATTTTTTTTAAATTAAGATTTTGGTTTTGTTTGTTGCCTTGGCTTGTTGTGTTGTGGACCACAAGATGGCGCCACAGTATGTGAATCAAAGACCCTCAGGAATAGAGTGTCTGTTATAAAGGCTCAGCTACTGAATGATGTATACGTTTGAAAAAGTATACGAAGTAGTTTTGATGAAGGCTTAGCCTGTGTTAGTCGTTCAGGTTCCTCCACAGTTTGTTCAACACTCACGTGTCCTCAGACATGTCGGCCCAGCTGTCCAGGATCTCACACACGCTCAGTGTTATCTTCCCCGGTCGTCCCGATGATCCGATTGGACAAAAGGTCATCAGACTTCACACTGACGTTCCTCCATCCTCCGAGCTCCATGTCAAAGTACGCACTGATGAAAGTCTATAAATCAGCAGTCCTCTTGCAGTATGTGTGTGCTAACTAGTATGCATTTTTTATTGACTCTCTCTCTGTCCTGCTTCAGGTTGTCAATATGATCCTAAGAAACTTCTGCCAGTGCATGCTAAATTCTTCCAAAGCAAACCCTCCCAATAAGTGAGTAGGACCTCAGCTTGGCTTTAGTTCAGGAAAAGTTGCAAATCGTATATTTAAATAATCCTGAGCTCTTTTTAAATGTGTTGACAGACTCAAAGCCTTTGATAGAGCTTTGCAATAACAGATGGAGGCTTCTAAATAGGTTCTAATCATCAACACCGAATCTGGAATCCTGATTCTAATCTGATGGATTTGAAAGTGTACTAAAACCAAAGTGTGTCTCCTTTGTGTTGTCCAATTAAAAGGCCAAAATATTAACTAGTTCCTATAAAATGAAAGTTGATCTCTGCAAGATGTAAATAAAACCTTGTCCAGGGTACCTTCAGAGTCTTCTTATTTAAAGAGCTATAAAAAATAAATAAATTTAAGTTATATTTGATCTTCAAATTACATCCTAATCAATTTCCTTTCAGTCGACTAATTGCTGCTGCTCTAATTGTTTGCATCTTTAGACAAAGCCCATGGGCCTCGAGGTTTGTGAGCGCTCTGCTTGGTAACACACAGCTGCTCTCCAGCCTCATACACAGACTCTGGGACCTGCTTCACAACCAGGTGCATAAACCCACATTTATTCCCTCTATTTATATCTGACTTTCACTTTGTGTCGTGGACTTTTAATTTTATTCTCATGCTTAAGTTATGTCAATAAGTATTTTTATTCTTCCGTATGAAGTGGGTGTCGCTGAATGCTGCCCATGTACTCGGCCTGGCAGCATTCCTGGTCCACCTGTATTCCTCGGTGTCTCACAGTCCTCTGGTTCAGCTGGTGCCGCCCATTCGGCCTGAGCCAGTGCCGGCTGAAGAGGCTCTGAGCTTGGCGCTGTCCTGCAGCACACACGCCAACATGCTCTTCTGTGCCAGGTGAGGCTTTCCATGCATGGATGTTGACTTTTAATGGAGCGTTTTAATGATTGCATGCTCTCTTTATGTGTGTGGATATCATCTTTAATTCCTTTGTTAGTGATAATGTCCTGCACCTGTAACTAACAAGGATTGGTCATGCATACAATCCACGTCTTTACATCTTTATTATATGTTCAGTAATAGTGATTTGGCTCATTGTGGTTGTCCAGGTTGTGTGTAGCAGCTGTCTGTTACGGGATCTGCAGAGAGGACTCACTGCCTCAACAGCAGGACTGTATGCCCCATAGTCTCTATAAGAAGGTATAACCTTTTTTATTTGTGATTAAGTAATGAGGTTTGCTTATTGCTTTTCTTTAGACTTACTTGGCCATGGTGTATATACATGTGCTGGTGCATTTATGCAAACCTTTCCAGAATAAGTTCTTGGTGGCCTTTTGTTTGTCTTATGCTTTTTCTTTTTTCCTGTCATATACATACTGCGACAAATGTGGATGCTCATATTCTTGGAAACTTTTAATTAAAGATTTCTGTGTATGTAAAGTAATATATGTGAACTTTTACTCTTAAATATTAGATATCCCTAATTTGCCCAATCTAGCATCACAGCTCTGACTGTGAGCACAGAAGCCCCACCCACCCAGCCAATCAGACGAAAGCTGTCTTAACTCTTTCCCCCATAAAGATGACATTTGACGACATTGCCCAGTGTCCTTAATGACAAGTTTTGACACCTCAGTATATATCAATAAAGATGTGGTTTGATGACTATTAGAATAGAGCACCCGCTCTAATTTCTGATGCAAACCCCGTCATTTTTTCTATAAGCAGGCTGAAATATGACAGAAATCACTCATTTCAGAAAAAGAGCTTCAAGGATAATTCGTTATAGGCTGTCACTGGGTAAAGAGTCAAAGGTGCCCTTAATGGGTGTAAAGCAGCTGGTTTCAGGCAGAGTGTGACCTAAGGGGCTGCACAAAGTCACAGAAAAGAGACAAATAAGGAATTTTTCTTTTAACTGTAACCAATAAAAAGCAATTCTAGTGCAGCACATGAATAAAAACATGGAGCTGGTAATGAGCATAATGGGTCACCTTTAGGCACAGGGTTAAATTTGAGGGCTAAATCTAGAAAACAGATGTGTCCAAAACTGAGACTTGTAATAAAATAAAACAGAAATGCAGTACTACCTCGCACCCTGCCTTTGAGAAGCTGAAATAAAAGCATGTGATCAAATAGTTTATAATGAGTTTATGTTTCCTCCACACTTCCTCAGCCTTGGCTATTAAAGGAGACGGTGCAAAGTTTTGATTTTATTGTGGAAAAAGAAGCGGAACAAATGCAAATATCATGACAGACACTGCACAGTCACAGTGCAAACCACTTGTTTAGAGTTGTATTCTTTGCTCAGTGCTTGCATTTGTACCTTAATTTAATCAATAAAGCCAAACAAACAGCCTGAATAAACAAAGTGCGATATAGAATAAAGTCTTAAAACTCATTAAAAGCCCCTCCTGCCTTTATTACATCATTCTGTGTATCGTCCGTCTTAACCAGCTTTCTGGGCCTTCCCTCTTTTCATTACTTAGCACTACTTATATTATTGTGTGTTTGTGTTTAGCTTCTGTACCTCATCCCACGACTGTTACCTGAAGCCAGAGGAACTGTAGCTGATGCTGGGCTAAGTGAACAACTGGAGGAGAAACATACCGGCCTGTGGAGCAGCATCACCGACTCCAACAACACCTGGAGGAAGACGGCCTGGCATCTGTGGAGGAACGCTGCCTTCCAACAACTCGGACAGATACCACAGTATCAGGTCTGTGCTGGGTCCCCTGTTTCTCCATTAAACACACACCTGTGCAAAGATTGTTTTCATTAATGAGCACAGGTGTTTGTGTGCATGTAGAAAATGATTCATGGAGTAGTTGTATTGATGTAATAATCATGAAATCTCCTTATGTCTGTCTAGTTATTGTTCTCAGAATGGTTAGCTAATGAGCTCAGAGTACAGAGGAGTGAGGACGCCCTGTCTGATGCTGAACGGTAAGACGGCAAACACACCATGTGAGTTTAGAAAATAAAATTTGTGCCTTAAAAAAACAATAGAAAGTTTAATCTAAATTTTAGCAACTCTGCCCTTCAAATTAAAAAAAGGCAAAAAACATGCCCTACTGGCTCAGCCTCCACTTCCAGGATGAATCCTTATGCACGTACAGATCGGTTGAAGCGGTGCTGCTAATTTTATGATCCTGTTGCAAATCAGCTGTTTTACTGCAGACCTCAAACTTCCAAGCAAAAATACTGAAGCTGTGGCAGTCTAGAGGTGCAGAAGATGACTTTGAAGGAAAGATTGGTCAAATTAAAATCTGAAATACTTTTTCCTGTGATGGACATTTTTCCCCTCCAAAGAAAAAAATGTTGTTTGGGTTCCTGCTTTTATTTATTTGTTCCTCTCTGCAGTCAGGAGTACCAGCAGTGGGCCTGCATGGAGCTGTACCTGACTCGTCCAGAGAAGCAGGGAGGCTGCGGAGGAGACATGAAAAACCTCTGTTCTCATTTGCTTAATGCCATCATGGACCAGCAGTTAAGGTACTAGTAATTAACATTAATGTGCAAAGTCCTTAAAATCAACTTGTCAGTCAATTTAAAAACCTCTTTTAGAGTCAGGAAATGTTCAGTTAACGTGAGAAACTGTGTGTGTCCATATTTAATGTCAGCCGTTGGCAGAGCCTGGAAGCACAACAGCACAGAGTGCCAGGAAGAGGAACCTGCTTACCAGACATCCTGTCCCGACTCCAGGTGCGTGCACACTAATTGCACAACTCTGGAATCTTGTTTATTACAAACCTGGTAAAAAAAAGAATCTAATATAATATTTAATGAACAAGAAATTATTACGTGTGAAAAAAAAAAAAGGCGGTTTTGCTCTGTTTCAGTATGACAGTCAAACTGCAGTAGATCAGTAACACCATCTGGACTTTTATATGCTAATTTTTAACATTGTTTCTGCAGTTTTATCATTCGGTGACACAGGTAGTAAAATTGAAAAAAGTATTCATGACTATAAAAAATGATACGTAACTTTGAAAGTTCCTTTTTTCCCTTATTTCTGCAGCAGTGTCATATGGATGAGCTGTATAGACATTATAGTTAATAAAGTGTGGTAAAATAATGTTTATATTGAAGTATATTATATTAAAGCTAACAACTTCACACATAACATTTTGTGATCAAGAAAAATATTATAGTGATCTTCTTACATATATATTCATAAAATGAAAAAATATAATCTTAGCCTTTTATTTGATTTAAAAAATGCAACAAAAATCTGATTGCTCAATACATTTAAAATTCTGGCTACAGAATGGGTAAAAATTTCTTATGTGTCACACTCCACTCTGCAGAACAAGCAGAAATATCAGTATAAAGTTTTTGTCTTTTTTTAGACGTAAAAACTACAAAATTAAAGCCCTCGTAGAGTCCAAGTTACACAGAAGTTGCACAGCAGCTTCTGGAGCATCATCAGCTTCCGTGTTGTTTTTGACACATTGGTGTACAGTCTGTGTGACTTCAGTTAAACTAGTGAATAACGCTTACGTGCGTGTGTATGTGCAGGAGCTTGTCTATGAGATGGACATGATGGAGTGGTCCGGCAGCCATGGCAGCAGAGCTGGTGTGGGTGACTTCCTGTTTGAGGTGTTGTTTCAGAGATACTCTTCTACAGTGACCTCACAGAGCATCAGCGCCGACGTCAGCCTGCAGCGCTTGCTGCACACATGGAACAGGTACGCTGTTAACTATGAGAAGCACTATACAGGGAGACATTTCAGGGGCGTGGCCAAAGGGGGGGCTGTAAAAGGCTGATGGGGTATTGTTGGCACACTCCTTCTGTGGTACGTGCCGGCTCATTGCGATTGTTAATCCACTGAATCTCTGTTTGTGTGTGTGTCAGAGTGCTCCTGGCTCTTCCAGCTGTGTTGTTGATTAAAGTAAACACTGATGGAGGGGGAACAACACTGAGCTGCAACAAGCTAATAGAACACATCAACCAGCATCAGGTGAGCAGCTCATTTAATGTCTCTTCTTAATCTGATGTTTGACTGGAAAAAGTACTTTTTATGCTCACCTCTTTCTTCACCTGCACTCCCCTCTGTTCATGCACTAGAGGAAAGCGTGTTCTCCAGCAGGCTTGCTGTCTTGCCAGATAACTGCACACTTTCTGAGAGTAAGAATCTTACTGAAATCTAAAGTTTATACAGTTTGTACCTTCTAACTGAGCTTGTGAGATTATTGAGAAGTGTGCTTCCTCTCCAGGGTCTGTTAGGTGCCAGTGTACGTTGTGGACAGCCAAGAGAAGAAGTCAACAAAGCCTGGTCTCAGATCAGCGTGCAATGTCCTGTTTTGATGATCTCCACAGTGGTACTGTCTGTTTTCTCTATAAAATGACTCTTTTCATTTGCCACCTTCAATATTTAGAAAGGTGATGTCCTAAAAACTTTTATAACTCGAATCACCGATCAGTGATCTATCGTTCTTAGAGCCTGTGTGAAGCCTGTGATGTTGTGTAGAGATGACAGTAATATAGCATCTTTGTTGTGTGTGCACAGCACTGGTGGCAGCATCTCCGTCCCATCCTGTTGTCACTGTGGCGTCGTCTGTGTGATGAAGAGACGCTGCCGGAGCAGCTGCAGCTCCTCACAGACTGTCAGCACTGGGCCTGCAGGTAACACCTCCTTCAAATTATGTAGACCTGACACAGATGGTCACATGAAATATGTTCACATGTTAGACTCGTCAAATGTGACTCCCTTGATGTCTGTAACAGCTTTGCACACTTTTCTTCGTATCAGCCACCTTCATGAGCTTCATGGGGTTTGTTGTGGGTGCATTAGTGCAGAATAGTCCTTTAAATCTGATTTAAGATACTCAGATTTGATTTAAATCTGAGTATCTTGGTGAACCCTACAGAAACCCCATGTTAAAGTTTTTCTTTCCATCTGCTCTGCAGTTTGGAGAAAGGCCAGCTGTTGCAGATGCCTCCAGTTGCAGCTCTGCTGCTGGCGGCCAGCCTTCATCGTGTCTGGCGAGGCTGTGAGGCAAACAAGCCGAGCTTCAAAGCTGTGTTGAATGTCCTGCGACCAGACAGAGACTCAAAATACAGACAAGTAAGAACACAAAACTAATTCTAATTGCTGTTCTTTTTTTCTTCTTTTTTTTTACCGTTAGTGCACCATTTAATTCTATCTACTGGGCAAAAGTCTGTGAGCTCAGAAGCACCACCCACCACCAGCCACTCAGACAAAAGTTGGCTTAAAAGAAGTGTGGCCTTGAAGTGAGAGAAGCTCACTTGAAAGATTTGTTTAATAAGACAAATCCACTGTGCTCTTTTGAACAGAGCACCATCCAAACTTTTTCAAAAATGCTGTCGTGTTTCTGCTTCCAGGTTCTCGTTTTCCTTCTTTTCCTGTGTGTTAACGACTACCTGACGGCACTGCTATATCCTCAGGTAACTGACCACCTAAACAACGATGCTGGGATTTACAACATTCACACTCATAAACAAGTGGAAACTGGTCTTTCCAATGCATTTGTCTAGTCTGTCTTTGTTCCATGAAACCTACACAGAAACAGTCCAGGAACACAGGAACTGACTGTGAAGACATGCACAAAATATGATAAATACTTATTTTATTACAATTTGTAGGATAACAGTATTTTATTAGCAGAATAGTCTTGGCCCCAACCTCTGGACCCTGGTGCTGCTTTTGATATCCTGCATGAATAAAAGTCCTTTTTATGGATTTGTGTCCAAGTGAACACCTGCCCGTCAACCAATGAGAGCTTGGATAGGCTCCAGCCCTACCCTGAATCGAATAAACAGGAAGGAAATGGATGAATGGACAGAAAAACAGAAACAATATGAATGGAAAATAATGCAAAATGAATTCAAGAGAAAAATACAAGCCTGTTTTGTTATTTCTGTCTGTGTTTTATAACGTGCATGGTTTTTGTTCCTCTAGGAGAGGAGCTATGAAGAAGGCCAGGCTTTATGCACAGAGCTCCTGGCTGTGTTGATGGACTCTCCTGATTGGCTGCTCATCTTCAAGTCCAGCGGTAAGGTGAACAGCAGCTCGGTGCTCTGGTCATCATTTAAATCTGATTTGAATTTGATGTGGTTGAACTGATGTGCTGTGTTTTTATTTTTCACTCGATTCCAGAGCAAAGCATTTATCAGTCGGTTACCATGGTGACGTCAGATGACTTTACAAAACTAATGCCGTGGGCTTTCTGCAGGTGAGTGTTGCAGTTGATTAGTAGAGGTGGGGCCTTGCAAACAGCTAGGTTGATTCATGAATAGCACATGAATTAAATGCTGCTCTGCACTAAAGCTGACGCACCATCACATTAGGAACGACAACAGGCCAAACACACACACACACGTGACAAGATGGAAGTTCCAACCTCAACTCTTATCAATATTTGTACCTGTTGTACCTTCTAAATTTCCTTGTGTTCATGGCCGTTCAGTTTGCTGCTCCTGCAAAGCGCCGAGCTACTACAGAGAGCTGTGCGTTGTCCAGGGTTCCTCCATACTGCCATTGTCTGCTACCTGAGCATGCTGCAGCTCTTCCTGGAAGGAGACACTCCATCACCTGACCCTGAATCCTCCAAGAAGCAGCTGGTGGTTTGTACTCTAACTTCTAACTGGTCATATTGCAGTGTTGGAGATGGCACTGCTCTGGAATCACGCTCATCATCTGTTTTGGTAGGCGGAGCCTTCCCACGTCCTTGGCCGCACCAAGCAGTTTCTTCTAAGAGCCATCTCGCAAACGCCTCTGACTATACTCTCTACGGGGCAGCTCCGACAGGTGAGCAGAAGTTGCATCAACATGTACGTTACCCGTTGCCTCTTTCACACCTGTCTCACACTTTCATATCTCCTTCTTGTCCTGCCTATCTGCTTGTGGTTTTCTCGGTCCAGCTGGAATTGTTGAGTGCAGAACTGGACCCGGAGCTGGCAGCAGCGCTGTCTGTGCAGCTCGAGCCTTCCAGCCCAGAGATGGACTTCCTCTGATCGACCGAGATCTCTCTACGCTAATATTCCAACCCTCCGTCCAACAGAAACACGCTGAAACACTGCACTGTTCAGACTCGGCTTTGTAAAAAGAAAACCTGTTTTATTTACACTGTTTTTTTTTCCTTTTTTTTTTTTTACACATTACACACTTTCTTACACACATGTACATCTGAAGCCCTTTCAATGCTACAATTCAAAAGAACACTTTGATTTGTAATAACTTAATAAAAGCAGTGAGCCGATAGGAAAACTTGTTCCTGGAACTGCAGCACTACAGACGCTTTACTTGGATCAGGCAAAGAGAAGGTTGCAGTATTACAGCTGCATTTAAGCCGGTTACACAGTCAGTAATGTGAATGTCAGATATTAATGAAGATATTCAAGATTAACAACATGGTGGTCTTAACAGCTTATTACTCATAAAGCCTGCAAAATCAGTTATTGTCTGACTCTGAGCAGCAGTGTAAAACATCTGATTTAACTTACTGTAAAATTTTATTTTAGTTCATATTCTAATATTTCTGTCAGAAGGTCAACTTTAGTAACACCCATCATGACCGAGCTGTTATCTTTAATGTATTTTAGTTGGAGTCTGGTCTACTTGGCAGCATCTTTTTCAGTATTTGGAATTTTTGGTTGTTGTTTGTCTATCAAGAGTCAGTGTGATGAGTGTGTTGAGCTGTGAGGGCCACCGTACTGTTCTCTTTACAAGTTATTATCCTCAGATTTCACAGAATCATAATTGTACTAGCTTTTAATATGATATAAGGTAAACCACTCCAGGTCGGGGATGAGTTCCTGCCCCAAGTGGAGGAGTTCAAGTATCTCGGGGTCTTGTTCGCGAGTGATGGGAGAAAGGAGCCGGAGATCGACAGACGGATTGGTGCTGCGGCTGCAGTGATGCGGACGCTGCACCGGTCCGTCGTGGTGAAGAGGGAGCTGAGTGTAAAAGCGAAGCTCTCAATTTACCGGTCGATCTACGTCCCTACCCTCACCTATGGCCACGAGCTGTGGGTAGTGACCGAAAGAACGAGATCGCGGATACAAGCGGCAGAAATGAGCTTCCTCCGAAGGGTGGCTGGCCTCTCCCTTAGAGATAGGATGAGAAGTTCGGCCATCCGGGAGGGGCTCAGAGTAGAGCCGCTGCTCCTCCACTTCGAAAGGAGCCAGTTGAGGTGGTTCGGGCATCTGACAAGGATGCCTCCTGGGCGCCTCCTGTGTGAGGTGTTCCGGGCACGTCCCACCGGGAGGAGGCCCCGGGGCAGACCCAGGACACGCTGGAGAGATTATATCTCTCGGCTGGCCTGGGAACGCCTTGGTGTTCCCCGGATAAGCTGGAGGAGGTGGCTGGGGAGAGGGAGGTCTGGGCTTCTCTGCTTAGGCTGCTGCCCCCGCGACCCGGCCTCGGATAAAGCGGATGAAGATGGATGGAAGGATGGTAAACCACTCCATATACTCATCCTGACTGCCAGCCTTCAATTTCCTACTGCTGCTGTTTCACAATAAAAGCACTTGTGAAATAATCAGTTTTATTGTGAAACAGTTACAGGAAGCAATGCGTTTTCAAAAAGGGTCAAAAGATGAATTATTTTTCCTTTTGGCCTCTCAGTTAGAGAATACCAGGTAATCAATATAACTCAAGAATACTGAAATACTGCTTTGACGCTGAACTCTTACTAATGTCTTTTCTGCTGTGTCGTCAACAAATTGGCTGAAAATCTTGAGGGATACATCTTTAAAACACAAAAGACCCAGCTGGAAGAAACTCTTAAATCCAGAACACCAACAAGTCTTAAGAAGGTCATGAGCGTCAGTGTGAAGGAACATCAGATGAAAACTCAACTGCTGATGCTAAAATGAAACACCGTGCTACAATGCTGTTTTGTTTCTGGGTCCTGTGCCACAATTCAAGTATCTCTGCAGCTGCCTTGAATCAAGACTTCCTTCTGTCATCTGTCCTGCTCTTGCTGAACCACCTCCCCGGTCAGTGTGATGGTGTGTAGGTCCGGGTATGTCTGCTGCTGCTGCCCGCTGCCCCTCTGAGCCTCAGCCTGCGTCAGCGGGTGCACCATGGACATATGAACGTTCAGGTTGTGGGCCTTCTCGAAACGTTTGCTGCACATCAAGCACTCAAACTCCAGGTCGGCCTCGGCTTTGTGTTTGGTCATGTGGTATTTCAGTGATGCTCGCTGGCGACATTGGAAGCCACAAACCTCACATCTGATAGGAGGAAAAAACAAAAGCATTTATAATTTCTCCTGTCTGGGGCTCTGGCTTTTAAACTGGGAAACGTGGGTTAGTTTCATTCCTCTCTCCCTCTCAAAAAAGTGAAATTCTGTTTGTCTTCTTATCAGTTCACTTACGGAGTTCCTCAGGGCTCAGTTCTTGTGCCACTATTTTTCTCCATTTTATTTTGACCTTTGAAAGTCTCGTTTCAAAGTTTTAATTCCAATAACAGAAGACGACTTTGGTCTCTAGGCTCTGAGTTCATCACTTTCCATACATATTCTGCATATAAAATTGTAGTGACGAAACATTTGAAATACTGTAAAATACAGCCATCTGCTTCTGCTTATCCTTTTCAGGGTCGCGGGGGGCACTGGAGCCTATCCCAGCTGTCATAGGGCGAGAGGCGGGGTACACCCTGGACAGGTCACCAGTCTGTCGCAGGGCCAACACACAGGGACAGACAACCATTCACGCTCACATTCACTCCCGCATTCACACCTATGGACAATTTGGATTAATCAATTAACCTATCCCCACAAAATGCATATCTTTGTGGGAGGAAGCCGGAGCACCCGGAGGGAACCCACGCAAACACGGGGAGAACATGCAAACTCCACACAGAAAGACCCCGGCCTGATGGCGGAATTGAACTCAGTACCTTCTTGCTGTGCGGCAACAGTGCTAACCACCGTGCCACCTTACTGTAAAATACAGTTCCAGAGAAATGATGATGAGGGTCATTTTCTGATATCAGTCAAAAAGGGTATTGACTGATCCCAGTGTTCTATTAACGTTTTGCAAATCCCTGAATTTGACCTGAGGCAGAGAAATAATTAGGCCGACGCTTCCTATGTTTTCATCACAGAAAACATAGGAAGCATTTAAAAGCAATTAAAGCTTTGTAAAATCAAGCTGAAGGCACCGAAAGAGTTTGATGGTACCTCGTGAGCTACAAAAATGTTAAAGGACTTACTGTAGTGGCTTGGCCCCTGAATGCCTCATCTGGTGAACTGATAGGTGTTTTCTTTGTTTGAAGGTTTGACCGCACTGGTCACAAATGTAATTCCTCTCCTCTGAAAGCACACAGACACGAGCATGAGCCACAAATTCAGACATTAAAGTAAGGTAAAAAAAATCTTCATAAACATTAATTTATGCAATGCTAACAATATATGCTTAGAAATGGAAATGACTGACTTAGGAACATCAGTACAGTGTTTCACGTGTCTGAGGAAATTTTTAGATTCGTATATCATTCTTCAGAAACAGCCTGAATGTGAAAAGTAAGCATACAAACACCTATAAAGAATTATTTCTCACTCAAAGCTGGATGACTAAAGCTGGAAAGCAATAGTCGTCGTTGATCTCTTTAGATCCATTTAGAAGCAGACAGTCAAACCTGACATCTCACCTGTGTGGATGAGCTTGACATGCCGCTGCAGGTAGCGGTCGATCATGAAGACCTTGTTGCAGCCAGGGTGAGGGCATGGTCGCTCCCTCACCTCCTCGTGATGCTCCTTGATGTGTTTCTAAAAAGTCACCAAACAAGAAAACAATTAGTCGTATATACAGACGAAGGCAGAGCACACTGCTGTGCTCTCATTCATTTTAACTGCTTTGCAGTTGAGGACTTCAGAGTGTAGTCAAGACAGCACAAAAGATCATCGGCTGCCCTCTCCCCTCCCTGATGGACATTTATTCCTCCCGCTGCCTCAGCAGAGCAGCAAACATCATCAAGGACAGCTCCCACCCTGGTTTTAACCTGTTGAGCCTGCTTCCCGCTACAGGTGCATCAGCACAAAAACCCACAGACTCAAAAACAGTGTCTTCCCTAAAGCCATAACCACCCTGAACTCACACATGCACCGATAACACAGCCCCCCCCCCACCCCCCCCACCCCCCACCCCACACACACACAAATTTTTTCTTCTCATTTCCTCTATGAACCACCACTGTCCAATACCTAATTCTATGTGGAATAACCCAACTGTATATACATAACACTATTTATTACATATTACTTTTTTAAAACCGGCTTGTACATTTGTACATTTTTTATATATATATATATATATATATATATATTTTCCCTCTGTTAATACTGTCCATATGTATGTATATAGTGGCAGTAAACAGACCTCTGACAGCACTCTGTTCAGGGCTTGCTTCACCTTGCTGAAAACAGTTAAACAACATATAATAAAGAAACCCTTCTCCAATCATCTGAGACTGCCATCCCAAGTTTTTAAAGAAAGGCAAGCCAAGATTATTCACACAGGAGATCAATACTGGTGCACAGAAACATGCACAACTGAAGGTGGCTTCATTTAACAGTGAACAGTGAATTCTGACCTTGAGACCATCGGGAGCTCTGTAGACAGCCGTACAGCCCTGATATGGACACTTGTAGATGTTGGGGAGCTCCTCCCTTTGAAAAAGAAACACACAGATTGTTAATCTGCATTTCTTCTAAAAAGAAAAAACAGACTAAAGTTAACTGAAGCAAAGAATGAACTACACCAAAGAAAGAAAATGACATTAGTTCTTAGGCAGATTGAGGAAGTGTATATAAAGTGGACCTAATCTGCTTTTCTTATTTAGTGTGATACATATATACGGTTACAATGGTGGATGTTACAATTAAACAACTCTAGTTTTAAATGAGACACATTTATTTGCAAATAATCCCTGCGAGCCAGAGTCTCAGGCTGTAGTATGCTCTAAACTCTGTCTGACAGGTTTTTCTGCTCATGGCATGACAATGTCACAGAGAGCGGCTGTCTTCATCTCACACAGCTATCTGTGAGCACAGAAGCCCCACCCACCTGCTCGTCGGTGTGGTCTTAACGGGAGATGAGCTAAAACACTAATTTAGTAGAATCCAAGAATAAAACTGTGGAGCTGGAAATGACCTTAATGGAAGCTGCATCACGTACCCTTTAGGTTTGAACTTGTTCTTCCAGCCTGGCTTGGGTCCAGGTTTCTTTCTGATTTTGGGCTCCTCTGGGGCCTTTGAGCTTCTTCTTCTCTTGTTTGGGACATTGACCCTGTGGCCTCTAGAAGGATAAGGGGAAAATCAATTCAGTGAGAGCTTATGAGAGAAAGACATGGAACATATTCTATAACTGCAAAGATGGTCGCTGTCCCATCCCTGCCTCCAAAGAGCAAATTAACAGCTCAACCAGGAAACATGAGCCTGATGCCCTGATGTATGTGCACAGCTGAGGTTCATTAGAGTAGCTGTGTGGTAGCAGGCACAGGCTTCTAATTTTTACTGTAGTAAAGTTTTTTTTCTTTTACCCTTTATCGTCAGAGTGTAACTGTGACTGTGGCCAGTCAGCAAACCTTTTAAGTAGTTTTTAAAGACTTGTGATTCTTTTCATGCTGCTTTTAAATCAATGTGGAGACCCATACTTAGAGGCTTCATAATAACAGTCTGCACAGCTGCTGAATGGCAAGACTTAACACTAAACTAATCCAATCTACATCGGCCGTTATCGCGTTACATTCACAGGCTGATCTACGATAAAGGCCCCGCAGACCGGTGATAACAGATAGTGAGATAAGGCGGTGTTTCCACTCTCTTTACTTCACCACTGCAGGCCCGTCTTTTCTATTTGCACCCACCTCTTCTCTGAGTATGGCTCAAACTCCTCCTCATCAGACAGGCCTCCTTTTCTACCCTCTTCAAACTCATCTTCAGAGATGACCCTGGACACACACAAACACAAACAGATTATATTTAAGGTGCTGTTGATTTCTAGCAGTCTCTCTTGCACTCTTTTTTTTTATTTATTTCAATTTCTAATAATTGCTAAACTACCAGTTATTATGAACTGTGGGACCAACCTGTCAGAAAGATCACTGTCAGCAGTTCTGTCCTCCAGCTGAGCCGGAGCAGGAGACAGGGCCTCCTCGTGACCTGTGTAATCTGAAGGAGAGAGGAGGAGGAGAAAATGTTAATATGAGTGATGATGAGGTCTTAACGTCTGTTTCAGTATGTGCAGAAAAAAAAAAGTATTTTCTATATTTCAGCTGGACTGTCTGTACACATCAGTCTTTGACACCCTTCGAGTCTCCAAACATGAATACACATCTTTAACATTTTATCTTCCTGGAAACACTCATTTTCATTTCTTCAAAATGAACTGATATTTACACACACTGATGTGAATCACTCATATATTTTTATTTGATGAAAATAAAAAATATGTACATTTAAGTTAACGATGTTGTTTTGGTCAACTATGTTGTTTTTAAAGTGCTCTATAAATAAAGTTGGATTGGATTGGATTTAAGTGCAGATGGTGAAACTCCGGGTGAAAACCATCCGCAGGTCGATGATCGATTTTATAATAATCGTATGACCAGACCTGCGGCCATATGTTCTGGACTCTCAGGTAAAGAGAGGGGCTGAGCTTTCAACTGATCACTACCTGGTGGTGAGTTGGACCAGGTGGCGAGGGAGGATGCTGGAAAGACCTGGTGCACTTAAACGTATAGTGAGGGTGCACTCGGAACGCCTGGCAGAGGCCCCGGTCTGCGAGATCTTCAACGCACACCTCTGGCAGAGCTTTAACAGCATTCCAAGGGAGACTGGGAACACTGAGTCCAAATGGACCAATGTCAGCACCTCCATTGCTGAAGCTGCTGCACTCAGCTGCGGCCGAAAGATGGTTGGTGCCTGTCATGGTGGTAACTTCCGAACCAAATGGTGGACACCAGAGGTGAAGGGAGCCACCAGGCTGAAGAAGGAGACACCTATCTCCGGGGGCGAGGTGCTGAGGGAGTTACAAAACTCCTGACCGGGCTGGTGGTTCCCAGTTTTAAGAAGGGGGACGGGAGGTTGTATTCCAACTATAGGGGGGATCCCACTCCTCAGCCTTATGGTGAAGAGAGAGCTGAGTGTAAAAGTGAAGCTCTCAATTTACCGGTCGATCTGCATCCCACCCTCACCTATGGTCACGAGCTGTGGGTAGTGACCGAAAGAATGAGATCACGGATACAAGCAGCAGAAATGAGCTTTCTCTGAAGGGTGGTTGGCCTCTCCCTTAGAGATAGGGTGAGAAGTTCAGCCATCCGGGAGGTGCTCAGAGGAAAGCTGCTGCTCCTCCACATCGAAAGGAGCCAGTTGAGGTGGTTTGGGCATCGAATAAGGATGCCTCCTGGGCGAGTGTGTTCCTGGCATGTAGTCTCCTGTAGTGTGACTGCAGCAGGTGGCTGCCTGTCACTGAGCACAGTGATTTTCTGATTGTTGGGGTTTATCTCTGATCTTGTGCGAGTCTTTTATTGTACAACATAAAACATCTTGAAACAACTGAAGCTGTATAAGAGGGCTGATACACCCGTAGTCTCTGTGTCAGTCTGAACAACTGTAAGCATTCCCACCTTCGTTGTCGCCTGTCCAGTCATCAGGCGCTGAGCTCTGCGTCTGAGCCGTTGCTGCAGGTGGACTGCGCTGAACCACAGTACTAGTACTTCTCGATGAGGTTATTCCGTTCCCGCCGGATTGCTCCTCTTCATCTTCCTCGCCGTCTTGCTCTTGTTCCTCCTCCTCTGACATCACTCCATCACCCCTCCCACTCCCTAATGCTCTATTGCTCGAGCACTGGTTGGAGGTGGTGCTGCGCTGAGTGTCCATAATGTATCTGTGACCATCGACGCAGCCCCAAACAGCCTTTACGGAGCCCAGACACTGGCCCTCCAGCACCTCCTTCAGGTCGGGGCAGGAGCGGCAGGCCTCTCCGTGGTGATGAGCCCAGGACACCAGACTGTGGAGGCACTTTGTGTCTGAGGTAAAGGATGAAGGAGCTGAAGAAAATAGAAGAGCCTGTCAGAACAGTTCAACTTATGTAACTTCAGCAAGATGGAGTGAGGAAGTAATGTTTTACTTACTTGATGAGCAATGGTTTACAGAGGACTCTGGACCCTTTGCATTCTTCCTGAAACAAACACAAACACTTCCACATGTTTTTCTGCAGTAAAAACAATTTATAGTCACCCTCAGGTAGACATATTTGTTTTCTTTATTGACTCACTGATTTTTCAGGTTCTCCTTCCCCACAGGGGGGAGGTTGACTCTCTGCAGAAACCGGATCAGGATGCTTTGGCACTTGTAAAACTTTGCATGGCATTTCTTGCAAATAAATTCCGAAAGCCGAGGGTCACGGTCCACCTGGACCCCGACCAGCCTTTGGAAGTCTGTGTGGAACAAAAGGGGTGACTGGGCCACGGCGTCTGACTCCTCGTCTACGATACTGAGGGAATCCCGAGGCCATTTGTTGAAGGCGTGCCGCAAGCTGCGCGGGGAAAACTTCCCGTGACAAAGCCGGCAGACAGCAGCAGAGAGTCTACCTGTGGGGGCATCATAACTTGATTTCATCTTACAGCGCTCCCATAACACAATTTACTATTGTCCACATTAACAGAGAAATATACCATATACTTGATTTTCCTTGGTTTGTGCCAAACACACAGTATCTACTGATTAAAGGCCCGTAACATTGTTTTTTCTGCACTGGCTTTGCAAAGTTAAGTAGTTTGAGAATCACATGACAAATATCCAACAATAACTTACACTAACATCAACTTCCTGTGTTTAAAACGGGCGTAGTGAGCCACTAACCTGAAGATCTGGACTTAGTCTCTGGATGTTTCTGGGTGTCTTCAGCTGTCATCACATTGAAGTCTGCGTCGGCGTTTTTTTCTGTTGCGCTGTCATTCAGGTAGAAACTGTCTGTGGTTACAGCGGCAGTCTTCCGAGGTCGCCCTTTGTTTCCAGGTGACCTCTTCTCACGGGTGACATCCACTGGCATTGGCGTCCTGCTGAGCTTTTGCGGAGTCTCAGAAGACCTCGTATGTCTGCTTTTCTTCTTCATCGTTTATTGTTATTTTTGTCAGCAGCTGATCTCGTGAAGGCTGCCTGTGTCAGTGTAATAAACAACAAAATATTTAGCATTTCTGAGTTTTTGTTCCATCTAAAGACAACGACAGACACATACCAGGGTTTTTTTGTGCTCACCAAAGAGGTTTTGGCTTTCTACAAAACGCAAAATCACCAGGATTGTGATAGAAATATATTACCCATTTCCTATTTTTAATGAGATTTTATTTACTAAAGCTTAAATAATATTTTGTTTATGGCCAACAACAGGAAAATTCGTATGCTTCTGTGAAGTAAGGTACCACAGACTATTTACTTTAACTACAAATAGATCAGTCCTGCTTATTATGTTGCTCCAAAGTTTCATTTAGAACCAGAACCAGTTGTAAAATGTAAAAACTTATGAAATTACTGTCATCATTTAAACAAGCTGGCAGGAAGCGTGGATCAACGTGTACATACACTCACCAAGCACTTTATTATTATTATTATTATTATTATTGAGTACAACATGTTAGTAGTAAGTTGGACCTCTTTGTCCTTCAGAGTTGCCTTAATTCTTCTTGCTTTAGATTCAACAAGGTGCTGGAAACTTTACTCAGAGATTTTGGTTCATACTGACATGAAACCATCACACAGTTGCTGCAGACTGTTGGCTACATACCCATCATGTGAATCTACCACACACATCCCAAAAGTACTCTGTGACTGTGGATGTAATTTCAGTCCAGTTCAAGAAACTAGTTTGAGATCATTTGAGCTTTGTGACATGGTGCATTATCCCATTGAAAGTAGGCATCAGAAGATGCATACGCTGTGGTCATAAAGAAATGGACATGGTCAGCAGAAATACTCAGGTAGGCTGTGGTATTTCAGTGATATTCAGCTGCTATTAAGGGGCACAAAGTGTGCCAAGAAAATACTCCTACACCTTTACACCATCACCAGCAGCCTGAACTTTTGATACAAAGTAGGACAGAGCCATGATTTTGATGTTTTTTATGTCAAATTCAGACCAGGAAATGTTTTTTCACTCCTCTATTGTCCAGTTCTAGTGAGCCTGTGCAAATTGTAGCCTCATTTTCCTGTTCTTTGCTGACAGGAGTGACAATCAGTGCAGTCTTCTGCTGCTATAGCCCATCTGCTTCAACTTTCAGAGATGCTTTTCTGCATACCTTGGCTATACCGAGTGGGTGTTTGAGTTGTCACTGTCGTCCTATCAGCCTGAAGCACTCTGGCCACTCTCTTCTGACATCTGACATCAATAAGGTGTTTTCACCTGGAGAACTGCTGTTCACTTAATATTTTCACTTTTTTGAACCATTCTCTGTAAACGTTAGCAATGGTTCTGTGGAAAAATCCATCAGTTTCTGAAATACTCAGACCAGCCGATCTGCCGCCAACAGCCATGCCACTGATGCTCAGTTTGAACTTCTGCGTTAGCAGGTCCTCATGCCTACATGCCTAAATGTACTATGTTGCTGCCACGTGATTGGCTGATTAGATATCTGTCAACGACCAGCTATACCTAATGAAGTGGTCGGTGAGTCCATGGGGCAGAACGAGGTTTTTCTCCTTCTTAACAAAACAGCTGTATAATAAATACAATTTTTTAACCTCATTTAATATTATCTGAAACCTTCGTTGTACTTTAAAGAAAATAATCAGTCCATTTGTAAATCTTCTGAGATACATTTAATAGTTTTTTCTCAGAAATCTTTAACATTGATGACACAGGAACTCCATCCATGGATAAAGTTAACAGGATACTAATGCCAATCAAGCCGCAGCACCTTTGATTTAAGCCTCCGATAAAACAAAAACCCTGACAACGGTCCCGGATATTGTTTTTACACTTCAGCATGATTTTGTTTACAGATTAATTCAACTAGCGTTAGCTGGTTAGCATGAGTGAGCCTGCTACATTTGTTAGCTGACGTGTTAAAACACAACACACGTGACGTCATAATTACAGCACTCGTCATGGAGGGCCTACCGTGACTGTGCACAGATCCTAGCACTTGGAAAACATGCTGTTCTTAACGTACAAAGAGGTTTTCATTAGCCTGGAAAACAAACTGTGTGCTTTGTAGCTGCTCCCAGATGTAAACATTAGAACCCGGAAGCGCTACCGGAACAAAACACAGAGGGGTGATACCCAAGAGCGCCACCTGCCGTCCACAGAGAAGAGTCCGGAGAGTCCGAAGAGTAAAAGTATTGGGGTAAAATATAATTAATAAAATTCATGAAATAGTGACTTTTTAAAAATACTTTTATTTGCTCAGGCTTTCTTTAAAAATGAGAATGTGATAATAAAATAATAATAATAATAATAATAATAACAATAATAATATCCACTCATAAGCCATTATTTTGTGCCACTATTCTCAAATCAGGTTGCAGGAAGACGAAGCAAAGAAGCCCAGACCTGTCCCTCAAGGCGATCTTTAGCCTTCAAACTCAGGTCTTCTACCAAACACCTGGGACCTTAAGGGTCCTGTGCAGTATCTTTGCTGTTCCTAGGACTAGGCCAGGGGTCGGCAACCCGCGGCTCCGGAGCCGCATGCGGCTCTTTAGTCCTTATACTGCGGTTCCGCGTGGTTTGGGCAAATAAATTAGAAGTATTTAGCTGAAGTGTATTTTATTTATGTTAGTTCTTTTTAACTCGTAGTTCTAAATTGGAAGATTATTGTGATATTGAAATATAAAAATAAAATTATATTCTATTGTTTTTTCATCGCTCAAAATAAGAGTCACACTCGCGGAAGCCTCCACTGTGGAGGAATTTTGGCCGACTCCTCTTTGCATAATTATTTTTAATGGGGGGGGGGGGGTTCAAGCATGAACACCACTCACTTCCTGTTTAAGGTCTCTCTAAGTAAGACGATGACATCAAAAAAATGTGAAATAGAGTGGTCTTCATCCTGAAATATACACTGTCTTTATATAATAAAGACAGTGTCGGGGCCCAACAGGACGGCAGTGACTCTGTGATAGACATTAACTCAGCTTTAGAGCTGGCAATGCCCAGGCCGTCTGCAATCACATATTTTAAAATGGCAAGAAGGTCTCATCCTGATAGTCTATTTTATATAATTGTGTTATTTCCAGAGGTGGGAATTAACAAAACACAAATACTTTGTACTTAAGTACAATTTTCAGATATCGGTTCTTTACTTGAGTAGTTTTTTTCTGACTACTTTTTACTTTTACTCCCTGCATTTTTAAACAAATATCTGTACTTTCTACTGCTTACATTTTCAAAACAGGCACGTTACGTTTGATTTAACGCATTTGGGGGGAGATATTATTTCTTCACTGTTAGCCTCCAAACTTTAAACCGATTTGACCCTGAACAGAAACACATAAAAGGTGGTCCTGTTCATTTATTAATCACCAGAGGATGTGGCATAAAAAGAGTTGACGTGTGTACCAAACTCAGGGGTTAAAAGTGGGAAGGCGTTTTTTGTTGTTGTTGTTGTTGTTTTTTGCCACAACACCTACTCCTACTGAAAAGGAGTGAGTAAAAATAAAGAGAGTGACGTTTTTTAAGTGACAGGTCATTTCAAATGAACGTTTCTGTCAGCGTCAGCAAACACACAAACTGGTTGTGTGCAGTTTGTCTCACAGTGTGTGGCTAGCTAAAGGTCCAGCTGCTGTATTTCACAGAGAGAGAAAAAAGAGCTAAAGTCACTCAGAGATGGAGAAAGATAAGAAAAATAGGACGGGAGAGAAAGAAGAGAGCTTAGATTTAAAGGTAAGGACTGCTCAGTGGGGTCTGACAAACTGGTAATTTAAAGTCCTTATGTTTTTAAATCAGATATTGGCTCTGTAGGCAACAGAAAATAAAGATTTGTTTATTTATTTTTTTAATTTTCCTTCTTTTCCTTCTGACTTAAGCTGAGTATAAGTAGAATTAAAAATAGCTTAAAGTTTGTATTCCCATCTACTGATATTATTTTATCATTATATTAATATAGCACAAAGTTCAGTTCAATCCTCCAAAGAGCAACTTTTTACTTTCTTACTTATGGTACATTTCAGAGCCTGTACTTTTTTGCTTTTACTTGAGTAAAGAAGTTGAATCAGTACTTCAACTTTTACTGAAGCATTTTTAACAGCAGCATTTGTACTTCTACTTAAGTACAGAATGTCTGCACTTTTGCCAACTCTGGTTATTTCTCGTCATTGGCTCACTGTTAAATCCAGAATCAAATTTAAAGTCTTTCTCACATATAAGCTTGAATTATCAGCTCATCTTATCTCACAGACCTCAGAGGACCTTATCACTCCAGCAGAACACTTTTGGTCTCAGACTGCGGGGTTAGTTGTGGTCCCGTGGGTTTTTAACACTTTTAGCTTTTTCTTCAGCTTTCAGCCCCCCTCTTCTGTGGAAGCAGCTCCCAATTTGGATTCAGGAGACAGACACTACCTCTACTTTTAAGATTAAGCTTAAAAGTTTCCTTTTTGCCAAAACATATAGTTAGGGCTGGATCAGGTGACCCTGAATCCTTCCTTAGTTGTGCTGCAATAGGTGTAGGCTGCTGGGGGATTCCCATGATGCACTGAGTGTTTATACACCACTCTGCATTTAATTATTTGTTAATACTTATCTATGACTTTCTCTTTTCAAATTATATTCTCAAAACCTCTGACTCATCAGACAAAACCTCATGATTGCATCGGAACAGTTTTATCAGCAATAAAAACCACACAGTGTCTTCAGCTCACATACACAACCAGTCAAGATAATAACTCTGCTGAGCATCCGTTTCACACCGCAGCAAGTGATGTAGCAAAACACGAGTATAGTGTAAAGATTCAAGATTATGGTAGCATTATACTTCCCTCATTTACAGGTGATACGTGCTGTATAAAGCTCCAGACTTAAACATTCTCTCATCCTCCTTGGTTTTGAGACGCATAAGTCAAGGAAACGTTATAGTAAACGATGAATTACGTAGATTACTTTTATAAGTAAAATTAATATCTTCTGCTTTCTTTCATTTGGGTTGCTGCATATGCAAAAACAGTTTTATCACAGAGAATCAAATTTCATCATATTTATTAGAAGTGATTTATTGTGGTAGAGCTCACTCCTCCTCATCTTCCTCCTCTCTGATTGTTTCCTCCCATTCTTGGTATCAAACCTTCAGCTCACTGGAACTCACCGGTCGCTTTATTAGCAATCAGTGTGAAAAAGTTTGAGTTGTCACGTTCACGAAATGACAACAGAGCTGTAGTCGTGTTGTGTTTCCTGTTGTTACCATTGAGTGAGAATTTGTTTAGAGCTTTTTGAAAAGAATTTAAATAAGATGTAAAAATTGGGTCTAACTAGAAGACAACAATTTAAGGTTTTGCCAAAAGAGCGATTGATTCCGGGAATTAGTTTCACACACACACACACACACACACACACACACACACACACAAAAACCCCGCTGAACACACAGGATGAGAAAACATGTGAAGCTGCCCTCTTTCATAAGCAAACTGTAGTATGAGACATAGACCTTGTGTATATGTAAATATATCTCTGAAGGTCCTCTGTTGCCACCGCAGTCTAGAATCTTTAGTGTATATTGATGTTTCTATACATTCCTTTCTGATTTTCCAGCACATTTTTGGAGATGACGACACGGCACGTGAAGCTGGAAAGGCTTGAGTTACGTGTCCCGACTCTGATTTTTTAACCAATGCTGAGCTCTGGTATTATCCTGATGCTTTATGAGTGCAATCTGATAACATGCGGTTCTGAGCACTGATAAAATTGTTTTGATGTGATTGTGCGGTGTAGCCATGAGACTCAGAGGTGAATGTAGTTTGTGTTCAAAGTGTAGAAGAATTAATATTTAGTTGAAGTTTTGCCTTGTTTAGTTGCTTGGTTGCTAACTGGCCATCTTATTTGGTCACATTATAAGAAGTGGGTAGCTTTTGAGAAAATAAATAGGCCTTAGCAAGTGTGAAAAACTGTAATAGACTTGAGGAAATAAGAATGAAGTCACCTAAAAGTGATCTTGTACCTCACTGAAATACAATGGGTGTTTTTGGGGGTTTTTTTTAACATAGAATATGTTTTTTCATATGTTTTTATCTTTTTACATGTGTTTAGATTGCATAATGTGTTAGGCTGTTTTGCACCAGGCACACACACACACACACACACACACACACACACACACACACACACACACACACACACACACACACACACACACACAAATAAAACTAAATAAAAAACTAAATCAAGGTGACAGAATGATCATGAAGAAAGGGTTGCAGATGCATGCACGGAAGTGATTTAAATAGGTTTCTCCTTTACACCACTGAACACAGATAAGATCTTGTGTACACGAAGCTACTTCCATTACTTCACTTCACCACACACACATTTTCATTAAAATGGGGGAATGACTCATGTCAAACATGTTTTTGTGGTTTTGTTTGTGCATTTATAATGCAATAGTCATTATACAGTCTAAAGCACCTCTTTATCTTATCTTTATCTTTGAAGACAGGCTTTTACAGTAATATAAAGAATAAACAACACATACAGTCAAAACTATTCCTTTAGCGAACAGTCAAACTGACTAGAATGTGAATTATCCAAAAGTGAGGAACACTACTGAAGACTACACATGAGGCTGAAATGAAATGAAAATATTCAGTTGTGGAAATCAGCAAAAATGTATGACAGACTATGTACAGATCTATAAACAGTGTAAAATGTATGTAAACAGATATACATATGCTTTTTTGTGAGTTGTTGCGTTCCTACAGACACATACATATACTGATACTGATAAGCACTCACTGACGCATCACCCTCCCTACCAAACGCCACCTCCAACGCTTACCTCCCCTCTGATGTGGACATCGGGTCAGTTGGAGGCGCAGTCGAAGATTGCAGTGGTCCCAGATCAGATGTACACACTGGAACACTTTCCCATGTTGCTTGTCTGTGTTTATTGTGTTATGGTGTGTTGATATCTGTGCATTCCTGTATTATCCTTTTGTGTTACATATTTCGATGTTTTTTTCCTCGCTACCTGGCCTGACCTGTCTCCCCAATGTGATGTTTGTATTGTATGTGCGGTCGGCAAGGTCTGTCATCTCGGTTGTGGGCAAAAGACTTGCAACTGACAAATAAAGGCTATCTCATCTCATCATCTATAGGCTGAGTCTATAGGAACCCAGTCCCATGACTGCTGTGTCATCTGCAAACTTGATGATGGAGTTTTTCACGTGGACAGTGTCGTGGTTGAAGAGAGCATGCAGGAGAGGGAGCAGCACACATCCATGGGGAATGCCAAGGTTCAGGGTGACAGTGTGTGTTTTGCAAACCTGACATGCCCCCTGCATTTCATGTGGACTAGAGTCATCCTTTCACTACCACCAAAGTGAGTGAAACTGGCCTGTGGTAATTTAGACTACTCACATGTTTCTGCTCAGATATGAGCTCAGTTGTTTTGGCTTTGAGGCAGGTGGGGATGATCGCTTCGGTCAGGCTGAGGTTGAAGATTTCCCTGAATACCTCAGCTAGCTGGTCTGCACATGCCTCAAGTATGTCAGGCCCTGATGCTTTCCGGGTTCTGACTCCACGCAGTGCACTCCTCACCTTCTTTCTGTTCGGTCTCAGCTCCAGGTGATCCAGCTCCAATCGAGCCGTGTGTCTAGTGCCAGTGTTAAAATGAGCAAAGAACATGGTTAAGGTCCTCGACCTGCTAGGGAGTGTAATTTGGTGTTGCAGTGTTGCATTATTTTTATCTGTATGAACATCCAAGTATCTGCTTCCCCAAATCATCACTAACACATGGTCACACTGGTCAGAAACGCATACACGAGTAGCTCACTGTAGCAGCGTTCCTGTTGTTTCTTCCTCTTACAAGAAGGGTTATGTCTCTTGGCTTGATGCCCTTCTACAGCTGCGTCTGGCTCTCCTTGTTTGAAGGATACATGGTGGGAGACACAGTAAACATTCCAGTGGACTACCTCTGCAACCTGAATTAGCTCTTTTCAGGGGAATAAAGTGCCCCTTATTTAAAAGTCTAACAAGCTTGGAAAGAAAAGCATCTGGACTTCTTTTAGTTTCTTAAAAGACGTTTCATCTGAGAAGCTTCTTCAGTTCTAAGAGCAATTCCTCTTTGAACTGAAGAACCTTCTCTGCTTATGACTGAATTTTTAGCCCAAGTCCAAAAATATTTTGTGGTTTCTGTAGAAGGGCAGATGATATTACTGTTTACTGTAACATTCTTCCCTCTCTGCACAATAATAGAAAGTCTCTGTACTGGAAAGCTGTGGAGGTGTGGTTAAATTTAGATTTTTTTTTTTTCCAATTTCCTCCACAAATTGGCTTGAATTGGACACATGTCCAGGTCACCTTCACAGAAAAGCAAAATTAACAGGATCCTCCTCATCTCTCCACTCACAGCACCATGAAGTCTCTCTTCATCTCTCCGGGGCTGCTCCTGCTCACAGCCTCCTGCTGCAGCACCAAGTGTGAGTGTTTATTTCTTTATGACATCTTGCATTTATCTGAAAGTTAACACTGACAATCAGCTAACGGTGTACAGATCTACACAGCTCCTGGAACATCAAATTTAAAATGACCACAATACCACTGAACTTTGTGTCGTCCGTCACCAAGACGCACAGCACCTGTGCGAGGAAGGGATTCATGTAGGAAGGGATTCTTTAGATACTTTTTAAATGAAAGTGGTTTTAAATGAAACCAATGATAAAATGAAAGATGAATAATTTATGACCAACAGAAAACAAACAAAAAAAATAAGTGAGTGAACAGATTTGTACTTTTTATTTTTTCCATCTGCATGTTTATCAGAGTCCACACAGGAAAGAACATCTACTAACAAACTTTCCTGTGGGCTCAGGAGCTGAAGAAACTGAAGGCAGCCGCTAGCCACCATGAAGATACATGGCTTTTAACCCATAACAACTTAATATACTATTAGTTCATAAATGTTATAAAATATATTATTGTGTAATTCTAACTTGCTTTTTCTTCCTGACCCTTGTGCTGCTGTAACAAGCAAATTTCCCCAGTGTGACATTAATAACGTCTATATCAGTCTATGTGTTAAAGCTCTTTTACTACATAATAATTTGATAAGCTGCTGTCTGGCTTTAGAATATCGAAGGTGTGAAGATTTGTTTGTTGTCAGTTACTGGTTATGAGCACGGCTGTGTCAGGGACATTTACATTTCATTAGACCTATTTTCATTAAAGGAGACTCCTTACACTGAGGGATTTATGTTCAGTTCTTTTATGATCTTTTCCCTACTTTTTATCATTTAAAAAAATTTAAATTGATTGATAGATGTGACTTTTTCTCCTGCCTTATATATTTTTTTTAATATTCTTATAACACACATTTAAACACAGCCGAGTTCTTCCTAACGGTCAGAAAGTACAAAAGTCTGAGGTAACTAGTAAACATATCTATATTCCATTTGTTTAAATAAAAGACTATGACAGGCATCATGCACAGTGATTTCTATTTTTTTACATATCCATTAATTTCAAACATCTGGATGTTTGAAACCCCACCAGTCCCACATCCTGACCTAAGTAATCACTTTCCTGATGAGTTTATGGGCTCAATCCCTTTTTTGGGACATACTGAATAAAACATGAAAAGTATTTTCTAAATTTTGGTCATTCTAAGTCCAACGAAGAATTACCCAGGGAATGCTCAGTGACCATGCAGTCAGCTCCACCTTTTCTTGAGTCGTTTGGTTTCAAAACACCAAGATGACAACATTGGAAATGCCGATTTCAAGGCTTCAGAACGAAACTTCACGATGTCAGGGTATGAACTGTACCGTGACATCATCCTCTGATTCTGGACTGTATTTTATGAATATGTTAATGACATACAGTGGAGAGGTCCAGTATTGTGCAGAGATGAGGCCACTGATGTCAGAACACCTGTTGGATGATTTCTAAAAAGATTCACGCTAATCAGGTTTGTTATGAGGGGGAAACTACCCACAGAGGCCCAAACTGTATTATATACCAAGCTATAAATATGCTTTTTAATGCTGTAAAATAAGCCTAAATATGAGAAATATGAAATAAGAAATATGAAGCCACTTCCATCCTGGCTTCATATTTCAGCTTGGGTCAACCATGACCCATGTTTCAGGGTAGCCACAGGTAGTTACACTCTAAAGCTTGTTATTTCTTATTTTACATTAAATAGAGCCATAATTTACAAACACACTTTATTGAAGACTTAAACCTGTTGACTGATGACATCAGCTCATCAGGAAAATTTCCTCATCAGCTTCCAGACAACAACTTTCCTCCTGCTGATCATTAAAAAAACCCTTGAGGCTAACTTTTACATACAGTCTATGCTGAAGACATTTCCATCTAGATCAAATGATATGTTCACAACCATCACAGTGTTACTTTATCAGAAATGCTCTGCTGGAAACTTTCACTGGAACAGATTCAAGCATGTCATCTGATTGTTGGGGTTCTCTGACTAATACCGGAAAATCTTTATTCAAAACAATAAAAAGCACCTTGGGGTGAACGGATGCTATTTTTTGTCCACCTGAATTGAACCAAGTGTCACATGACCAATTTTAAACATGATCAGTGCATCAAATCTGCTCGAGTTCGACCGCTGAGTGAGAAACAGTTGGCACGTAAAAACATCTTGTAATTCAATATTTCTGATTCATTTGGGGTTCACATAGAAACATGAACCAAATGATGAGACAAAATAGAACAAAAAGCTGTTACTAAAATTTACTAATATTTTATCACGGATTAATTTGCTAAACATTACTAAACATTTACAAATCATGAAAAATGCCCTCGAAGTTATCCAAGACAAAGGCTGCTTTTCTTTGGGATATATCTTTATAATCATTAAGAATGTGTTAAAATAATTCATAGAAAATTTAAAAAATAGTGATTTTTTTCCATGTGTCATACTGCAACTACTAAAAACCCTAAAATGAATCATTGCAGTCTTGTTTCCTGTTCATTAAGTGCTTGTTATTAGCTGTACTTAAGCATTAATAGTGATTTCTTACTACAGGCTTCATTCACTGAGACTCTTTTTCACACACGCATTCATGCACTCACACTCTGATGTATGCATCGGGTCGGCTCCGGGTTCAGCTTCGTCACCATGTTTTGAGTGCAAAACTATTTATAAATGTATATGAAGAAATGTTGTCAGGCAAATTTTGTGAGGTGAGAAAGTGCAGCGTTTCCTGTTGAGACGCTGGGTGGACTAGATGCCGAAACAGTCGCGAACCAAAAAGTTCCTGAATCTGATAAACATGACATTAAACCTTGTTACCATGCATAGACTGTTGACTGATAAATGTAAACTGAAACCACAGAATCACTACTAATTTTGCAGAACTACAGCACATCATCTCTAAAAACAGATTCTCATGTGAGAATATGCAGCACTGAGTCAGCTAGCACATAGTTCATGTAGTTTATATCGACATTGTACGATCAGGGTACAGGACTGCACATGAGCCCGAAATAATTGGTTAGGTTAGAGACACTGAGCAAGTCAGAGCTGCACTGAGGGGGGCAAAGTGCTTTGCATGTGTAAGGACTCTGGCTGCTGTTGATTTGGACAATCCTCCAAACAGAGCGTTACGCCAGAGTAACCAAGAACCGAGGCTCGAGGAACCCCTGACTGATTTTTTGCTTGTGCGGATCTAAAGCTACTGATTGAAACAAGACCCTGACCTGTTAAACCAACTGAATCATGAAGCCTTTGAATTAAATTATTATGACACGCAGTCAAAGGAAACGGCGATCGAGCTCAGACTGAAACTCTGTGTGAGTCGCTGTTGATCTTCAGGTCACTTTTATCTTTAGTAAGAGCTATTTCTGTGCTATGATTGGTTAGAAACCTGATTGGTACTTATCACAAAGACCACGAGATAAAAGGTATTCATTCAGCTGATTAAAAACAATTTTTTTTTTCCAAATATTTTGCTGATGAAAGAACGATTAAAAATAAGTCTATAATTATTCAAAACCGAAGGATCCAAGTCATGCTTTTTGAGTAGCTGTGATTACAACACATTTGAGAGAAAGACGGAAAACCCCTGTTTTTTGATAATATTTATATTTATGATTTATAAAACACACACACACACACACGGTGTGCAAACACTACCAAAAGCAGAAGTAACATAAATATAAATATATAAATAATATAATGAATACAAATAAATAAAATAAATAACCGCAGTCCATCCATGTGAGCCTTTTTCCTCACTTTGCTGAAGCAACATGTTCAACAATGATTATGTGAAACCAAAGGCCAATCTGGCCTCATGATCAAATACAAAGAAAAAACACAATAAATAATTTCACTCTGAATGATGCTAAAAAAGACAAATATGCGTAGTATATGTGTATTAAGGTTGGAGGCTTTTACTCTGAATAACCTTTAGCTTTACTTTTTAGTTAAAACTGTGTAGGTGAGACCAGAGCTGAGAGTCGAAGCTGTAATTGTATGCTGATCTGTGGAATTTCACACATGCAAATGTGTGAAATTACAGACGCACCACGCACATGTACCCAGACCCATGCGTTGTGTAATGGATATTATATTTTACAATTTTACAATACCCAGATATGCAGTCGTTGTGTGGATTCCTCTCTTAACCACAAGCTGCTTCCTTGTGATAAGATCAGGGGCAACAGGCTTACAATGGAACACACAAATAACAATCTCACACAATCTTTTCTGTTTGTCGCTGTCAGCTATATCAGTCGAGATGGTATCAGGAAAGGTGGTTAAAAGAGTGCATTCTAGTTTCTCAGCAGATCTGCCTCTCATTTACTGGGGCTGCTAAAAGGTTTTACTGCAACTTTTTACTTCATCATTGTTTCAGTTTTCTCGTAATAATGATTCACTGCTTTCTTTCTAGGAAACGCCTCCTCACAGTGGCTTCAGTCGCCTCGTTGACCACTCTACTGTTTTAATCACAATTCCAACAATTTGAGGCACTGACTTCTGTTTTTTCTTGCAGTTACATTAAATATATACATTTAAGACTTTTCTGGAGTGGGGGGATGGGGGGATGACACACTGTTTTTTGTTTTTTTGTGGCTCTATAATTCCTAAATCGCTACAGATAAGGAGGAAAGTGCAAACTCCTATTCAAATTTCAAGGTGAAATTAATGTATAAATGCAGTTTTTTGTTTCTGGCTTCACTTACAGCTGAACTTCAGAAAATGGTGATGGAATATTTTTCTGGGGCGTCAAGTCGGTAAATCACAAAGCAGCACGGAGGCCAGCGACAGTGTTAAGGTATTTGCTTTTTGTGTTTTACTTCAGTCTCTTCTGGTGCAGAGCAACCCAAATGATGTTTGATGCAAAAGAGAGAAAATTTGTTCCTCTGATAACAGTTGCAGTGGTTACGGTCTGACCGACTAATGCTCGTCACACCAACACACGAACAGGAACTAAAGGTTGTGGTTAAACATTTGTCTGCGCCTGTTCATCTCTGAACTGTCCTTCACTTGTGAATAAAACAGTTTTGACTGGTGTTTGTTTCTGTTTGTTTTGCATGTCTTTCCCATAGCTGCTCTGTTCTGTGGAATTCATTAAATAATGCTAACAGAAACAAATCCATACCACATGCAACAAAACCGACTCGACTAAGAGTTTGACATCAAAGGCTCAGCTGTCAGTGAAGCACCAGTAGGAGCACACGTTTAATATAAAAATGGATAATCTGTTTTTCACAACTAAATTCAAATTCAGAGTTGCAAAGACTTATAAAAGAGTGCACTATCCACTTTATTACGTATGCCTGTTCAACTGCTTATTAATACTAATCAGCCAATCATATTGCGGTACTTTGGAGCATTTAGGCATGTGCACATGGTCAAGACAATTTGACGAAAATTAAATTGTGCATCTAAATGACGAAAGAAGGTGAATTAAGGTGGCTTTGAACTTTGGCTGTTGGTGCCAGACGGGCTGGGAGCTTCTCCACACAGCCATGTCTAGAGTTCACAGAGATCGGTCTAAATAATAGAAAATATCTTGCAAGCTGTTCTTTGGGTAAAATACACTTTTGATGTGAGAGGTCAGAGGAGAAAGGCCAGACTAGCTTTCGTTGCAGTTGTCACGTTTGCTTGGCTGGAAGAAAAAAAAATGCTGGTTTGATTTGAGCTCAAATGCTGTTTGAGGTTGTGTCAGGAAAGGCATCCTGTGTAAAACCAAATCAAACTACTAACAACTAAACTAGTTGTGGTGGCCCCCTGTGTCAAGGGAGAAGCTGAAAGCAGCCTCTTAATCTTCTTCGAGCTGATAGAAAGGCATTGGCAGATACAGAAGAGTATCTCTGAACGCACAACATATCAAAGCATGAAGAAGATGGGCTTTGTCTGGTTAGTCTGCCTGATGGTGGATTAAGAATTTGGTTCAAATAACATGAAACTATGGAGCCATCCTGCCTTGTCTCAAGGGTTCAGGCTGGTGGTGGTGTCATGGGGTGGGGGATATTTTATTGGGCATCTTAGTGCCAACACAGGTTGAGTAGTGTTGCTGATCACATCCATTACTTTTTAACCACAGTTTACCCATTGACTGATAGCTGCATCCAGCGGGATAGTTGTCGTGGTCCCAGGCTTGCCCACAAAAACTCACAACCTTGGGTCCACACCCATGTGCCATGTCATAAAGCTCAAATCATCTGAAACTGCTTTCTTGAAGATGACAGCGCACTCACGGTACTCAAATGGCCTTCACATTCCAATGCAGAACCTTTGGGGCTTGATGGATGCGCAACCAAACACTCTGCAGAAACTATTTGATGTCAACATGGACCAAAACCTCTGGGGAATGTTTCCAGTATCTCGTTGAACCTGAGGCATGAATACTTGAGTCAGTTCTGAAGCCAGATCGATTCAACCTGCTGTGATCAAGGTATAGCTGATAAAGTGTCAGGTGACTGTGATGTTGGAGGGTCTGGAACCTCATACCAGCAGCTGTTTATCATTTCAGTGTTTAGAAATGGAAAATTTCCATTTTGCTTCCATTGCTTCTGAGTGAAGCAGGTGCCTATGAGTACTGTAGAGTCATGTGACTCTAGAATAAATGGTAGTGAAAATGGAGTGTAAAAGGCTTATTACAGACACAGTAGAATTATTATAAGGAAATTAAATTATTTTAAGATTTTTAGTGATCGTTGTTAGTTGAGTTGAATCCATGTTACATCCTTGATGTTTTCTATTTCTATACTCAAGGTGGAGGAGCTGCAGAGGTGTTGCTTGATGGGTGATTTTTAATCTAGATGTTTAAGTGATCTGCATCTGTGTCTCTTACACTTCCTTTTACCCAAAAAGGCAAGTCACTACGACAGATCTGTTAAGACTGCCCTATTTATGAGTGTGACAAAGCATTAAACATTCAGATCAATTTTTGGAACGACAGCTGAAGAACATCATCATATCCAGACTGAAGTCACCATGAAGGCCATAGTGGGACTGCTGCTTCTGCTGCTCACTGTTTATTGCGGCGCTGCTGGACGTAAGTGTCAGTCTGCATGTGACTAAGGATAAATAACACCTGAGGCACTTTGATGTTTTTATTTCATTTTTTATCTAATTTAATAGTAATCATCATAAATTGCATGACTTACAAGGTTCACATTTGACTAAATTAACCTCAGATTAGTTATGATTTTTGGTGTGCTGTTATTTTGAGTAATTACATTTAAAAAGGTTGTTTTTTGGCTTTGGTTATAAAATATGCATGTGCAACAAAGATACATTTGTACCACAGACATGACATTAGGTTTTCAGATGTCACTTTAACTCTGTAACATGTGGTCTTTCTCAAGGATGAGGTTTTTTCACAGTGTCAACTAAGAAGAATTTTGCAGGGTTAGCTTGTTATCATGAGTTGTACACTCATAACTAAGGCTGTGTTTAATCACTCTCTATATAGAGTGTTCATAGAGTCAGAAGGCCTCTGGCTATTTTTTGTCCAGAGGCTTCTTAGCAGGTTAATTCAACCTGCTAAGATTCACATAATTTTAACATGAAGGATGCTGAGGTCACTGAACTGATGTGGCTCTTTTTTTTTCTTTCTTCCAGCTGGAGCATTGGATGAGACAGCTCCTGGAGAATGCTGTTTCAATTTCTTTACAGGACGCATACCAATGAAGAACATAGTCTCTGTCACCAAGACTCACAGCGGCTGTCTGGAAAAAGCATTTGTGTATGTCACCACAATGAGTAATTAGAGTAATAATAACAGTTTCTGAACACAAAACAAATTGCACGAACATTTTACTGAGACACAGCGTAATATTTTCAGTCCTAACTCTTTTGTAATATCCCTGCAGGGTCCATACAGCCAGAGGGAAGCTCTTCTGCGTGGGTCACAGTGTCACCTGGGCTCAAGATGCTTTTAACAAAGAGCAGAACAGTGACTAACAATGCTCTTCAGCATCCACGATCCAGCATAATAACAGTCTCTGTTATGTTATTCTTCGCTACCAGCATTTTTATAATGACTGTATTTTACAAGACGCTTTGCAAAGCATAAATAAACCCATGCGCTCTTCTTTTGCTTGCGATCCTCTCCAAGAATGTTTCAATAAAAAACAAACAAGTATCTGCAGTTGTGGTCAGAAGTTTCATGTCGATGATGAGTGTATGTAGTGTCACATTAATTTTGGGACTTTTAATTATTTTTTTGAACTCAGGAATCTCAGGACGAGTGTACACAAACTTGTGTACTCTAAGAACATGCATGGACGTTTTTAAATTAGTGAAAGAGGTTTCATTGTGGGGAATTAAACGTTAGTGAATAGTTAATGAAGCATTAAAACCTTCCCGGGTATGAAGTGAGAAAACCTGCAGCAGCGTTTTGCAGAAGTTGAATAACACCAGCCTTCTGAGGAAGTACAGTCTGTGCTGACTCCTGCGCGGCTCCTCTGCCTCCCTGAGCTAGACTCTGAGTACCTTCTGCATGCGCTTGAGCTCCTGCTGATCACCAACTTTAAAAACTCTCTTCCTCTGGTTCAGAAGGCCCATAATGTTACCTGTGATCCAGGGCTTGTTGTTAGCATAGTAACATACAGTCCTTACTGGAACAACAACATCCATACAGAAGTTCATGTTGTAATAATAATGTATACTTTATTGATCCCCGTGGGGAAATTAATCTTTCTGCATTTAACTCATTCACTCAGTGAAGCAGTGTGCAGCCACTAATCAGGTCCCCAGGGAGCAGTGTGTAGGGATGGTACCTTGCTCAGGGGTGCTTCTGGGCAGCCGTTCAGTGGATTCGAACCCCCGACCAATTATGGGACGACCACTCTACCTACTGAGCACAACATAGCCTGATATGGGGTCACAAGTTTTTCGCTCCTGGAACAGTACATGCTACATTTTGACTTTTTTTACCATATATTTTTGCATTTTCACCACTGCATTTTAACTGAAACAGTTAAGAGGATCAAGAGATGTATAATATTATTTAAGAATTGTAGGCACTTTTATTCACAGTCCTCCGTTTTCAGAGGCTTAAAGCAACTGAACAACTGACTGAGAGCAGTTTCATGGCCAAGTGAGGCCTGTTCCTGGTATCACGTGACAAATAAGCAGTTTAATGTCTAACTTGTATTAGAGAAGACAGAAGATTTTTTTAAAAAGTGGATGATTGCAGAATATTTTCCCTCACATCTTGAGGAGAAACGTGTATCATTCTCAAACTTGACAATCAAGAGAAACGTTCATGAATGGGAATACAGAGTTTACTGAAGGCGGCTGCAGTGAAAGCCTTGGAAGAGGATCTCAGGAAAGAAATTCTTTTTGTTGTGGCTTTTATGGAGTAAATTACAAAAATGAACAGGAACGACTAGAAAAAGTGTCTTCGAGATTTATGAGACTGAGACCATTTAGGCGTTCTGCCCATCCCCAGCATGATCCCCCAGGAAGCCAGCTTTTTTATGGTCAACCATGATAAAACTCTAGTTATTTTACTCTGTGAACAAATTAAACAGCAATTTTATAATGACTGTATGTTCTAAGATGTTTTGCAAAGCATAAGTAAACCCACGATTGTTTTGCTTTCGATGCCCTCCAGGAATCTCTCTAATACTGTGGTCAGAAATGTACATACACTCATTATGGCCAGATTGAGTGTACATAAACCACAACTATATGAACAGATGGAAATTTTGAATGAAAAGGATACGCTTTAATTGCAGTGTGTTTTTGAACAAATGAGATTTCTCATTGGGCACATGTGGACTCTCATGGTCTAAAACTGAATCTGCCTGCACTCTGACAGTATAAACACTGCACAGGTAATCTGACTGTCCCAGGTGTGAACTGAGAAAAACTTTAAGGGGATCAAAATGTTTGTTTCAACGTACCCTGATATGGGGTAGCTACTTTTTCACCCTAGGGAGAGTAGATGCTACAGTGTGACTTTACAGTAATGTGACAAATCAAGCACTGATGATCCCATATTGCATGAGCCAGTATGGCTGCTTTCCAACCGCAGTAAAAAGGTGGCATTTGATAAATGATATTAAAGAATTCAAAGAAATGTAAGTGATGACTTGTCCTGCAAGCATGCCCTGCAATCCTCTTCTGATGGCTGCTTCCAGCAGGATAATGCACCATGTCACAAAGCTCAAATCATCTCAGACTGGTTTCTTGAACATGACACTGAGTTCACTGTACTCAAATGGCCTCCACAGTCACAGATCTCAGTCCAATAGCTGACTTTTGAGATTTGTTGTGTTATGGAAAAATTCTAGTTTATCCTCACATTTAGATTTATGTGTTTAGAATCTTACTGTATGATTTTTGTATATCTGCCTGCTTAAGATGAAGCAAGTATGTGCCAGCATGACCTTGTGAAAACTGCTTAGCTGCCTAATGATGTTTTACTATGTTATCTGCTAACTGTTTTGCTCAGAGGGATGTAAGCTCAGGGCCAGCACCAGCACCAGCACCAGCACCTGCTGGCCTGGGAAAGGATAGTGGGAGTCTTCTCTGTTCAGCAACAGCTGAAAGACTGTTGTAACTGAAAAGATACACAGAGTTTGTGCGGTGTTATAAAAGGGGCGCTGCAAGGTTAGAACGCTCATTGCTATGAACCTGTTATGTTTTGATGTGTGTGTGTGTGACACCTCCTGCGCGCAGTAATAAATAGCTTGATCACAGCTCTTTCCATGTTGCAGACTTTATTTGCAAAGTTCCACGACAGTTGGAGCAGGAGATTCAAATTAATAAATAATATCAATAAATCTGCAGGAAGTGTGTGACGTGATCATGTCAATACGGATAAAAAATCTCTCCAAATATTTTCAGCACCTTTTTGAATCTATACAATGAAAAACGTGATACAATAAATATGGTCCAACTCAGTACAGTGTGCATAACTGTGTTCACTGAATATATGTGTGCACATATGCAACCTGTTACCGTCCGAGTGGCGAGTTACTGTCATTGCTGATTGTAGCGGGTGCCCACTACTGTAGAGTCATTTGGCTGGAGAATAAATAGTAACCATGCTGTCCAGTGTAGCGAGTGATTTATTCACCATTTTTGTGACCAAACAATATTTACAAAAATAGATAAGAAACTCAACTCCATAGTTAACTTGGTAAAAATAAACATAACTGAACTTAAATCAACGGAAATTAGGGTCACATGCACACAGCTCTTCTGACCAGGTCCTTTCTCCCACTAACACCAGAGTTCTTCTGCTTAAATAGTCAGCTATCCAAACAATTTCTCCTCTGAACTATTCCATGCAGTAGGTAAGACAAATATAACCATTCTCAGAAACGTATAATGCTACTCTTTATTAGGTATTAAAACTAAGGCATAGTCAATACATACCACAACAATAAATCCATTTCTCAACAAACACAATCTAAAATTGACTTTATCAAATTACAAGAATTCTCCCCCTTCTTGACCTGGTCTCTTCCTGTGACCTCAGACTAACCTGGACGCTATAAATATGGGAAGTGAAACTACATTTCCTCCTATTGATCCTGGCACACAGGTAGGTAAGGTGAGTTCAAACTAGACAATTAACAAACTTGTCAGAGTTGATTTAAACCAAGATGTTACATTACATAACCTGTAAAAGTGCAAAACATAAACAAACCTGGGATAGTACATGTTTGCGTACTACAGAATACATATGAGATATGGTTAAATCAAAACAAGAATGTTAACTAAGAATATCAAGCTTTTAACTCTGGACAAAAGGTGTTCTCACCCACTTTGTCACACAAACATTATAAAGGAGGTCATGATAGCTGGCATATTAATGATCATGACCTCACGGCCCATTATTAGTCAGTGGTGTTAGTTTCAGTCATTATGCAAATGTCCTGGTTATAAGGTTGGGGAAACCTGCAGTCGAGCTGAGACTAAACAAGTAATTGGATGAGTGACAAAATGTTTCTCGCACTGAAAATGTCCAGATGAACAGAATCAGCTTTTGGGGATTATAAAGAAAGACACACGGCAGAAATAAACAGACATTATGCTGTTACTCATGTCTTCTCAAAAAAAATTACTTCAATTAAAAAAATAAAAAATGTGGTCATTGTTCTTAGCTGATTTGAATAGATGGAACATCCTTGATGTTATCTGTTTCCATAATCGATGTGGAGTAGCTGCAGAGGTGTTGCTTGGTGAGTGACCTTTAATCTACATGTCTAAGTGGTGGTGTGTCTCTTACACTTCCTTTTACCCAAAAAGGCAACTCACTGTAATAGATCTGTTAAGACTGCCTTTTATATCAGTGTGACAAAGCATTAAGTATTCAGTTCACTTTCTAGAGCGACAGCAGAAGGACATCATCACATCCACAGTGAAATCAACATGAAGACCACAGTGGGACTGCTGCTTCTGCTGCTCACGGTTTATTACTGCGCTGCTGCACGTAAGTCTGTCAGTCTGCTTTTACGTAGGGGTAAATGCCATCTTGAATGTTTTTATTAGATTTTTATCTCATTTTATTAGTAATCATCATAACTTAAATGACTTACAAGTTAAAAACTTTAACTGATTATTGTGAATGAACTTCACATTACGTGGGTGAGGTTAATACAAAACTTCAAAAGGGCGATGAGTTATTTTAAAACGTCATTTTCAAATGTTTTGAGTTTGATGACAAAACACGTTAAAATGTTACAAAGACAAACTTTTGTTTTTATCACATACATGATGTGAGGTTATGTATGTGTTTACTTTATGACCGTTTGATCCAGATAAAAAAAAATAAGCTGTGGCGTGTTTAGAAACAAGGTGATAGTTTGACCTAAACAACAGGTCGAAAGATAATAATCAGAGGAAGAAAGAGTTTATTTTTGTTCTAAAGAAAGCATGCTTCCTCTGTTCATATTTCTGACATATATTATATGTACAACACTACTGGGTCACTAACAAATTACACATATAGCTCAGCCATGCCATGAAGCTCCCAGCGCACAGTTTTTGTGCTGCTGTTAATGCCAGAGGAGGTTTGGAGCTCTGCAGGTATTGAATCGATATCAAGCATTCAGTGACCCCCCCCCCCCATCTGTAACTTTACATGTTCTGCTGAGTTGCTGTGGTTGTGGCATTGAGTTACAGTACTATTGTCCTTATACATCAGAAGTTTACAGTGTATATCATAAAGGACCTGAGCTCTGTGACAGTGTTAATGTCACTGTCTTTCTATTTAAACACTGAGTTCCAGGCTGAGTTTCAGCAACAATGCTCAACACCTTTGACACATGCTGCTATTAAACTGAATTTATTACTGTCTTTTTCTTTTTTCTTTCAGCTCAAGGGTTGATTGAAATGTCTCCTGGACAATGCTGTTTCAAATTCTTTACTGGAAGGATACCACCGAAGAAAATAGTCTCTGTCATCAAGACTCACAGCGCCTGTCTGGAAAAAGCATTTGTGTATGTCACCACAATGAGTAATTACAGTGATAGTAATTTCTGAACACAAAACAGTGTGCATGCTTTTTTAGGGCCTTCTCTCACTGTCCCTCTTCATCTGTTTTTCTTTCCCTCCCTTTCCTATCCCCCATTCATGTCTGTTCAGTTTGTAATAAATTAAAATCAAATAAATTTAATTAATTAATTAATTAAATAACTTATCATTATTATTATTATTATTATTAATAATAATAATTTTATTATTAAGATCTATCAAGTGGAGCAATTTGGCAAAGCCATGACCAAAAATAAATAGAAAAATAAATCAGTTGGGCATCTTTCTTGGCCTTCAGACAATAATCCCGGATACTAAAGTACCGAATGGGACAGGCAAAAAAAAAAAAAAAGAAGAAGAAGAAACGAAACCCCCCCCCCCCCACCAACAGCAACAAAAACAAAAAAACTCAGAATGCATAAACACACGAGGCACATCGTGGTATCTTCACTCTAAACTCTTTTGTAATCTTCCTGCAGGATCGGTACAGCCGCCGGGAAGCACATCTGTGTGAGCCAGAGTGTCACCTGGGCTCAAGAAGCTTTTAAGCAACAGCAGATCGGTGATGAATGAATACTCTTCAGATTTCATGATCAACCATAATAAAGCTCTGTGTTATGTTAACCCATGCTAACAGCAATTTTATAATGACTGTATTTTCTAAAATGCTTTGTGTATATATATTAAAAAAAAACAAAAAACCACGCAATCATGTTTTTTCAATAAAAATGTTCGGCTTTGAATCGGGCGTTTATTTTTTTATTTTGTTTTGTTTGTGTTTTTTTAACGAGAAATTCCACACTTCGTCTTTTCCCTGCCAAAAATTCCAGTAGCCTGTCATACTGGTAGCGGACACAGGGCCTTCTGATTAGGAGTGAGGCCGAAAACAGCGGTTGTTTCGTGGAACCTCAACATGGTATTAAAGAATTCAAAGAAATGTAAGTGATGACTCGTCCTGCAAGCATGCCCTGCAATCCTCTTCTGATGGCTGCTTCCAGCAGGATAATGCACCATGTCACAAAGCTCAAATCATCTCAGACTGGTTTCTTGAACATGACACTGAGTTCACTGTACTCAAATGGCCTCCACAGTCACAGATCTCAGTCCAATAGCTGACTTTTGAGATTTGTTGTTGTGTTATGGAAAAATTCTAGTTTATCCTCACATTTAGATTTATGTGTTTAGAATCTTACTGTATGATTTTTGTATATCTGCCTGCTTAAGATGAAGCAAGTATGTGCCAGCATGACCTCAGGGGCAATTCTAGGATCAGAGCTTTGGGGGTGCTGAGCACCCAGAGAGCTGCCCATCCAGGCAAGGTAAACTTTACTCGTCACAATGAGACGTTTTCCCTGTCTCTGTCAGTCCCTGCATCCTTAAATGTCTCCAGTTGTCCCGAGTTCCCTCTGACTGTCTCCTTGGTGCATTTAAACCCCTGTTCCTCCCTGTCCTCGTCATCTGTTGTCTTAGTCTCCATTATCAGTCATCATAATTGTAGCCTCTCTGTGCAACTCCAAAAGTTGAATCTGTTCATCTGGACGTAGCGTTTTCTCCCACAAAATGCTACGTCCAGATGAACAGATTCAACTTTTGGAGATTTACTTTCCTGGATGATTGAGAATGCATCAAGACTCTCTGTGCAAGTCTGCAAATTTCTTTATTAAATCATAAGATTCTTAAATTCACCAAGTCTCTCTGTCCCTGGGTCCTCGTCACAAAACATGACATCACTGTTTTGTACATTTTAACACAATTTAATGCCCACATTTGTGAAAGAAAAGCAAAACACTTTTTTGAAAAGTCTGTAACAAAACCATCTGATAAAGGTTATTTAAATGCTGCTAAAGAAGAATGAATTAGAATTTTAAAAAATACATATTCTACCCTTAATTACTGTGGGAGAATAATGAATGATGCTCACAGTGAGTAAAAAATAAACTGAGCACATCTTTGGGACAGAGATTCACTTTTAATGTGTATGTATAATATAATACAGATACATAAAATACACTTGAAATGTACAAAATATTATTAAAAAATTAGAAAAATGGAGACACCTTGGCCTATGGTACAATATATACAATGTATGAAAAGATCCTTACTGCAGATTCTACAATGGCTCTGGAGATTTTTTTCTTTTCTTTTATTCTATGTCGCCTCACCTTGAGGTTGGCAAATCTGTCTATCACATTTTGGTGGTCAAGTCTCTCAAGCATCTTTCTCAACTGACATCACAGCCAGGTGCTGGAGTCTGCTTTGACCCATGGTCCTTCTCAGCCAGTTATGGAGCTGACTCAAGACACTAAAAGACCTTTCACAGCTACAGCTGCTAACTGGGTTTGTTAGGGCAACCTGAACAACAGTTTTCAGTGTGGGGAAGATCCGATTATCCATAAGATTCTACAATGTTAACATATCTGGAATGGCACCAGCCTCACTCTTGAGCTTCAAAAGGTTTTGGCAACCGTGACTTCCTCTGACTGAAGTTCAATATGGTAATGCAGTGCCAGGGCTGACAACCCAGTTTGTTTTGCAGATTCTGTACAGCAGCTTTAATATAGGGAGAACACAACTTCCAGATTGTATGAGTAAAATTAGTTGGTTTTTTTTTTTCTTTGGCAGTTTAACAGTTTCTGTTTTGCCTGTTAGTATTCCCTGTCTGTTTTCATACCTGGTTCTTCCTGATCTTGTACTTTCTCCTCATGTTCTCCTCTTTCCTCTCTCCCTCTTTGGACTGACAATCATACACAAATAGTATTCAATTGTATTCAATTAGATTTAAAAAAAATATTATTAAGATCACTAATAAAAAAAAGTCCTCTCTCAGTGTACTTTCAACCAAAGGGCAAATAACCAAACCACGTGTACATCTAATAAAGGATATTGTGGAGGTATGTAATAACGACAGGAGAGGTCTCAGTGTCTCACTCCAACTTTATTAACTGACTCTCACAAACTTCACATACAGTAAGCGCCAAAATCTCCATCCCAGCACTTCCTTTCAACTTGGGTGTGAGTGGAGCCACCTGGTGGTCCGCCACACATACCCCCCCCCTGAACACACAGTTAGGTCTCTATTCAGTCCAGGACCCTGGGCCTAAGCAAACGGCCCGAACGACTGAACCTGGGAGGGAGAGAACAGGCAGAGGAAGGTCCATCCTGTGAACGAGGCTGGCGAAGGCGAGCAGGAAAGGCAGGAGGAGGCTCAAACGCCGGTGGGCGGGGGGTAGTCCTGGGGGGAAAACCAGAGTCTGTTAACCCCATTGAAGGAGGGCGGCCACGGCGAGGGGCCTGGGCCGGCACTACATGACTGTCCGGAAGAACATGTGCAGGTTTAAGTCTGTCAACACACACAGTCTCCCTACGACCCCCAAAATCCAAAACAAAATGTTTCTGGCCCGGTTCGATAACCCTGAATGGGCCGTCATACAGCGGCCGCAGCGGTGTCCGGTGGGCATCATGCCTGACAAAAACAAACTTAGCAGTCTCTAAAGTCTTTGGAACAAAAGCGTCAGGCAGGCAATGGTGCACCGGACCAGGAACCCGAAGCGAGTGCAAAAGCGGGTTGAGAGATAGCACCGATGGATCGAAGCAGGGGCGAGGGTTCTCGGGCAAGAATTCTCCAGGCACGCGAAGGGGCTGACCAAACACTAGCTCAGCTGGGGAAGCGCCGAGATCCTCCTTAACCGCAGAGCACAGCCCAAGCAAAACCCACGGGAGGCGGTCAACCCAATTTCCATCCTTTAAGGAGGCGCGAAAAGCAGCCTTAAGCGACCGGTGGAACCGTTCACACATCCCATTAGCTTGCGGGTTGTATGCGGTTGTGCGGTGGACCTTGGCCCCCAGTCCATCAGCCATGGCCGACCAAAGCTCGGAAATGAACTGGGGGCCTCTGTCTGAGGTAATGTCCGCGGGGGGGCCGAAACGCGAGACCCAGGTTGACAAAAACGCCTTGGCCACCACTGCTGCAGTAGTGGACGCCAGGGGGACCGCTTCCGGCCAGCGGGTGGTGAGGTCAACAATAGTCAAAAGGTGCGTAAAACCTTGTGACTGCGGCAGAGGACCCACCAGATTGACATGCACATGATCGAAACGTTTGCCGGGTATGAAGAACTGCTCCAGGGGCGCCTTGGTGTGTTTATGAACCTTCGCACGCTGGCAAGGAATGCACGCCGCCGCCCATTCCTTAACCGATTTGCGAAGGCCCGGCCAAACAAATTTAGAGCTTACCAGTTTAACAGAGGCCCGGACCCTGGATGAGAGAGAGCATGTACCGAGTCAAAAACTTGACGACACCAGGAAACGGGAACCACCGGGCGAGGGTGGCCGGTGCTGAAGCACCCCCAAAAATGGGCTAAAATCGCCCCTGCATGACCTTGTGAAAACTGCTTAGCTAGGCCTAATGATGTTTTACTACGTATCTGCTAATTGTTTTGCTCAGAGGGATGTAAGCTCAGCACCAGCACCTGCTGGCCTGGGAAAGGATAGTGGGAGTCTTCTCTGTTCAGCAACAGCTGAAAGACTGTTGTAACTGAAAAGATACACAGAGTTTGTGCGGTGTTATAAAAGGGGCGCTGCGAGTTTTTTGGGGTTTTTTTGGCCTGTCCCATTCGGTACTTTAGCATCCGGGATTATTGTCTGAAGACACAGGGCCTTCTGATTAGGAGTGAGGCCCAAAACAGCGGTTGTTTCGTGGAACCTCAACATGAACTCTCGTGTTCTGATGAGTTTCTGCAGCAACGCTCAACACCGTTGACATGAACTGCGTTTCAACTTAACGCTATTAAAACTGAACGGTGTTCCAGACGTTTCGCTGTGTGCTAGAGAAGTTTAAGATAGCTGCGGTTATAAAGTTCTGGGTCCATATCAATGTGTGAAATTACAATTTTTATTTTTTATTTTTTAAGTGTTCTTTGTTTGTTTGTGTTTTAATAATTTCATTAAATTGTTCGAGGAAAGACAAATATCTAGTATATATTTTTAAAGGCTTTCAGGTTAAATTTTGAACATTTAGTCAGCACTAAATTGATATGACTGAACAGATAAATACTGGCTACTCACATTAAAATATGCCATGTTATTCGCTGATATGTCGATATCGGCTAGCAGGGCTAATATCAGCCCATAATAATAATTAAAAAAGAATATATATATCTTTGCATGAACTGCAGTTTAGCAACCAGTCACCTCGGCGGCTGTTCCTGCTTTTAATGCTTTTAATTTATCTGCCTGAGCGAGTTTGATCAGCGGTGACTCAGACCTGGGCGACCGTCCCTCTCCTTTAAACCTGAAAAAGAAGGATTCGTTGAGTTTCATCTGGATCCCTCTGACCAAAAAAATGTCACAGTGTTACAGAACAGTGGAAAAAACGTCTTTTTCAGATAATTGTACACAGCTCTCCTGATAAATATCTCTTACTGCTCAGCACAAATTCAAATGCTCTGTCGTTCTACATGTTTATAATGTCAAAATACATGAACTGAAATGCACAGCCCGGAAAAATGTTCTTTTTTGAACATGAGTTGCCCCCTGCTGGCTGCTAAAAGAATGCGACTTCAACCATTTTTAAAGGTGACAAAAGAAATCTGACAGATTGCGAGATGTATGGCGCTGTATTAATAAAATTGAATTTAACGTGAGGAATGAAAGGTGAATGAAACTTCATGTGTTTTTATATTTTTTAATAGTTGTTATGGGCCCTGTTAAAAACTCAGACATCTTTGTGACGTCCGTATTTATTTTTGTGACCTGGTAACAAAGTCCTAAATAAAATTACTTACTTACATTGCTGTCTTTATCCTTATTTCCTGTTACATGAGTATTGTTACATCGCAGAGACTTACATTGAACATGGCCAGAGTTTCAAATAATGAGGTCAGCATATATTCATGTAATCTCTATCCACTTTATTACGTACGCCTGTTCAACTGCTTATTAATACTAATCAGCCAATCATAATGCTCGTCACACCAACAGAGAGAGAAAATTTGTTCCTCTGATAACAGTTGCAGTGGTTACGGTCTGACCGACTAATGCTCGTCACACCAACACACGAACAGGAACTAAAGGTTGTGGTTAAACATTTGTCTGCGCCTGTTCATCTCTGAACTGTCCTTCACTTGTGAATAAAACAGTTTTGACTGGTGTTTGTTTCTGTTTGTTTTGCATGTCTTTCCCATAGCTGCTCTGTTCTGTGGAATTCATTAAATAATGCTAACAGAAACAAATCCATACCACATGCAACAAAACCGACTCGACTAAGAGTTTGACATCAAAGGCTCAGCTGTCAGTGAAGCACCAGTAGGAGCACACGTTTAATATAAAAATGGATAATCTGTTTTTCACAACTAAATTCAAATTCAGAGTTGCAAAGACTTATAAAAGAGTGCACTATCCACTTTATTACGTATGCCTGTTCAACTGCTTATTAATACTAATCAGCCAATCATATTGCGGTACTTTGGAGCATTTAGGCATGTGCACATGGTCAAGACAATTTGACGAAAATTAAATTGTGCATCTAAATGACGAAAGAAGGTGAATTAAGGTGGCTTTGAACTTTGGCTGTTGGTGCCAGACGGGCTGGGAGCTTCTCCACACAGCCATGTCTAGAGTTCACAGAGATCGGTCTAAATAATAGAAAATATCTTGTAAGCTGTTCTTTGGGTAAAATACACTTTTGATGTGAGAGGTCAGAGGAGAAAGGCCAGACTAGCTTTCGTTGCAGTTGTCACGTTTGCTTGGCTGGAAAAAAAGAAATGCTGGTTTGATTTGAGCTCAAATGCTGTTTGAGGTTGTGTCAGGAAAGGCATCCTGTGTAAAACCAAATCAAACTACTAACAACTAAACTAGTTGTGGTGGCCCCCTGTGTCAAGGGAGAAGCTGAAAGCAGCCTCTTAATCTTCTTCGAGCTGATAGAAAGGCATTGGCAGATACAGAAGAGTATCTCTGAACGCACAACATATCAAAGCATGAAGAAGATGGGCTTTGTCTGATTAGTCTGCCTGATGGTGGATTAAGAATTTGGTTCAAATAACGTGAAACTATGGCGCCATCCTGCCTTGTCTCAAGGGTTCAGGCTGGTGGTGGTGTCATGGGGTGGGGGATATTTTATTGGGCATCTTAGTGCCAACACAGGCTGAGTAGTGTTGCTGATCACATCCATTACTTTTTAACCACAGTTTACCCATTGACTGATAGCTGCATCCAGCGGGATAGTTGTCGTGGTCCCAGGCTTGCCCACAAAAACTCACAACCTTGGGTCCACACCCATGTGCCATGTCATAAAGCTCAAATCATCTGAAACTGGTTTCTTGAAGATGACAGCTCACTCATGGTACTCAAATGGCCTTCACATTCCAATGCAGAACCTTTGGGGCTTGATGGATGTGCAACCAAACACTCTGCAGAAACTATTTGATGTCAACATGGACCAAAACCTCTGGGGAATGTTTCCAGTATCTCGTTGAACCTGAGGCATGAATACTTGAGTCAGTTCTGAAGCCAGATCAATTCAACCTGGTGTGATCAAGGTATAGCTGATAAAGTGTCAGGTGACTGTGATGTTGGAGGGTCTGGAACCTCATACCAGCAGCTGTTTATCATTTCAGTGTTTAGAAATGGAAAATTTCCATTTTGCTTCCATTGCTTCTGAGTGAAGCAGGTGCCTATGAGTACTGTAGAGTCATGTGACTCTAGAATAAATGGTAGTGAAAATGGAGTGTAAAAGGCTTATTACAGACACAGTAGAATTATTATAAGGAAATTAAATTATTTTAAGATTTTTAGTGATCGTTGTTAGTTTGAGTTTAATCCATGTTACATCCTTGATGTTTTCTATTTCTATACTCAAGGTGGAGGAGCTGCAGAGGTGTTGCTTGATGGGTGATTTTTAATCTAGATGTTTAAGTGATCTGCATCTGTGTCTCTTACACTTCCTTTTACCCAAAAAGGCAAGTCACTACGACAGATCTGTTAAGACTGCCCTATTTATGAGTGTGACAAAGCATTAAACATTCAGATCAATTTTTGGAACGACAGCTGAAGAACATCATCATATCCAGACTGAAGTCACCATGAAGGCCATAGTGGGACTGCTGCTTCTGCTGCTCACTGTTTATTGCGGTGCTGCTGGACGTAAGTGTCAGTCTGCATGTGACTAAGGATAAATAACACCTGAGGCACTTTGATGTTTTTATTTCATTTTTTATCTAATTTAATAGTAATCATCATAAATTGCATGACTTACAAGGTTCACATTTGACTAAATTAACCTCAGATTAGTTATGATTTTTGGTGTGCTGTTATTTTGAGTAATTACATTTAAAAAGGTTGTTTTTTGGCTTTGGTTATAAAATATGCATGTGCAACAAAGATACATTTGTACCACAGACATGACATTAGGTTTTCAGATGTCACTTTAACTCTGTAACATGTGGTCTTTCTCAAGGATGAGGTTTTTTCACAGTGTCAACTAAGATGGATTTTGCAGGGTTAGCTTGTTATCATGAGTTGTACACTCATAACTAAGGCTGTGTTTAATCACTCTCTATATAGAGTGTTCATAGAGTCAGAAGGCCTCTGGCTATTTTTTGTCCAGAGGCTTCTTAGCAGGTTAATTCAACCTGCTAAGATTCACATAATTTTAACATGAAGGATGCTGAGGTCACTGAACTGATCTGGCTCTTTTTTTTTCTTTCTTCCAGCTGGAGCATTGGATGAGACAGCTCCTGGAGAATGCTGTTTCCGTTTCTTTACAGGACGCATACCAGTGAACAACATAGTCTCTGTCACCAAGACTCACAGCGGCTGTCTGGAAAAAGCATTTGTGTATGTCACCACAATGAGTAATTAGAGTAATAATAACAGTTTCTGAACACAAAACAAATTGAACGAACATTTTACTGAGACACAGCGTAATATTTTCAGTCCTAACTCTTTTGTAATATCCCTGCAGGGTCCATACAGCCAGAGGGAAGCTCTTCTGCGTGGGTCACAGTGTCACCTGGGCTCAAGATGCTTTTAACAAAGAGCAGAACAGTGACTAACAATGCTCTTCAGCATCCACGATCAAGCATAATAACAGTCTCTGTTATGTTATTCTTCGCTACCAGCATTTTTATAATGACTGTATTTTACAAGACGCTTTGCAAAGCATAAATAAACCCATGCGCTCTTCTTTTGCTTGCGATCCTCTCCAAGAATGTTTCAATAAAAAACAAACAAGTATCTGCAGTTGTGGTCAGAAGTTTCATGTCGATGATGAGTGTATGTAGTGTCACATTAATTTTGGGACTTTTAATTATTTTTTTGAACTCAGGAATCTCAGGACGAGTGTACACAAACTTGTGTACTCTAAGAACATGCGTGGACATTTTTAAATTAGTGAAAGAGGTTTCATTGTGGGGAATTAAACATTAAGAAAGTTATTGAATAGTTAATGAAGCATTAAAACCTTCCCGGGTATGAAGTGAGAAAACCTGCAGCAGCGTTTTGCAGAAGTTGAATAACACCAGCCTTCTGAGGAAGTACAGTCTGTGCTGACTCCTGCGCGGCTCCTCTGCCTCCCTGAGCTAGACTCTGAGTACCTTCTGCATGCGCTTGAGCTCCTGCTGATCACCAACTTTAAAAACTCTCTTCCTCTGGTTCAGAAGGCCCATAATGTTACCTGTGATCCAGGGCTTGTTGTTAGCATAGTAACATACAGTCCTTACTGGAACAACAACATCCATACAGAAGTTCATGTTGTAATAATAATGTATACTTTATTGATCCCCGTGGGGAAATTAATCTTTCTGCATTTAACTCATTCACTCAGTGAAGCAGTGTGCAGCCACTAATCAGGTCCCCAGGGAGCAGTGTGTAGGGATGGTACCTTGCTCAGGGGTGCTTCTGGGCAGCCGTTCAGTGGATTCGAACCCCCGACCAATTATGGGACGACCACTCTACCTACTGAGCACAACATAGCCTGATATGGGGTCACAAGTTTTTCGCTCCTGGAACAGTACATGCTACATTTTGACTTTTTTTACCATATATTTTTGCATTTTCACCACTGCATTTTAACTGAAACAGTTAAGAGGATCAAGAGATGTATAATATTATTTAAGAATTGTAGGCACTTTTATTCACAGTCCTCCGTTTTCAGAGGCTTAAAGCAACTGAACAACTGACTGAGAGCAGTTTCATGGCCAAGTGAGGCCTGTTCCTGGTATCACGTGACAAATAAGCAGTTTAATGTCTAACTTGTATTAGAGAAGACAGAAGATTTTTTTAAAAAGTGGATGATTGCAGAATATTTTCCCTCACATCTTGAGGAGAAACGTGTATCATTCTCAAACTTGACAATCAAGAGAAACGTTCATGAATGGGAATACAGAGTTTACTGAAGGCGGCTGCAGTGAAAGCCTTGGAAGAGGATCTCAGGAAAGAAATTCTTTTTGTTGTGGCTTTTATGGAGTAAATTACAAAAATGAACAGGAACGACTAGAAAAAGTGTCTTCTAAATTTATGAGACTGAGACCATTTAGGCGTTCTGCCCATCCCCAGCATGATCCCCCAGGAAGCCAGCTTTTTTATGGTCAACCATGATAAAACTCTAGTTATTTTACTCTGTGAACAAATTAAACAGCAATTTTATAATGACTGTATGTTCTAAGATGTTTTGCAAAGCATAAGTAAACCCACGATTGTTTTGCTTTCGATGCCCTCCAGGAATCTCTCTAATACTGTGGTCAGAAATGTACATACACTCATTATGGCCAGATTGAGTGTACATAAACCACAACTATATGAACAGATGGAAATTTTGAATGAAAAGGATACGCTTTAATTGCAGTGTGTTTTTGAACAAATGAGATTTCTCATTGGGCACATGTGGACTCTCATGGTCTAAAACTGAATCTGCCTGCACTCTGACAGTATAAACACTGCACAGGTAATCTGACTGTCCCAGGTGTGAACTGAGAAAAACTTTAAGGGGATCAAAATGTTTGTTTCAACGTACCCTGATATGGGGTAGCTACTTTTTCACCCTAGGGAGAGTAGATGCTACAGTCTGACTTTACAGTAATGTGACAAATCAAGCACTGATGATCCCATATTGCATGAGCCAGTATGGCTGCTTTCCAACCGCAGTAAAAAGGTGGCATTTGATAAATGATATTAAAGAATTCAAAGAAATGTAAGTGATGACTTGTCCTGCAAGCATGCCCTGCAATCCTCTTCTGATGGCTGCTTCCAGCAGGATAATGCACCATGTCACAAAGCTCAAATCATCTCAGACTGGTTTCTTGAACATGACACTGAGTTCACTGTACTCAAATGGCCTCCACAGTCACAGATCTCAGTCCAATAGCTGACTTTTGAGATTTGTTGTGTTATGGAAAAATTCTAGTTTATCCTCACATTTAGATTTATGTGTTTAGAATCTTACTGTATGATTTTTGTATATCTGCCTGCTTAAGATGAAGCAAGTATGTGCCAGCATGACCTTGTGAAAACTGCTTAGCTGCCTAATGATGTTTTACTGTGTTATCTGCTAACTGTTTTGCTCAGAGGGATGTAAGCTCAGGGCCAGCACCAGCACCAGCACCAGCACCTGCTGGCCTGGGAAAGGATAGTGGGAGTCTTCTCTGTTCAGCAACAGCTGAAAGACTGTTGTAACTGAAAAGATACACAGAGTTTGTGCGGTGTTATAAAAGGGGCGCTGCAAGGTTAGAACGCTCATTGCTATGAACCTGTTATGTTTTGATGTGTGTGTGTGTGACACCTCCTGCGCGCAGTAATAAATAGCTTGATCACAGCTCTTTCCATGTTGCAGACTTTATTTGTTCCACGACAGTTGGAGCAGGAGATTCAAATTAATAAATAATATCAATAAATCTGCAGGAAGTGTGTGACGTGATCATGTCAATATGGATAAAAAATCTCTCCAAATATTTTCAGCACCTTTTTGAATCTATACAATGAAAAACGTGATACAATAAATATGGTCCAACTCAGTACAGTGTGCATAACTGTGTTCACTGAATATATGTGTGCACATATGCAACCTGTTACCGTCCGAGTGGCGAGTTACTGTCATTGCTGATTGTAGCGGGTGCCCACTACTGTAGAGTCATTTGGCTGGAGAATAAATAGTAACCATGCTGTCCAGTGTAGCGAGTGATTTATTCACCATTTTTGTGACCAAACAATATTTACAAAAATAGATAAGAAACTCAACTCCATAGTTAACTTGGTAAAAATAAACATAACTGAACTTAAATCAACGGAAATTAGGGTCACATGCACACAGCTCTTCTGACCAGGTCCTTTCTCCCACTAACACCAGAGTTCTTCTGCTTAAATAGTCAGCTATCCAAACAATTTCTCCTCTGAACTATTCCATGCAGTAGGTAAGACAAATATTACCATTCTCATAAACGTATAATGCTACTCTTTATTAGGTATTAAAACTAAGGCGTAGTCAATACATATGACAACAATAAATCCATTTCTCAACAAACACAATCTAAAATTGACTTTATCAAATTACAAGAATTCTCCCCCTTCTTGACCTGGTCTCTTCCTGTGACCTCAGACTAACCTGGACGCTATAAATATGGGAAGTGAAACTACATTTCCTACTATTGTTCCTGGCACACAGGTAGGTAAGGTGAGTTCAAACTAGACAATTAACAAACTTGTCAGAGTTGATTTAAACCAAGATGTTACATTACATAACCTGTAAAAGTGCAAAACATAAACAAACCTGGGATAGTACATGTTTGCGTACTACAGAATACATATGAGATATGGCTACATCAAAACAAGAATGTTAACTAAGAATATCAAGCTTTTAACTCTGGACAAAAGGTGTTCTCACCCACTTTGTCACACAAACATTATAAAGGAGGTCATGATAGCTGGCATATTAATGATCATGAAACTGACCTCACGGCCCATTATTAGTCAGTGGTGTTAGTTTCAGTCATTATGCAAACGTCCTGGTTATAAGGTTGGGGAAACCTGCAGTCGAGCTGAGACTAAATAAGTAATTGGATGAGTGACAAAATGTTTCTCGCACTGAAAATGTCCAGATGAAGAGAATCAGCTTTTGGGGATTATAAAGAAAGACACACGGCAGAAATAAACAGACATTATGCTGTTACTCATGTCTTCTCAAACAAAATTACTTCAATTAAAAAAATTAAAAATGTGCTCATTGTTCTTAGTTGATTTGAATAGATGGAACATCCTTGATGTTATCTGTTTCCATAATCGATGTGGAGTAGCTGCAGAGGTGTTGCTTGGTGAGTGACCTTTAATCTACATGTCTAAGTGGTGGTGTGTCTCTTACACTTCCTTTTACCCAAAAAGGCAACTCACTGTAATAGATCTGTTAAGACTGCCTTTATATCAGTGTGACAAAGCATTAAGTATTCAGTTCACTTTCTAGAGCGACAGCAGAAGGACATCATCACATCCACAGTGAAATCAACATGAAGACCACAGTGGGACTGCTGCTTCTGCTGCTCACGGTTTATTACTGCGCTGCTGCACGTAAGTCTGTCAGTCTGCTTTTAAGTAGGGATAAATGCCATCTTGAATGTTTTTATTAGATTTTTATCTCATTTTATTAGTAATCATCATAACTTAAATGACTTACAAGTTAAAAACTTTAACTGATTATTGTGAATGAACTTCACATTACGTGGGTGAGGTTAATACAAAACTTCAAAAGGGCGATGAGTTATTTTAAAACGTCATTTTCAAATGTTTTGAGTTTGATGACAAAACACGTTAAAATGTTACAAAGACAAACTTTTGCTTTTATCACATACATGACGTGAGGTTATGTATGTGTTTACTTTATGACCGTTTGATCCAGATAAAAAAAATAAGCTGTGGCGTGTTTAGAAACAAGGTGATAGTTTGACCTAAACAACAGGTCGAAAGATAATAATCAGAGGAAGAAAGAGTTTATTTTTGTTCTAAAGAAAGCATGTTTCCTCTGTTCATATTTCTGACATATATTATATGTACAACACTACTGGGTCACTAACAAATTACACATATAGCTCAGCCATGCCATGAAGCTCCCAGCGCACAGTTTTTGTGCTGCTGTTAATGCCAGAGGAGGTTTGGAGCTCTGCAGGTACTGAATCGATATCAAGCATTCAGTGACCCCCCCCCATCTGTAACTTTACATGTTCTGCTGAGTTGCTGTGGTTGAGTTGCTGTGGTTGAGTTACAGTACTATTGTCCTTATACATCAGAAGTTTACAGTGTATATCATAAAGGACCTGAGCTCTGTGACAGTGTTAATGTCACTGCCTTTCTATTTAAAGACTGAGTTCCAGGCTGAGTTTCAGCAACAATGCTCAACACCTTTGACACATGCTGCTATTAAACTGAATTTATTACTGTCTTTTTCTTTTTTCTTTCAGCTCAAGGGTTGCGTGAAATATCTCCTGGACAATGCTGTTTCAAATTCTTTACTGGAAGGATACCACCGAAGAAAATAGTCTCTGTCATCAAGACTCACAGCGCCTGTCTGGAAAAAGCATTTGTGTATGTCACCACAATGAGTAATTACAGTGATAGTAATTTCTGAACACAAAACAGTGTGCATGCTTTTTTAGGGCCTTCTCTCACTGTCCCTCTTCATCTGTTTTTCTTTCCCTCCCTTTCCTATCCCCCATTCATGTCTGTTCAGTTTGTAATAAATTAAAATCAAATAAATTTAATTAATTAATTAAATAACTTATTATCATTATTATTATTATTATTATTATTATTATTATTATTATTATTAATAATAATAATAATGATAATGATAATAATAATAATAATAATAATTTTATTATTAAGATCTATCAAGTGGAGCAATTTGGCAAAGCCATGACCAAAAATAAATAGAAAAATAAATCAGTTGGGCATCTTTCTTGGCCTTCAGACAATAATCCCGGATGCTAAAGTACCGAATGGGACAGGCAAAAAAAAAAAAAAGAAGAAGAAGAAGAAGAAAAAACGAACGAAAAAACTCAGAATGCATAAACACACGAGGCACATCGTGGTATCTTCACTCTAAACTCTTTTGTAATCTTCCTGCAGGATCGGTACAGCCGCCGGGAAGCACATCTGTGTGAGCCAGAGTGTCACCTGGGCTCAAGAAGCTTTTAAGCAACAGCAGATCGGTGATGAATGAATACTCTTCAGATTTCATGATCAACCATAATAAAGCTCTGTGTTATGTTAACCCATGCTAACAGCAATTTTATAATGACTGTATTTTCCAAAATGCTTTGTGTATATATATATATTTTTTTAAAAACCACGCAATCACGTTTTTTCAATAAAAATGTTCGGCTTTGAATCGGTGGTTTATTTTTTTATTTTGTTTTGTTTGTGTTTTTTTAACGAGAAATTTCCACACTTCGTCTTTTCCCTGCCAAAAAATCCAGTAGCCTGTCATACTGGTAGTGGACACAGGGCCTTCTGATTAGGAGTGAGGCCGAAAACAGCGGTTGTTTCGTGGAACCTCAACATGAACTCTCGTGTTCTGATGAGTTTCTGCAGCAACGCTCAACACCGTTGACATGAACTGCGTTTCAACTTAAAGCTATTAAAACTGAACGGTGTTCCAGACGTTTCGCTGTGTGCTAGAGAAGTTTAAGATAGCTGCGGTTATAAAGTTCTGGGTCCATATCAATGTGTGAAATTACAATTTTTATTTTTTAAGTGTTCTTTGTTTGTTTGTGTTTTAATAATTTCATTAAATTGTTCGGGAAAAGACAAATATCTAGTATATAATTTTTAAAGACTTTCAGGTTAAATTTTTAAACATTTAGTCAGCACTAAATTGATATGACTGAACAGATAAATACTGGCTACTCACATTAAAATATGCCATCTTATTCGCTGATATGTCGATATCGGCTAGCAGGGCTAATATCAGCCCATAATAATAATTAAAAAAAGAATATATATATCTTTGCATGAACTGCAGTTTAGCCACCAGTCACCTCGGCGGCTGTTCCTGCTTTTAATGCTTTTAATTTATCTGCCTGAGCGAGTTTGATCAGCGGTGACTCAGACCTGGGCGACCGTCCCTCTCCTTTAAACCTAAAAAAGAAGGATTCGTTGAGTTTCATCTGGATCCCTCTGACCAAAAAAATGTCACAGTGTTACAGAACAGTGGAAAAAACGTCTTTTTCAGATAATTGTACACGGCTCTCCTGATAAATATCTCTTACTGCTCAGCACAAATTCAAATGCTCTGTCGTTCTACATGTTTATAATGTCAAAATACATGAACTGAAATGCACAGCCCCGAAAAATGTTCTTTTTTGAACATGAGTTGCCCCCTGCTGGCTGCTAAAAGAATGCGACTTCAACCATTTTTAAAGGTGACAAAAGAAATCTGACAGATTGCGAGATGTATGGCGCTGTATTAATAAAATTGAATTTAACGTGAGGAATGAAAGGTGAATGAAACTTCATGTGTTTTTATATTTTTTAATAGTTGTTATGGGCCCTGTTAAAAACTCAGACATCTTTGTGACGTCCGTATTTATTTTTGTGACCTGGTAACAAAGTCCTAAATAAAATTACTTACTTACATTGCTGTCTTTATCCTTATTTCCTGTTACATGTGTATTGTTACATCGCAGAGACTTACATTGAACATGGCCAGAGTTTCAAATAATGAGGTCAGCATATATTCATGTAATCTCTATGACTGCTCTGGACACTCCATCTCAGACACCTGGACCTCCATTACTGACAAACAGCTCCCGTGGTCCTTTCTCGCCCTGTGTGGAAGGCTCAGGTCTAAAGGTTTCAGGTCCTCTAATCAAGCTGGTCTATTTTTCTGGCAGAAGCTGAGATAGGAGGAGAGCTCAGTGGTGAAGAAGTTTTCTGTCTGTGTGGAAAGGCTCACTGTGGAGCTGGAAGGAAGCAATGACTTATTATGCAGAAGGTTCATGACAGTGAGGTCAGTGTACTCAAATGGGCTCCACGTCACCACTCAATCCAAAGGAGGACCTTTGGGATGTGCTGGAACAGGAGAGACACATCATGGATGTACAGCACACAATTTGCTCACCAAATTCTGAAATGTTTTCAGCATCTTTTTGAATCTGTGCCATGAAGAACTGAGACAGCTCTGACGGTAAAATGGGGAAAACCTGATAAAGGCACGTGGTACCAGATAAAGTGTCAAGTGAGTGTAATATTGGGACATATGGAACCTCCCATGTGGACCACCCAGCTTCTGATTGGAGCAGGTGCCCATGCTGTGAAGTCATCTGACTCTGCTAAATGGTTATTGTGTTGTTTCCTAGTGAAGCCCATATGGATTGTAAGAGTTAATAGAGGCATGTTAGAAAAAAGAAATACACGTGGAAGAAACAAACTGGAGTTATTCTTTCACTCCTTTCTTTTTGTGTCATGTTCATGTTTTTCCCATCATGGGAGTTTGTGGATTTTAGGACTATTTAGAGCTTTTCTCTCAATTACTTTCATTTTTAGTTTTCCATTGTAATCTCTTGATTAACCTTTGCTTCCTGTTTCTTTTCTGTTTAGTATTTTGCCTTCGGGTTTATTCGTTGTAGTTCTTTGTGTTAGTCTCAAAGCCTTGCTCAGTGTTTCCCAGAGTCTATTTTCTGTGTCATGGTATCTGGCTTCAGTGTTTACTTACTTCCTGTTTTAATGTGTTAGCTTGTTTCTTTTGTGTTTTGTGTCAAGTTTTACTTCCTCTGTGTTGTTTTTCTTCTCTCTCATTCGCTCTCTTTAGTTTCCCTCCCGTTTCCTATTGTTACATAATCCTGATTTTACAGCCATCTCCCGTTAATCTTTGAAGTGGCATTTCTTTAACTCCTCAGTGATCTGCCTTTGTGTGCTTCTTGTCTGTTTCTTGGATTTGTTTTGCTTTTTTGCACAGTTTGGACTTGTTGCATCTTTTGGACTTTGGACTGTCCTCATAAAAGGTTCGTTTTCTGCTGGCTAAGTATGCGTTTCATCTTATTCAACATCCTTGTCATTTCAAATGAACATATTTTAAATTTAACTACTTAGCTTAGTCGAATACATTTATATCTTTTGATGTTATCTGTCTCTGTAAGCAGTGTGGAGTAGCTGCAGAGACGTCGCTTGGTTGGTGATTTCTAATCTTTGTGTTTAATTGACAGTAAAACTCATTGTGACCATGCCTTTTATGTGAGTGTGAGACTGCATTTAACATTCAGATCACTTCTTACAGCAACAGCAGAAGGACATCATCACATCCAGAGTGAAGTAAACATGAAGGCCACAGTGGGACTGCTGCTTCTGCTGCTCACGGTTTATTACTGCGCTGCTGCACGTAAGTCTGTCAGTCTGCTTTACAGTCTGAGGATAAATGTAATCTGAGGCCCTTTAATATTTTTATTTGATTGGTTGTAACTTTTACAAGTTACACTGAGAAAATGAGTGAACATTATACCTCAGATTAATTAACTGGGACGACATCCTCATTAAGGTTTGACAGCATTTCTAGTAGATAATGGCAGATGGTTGGAGCATGAATTGAGGCTGGGGTTTGAGGAAGGCCTCAGAGGGGACTGGTGGCGGCTCCTGGGCCAGTCAGATAGTAGTGCAAGGGAGTGTATGGAGAAACACTCCTGCTCCTGAAATTTAGACGAATTATTTCCAATTATACCTGTTTTTATCTGGTTTTAAATAAACTTATTGTTGTTAATCAGTTCTATACTCTGCATTTTAATCTGTTATGAAACTTTTTGGAGGGATTTATTATGATTTTTTTATTTTGTGCAACTGCATTTTAAAAATGTCATTTTCAAGATTCTGAATCACCTTTTTCTCTTAGTTTACAAAACATGTTGAAAATAATATCATCCTCACAGCTGCATTACCAGCTGGTTAAATGAGCCCCAAATGGATATTTGCATCACTAAAGAACAGCGTCAACTAAGAGGAATTCTGCAGTATTAGCTAGTTATCTTGCCATGAATCATTTAGGACCATTATAATGAGTATGATCATGACTAAGGTTGTGTTTATTCTAATCCATACAGATTACTGTCACATGAATTCTGGTTGAAGAGTTTAATGGGAGCTGATAGTTCATGTTCAGTGAGTGTTAGTAGAGTCAGAAGGGAACAAAAGTTCTGCTGGCTTTAAGAAATCCCTAAATAACTGTGGTGTTTAAAAATCTTTTTTTTAAGAACGAGTTTATTTTTGTTTTAAAGAAAGCATAGAAAGAAAGTTCATATTTCTGACATATATTATATGTACAGTAGTACTGGACCAGCAATAAATTACACATATAGCTCAGCCATGCAAGCCATGCCATGAAGCTCCCAGTGCACAGTTTTTGTGCTGCTGTTAATGCCAGAGGAGGTTTGGAGCTCTGCAGGTATTGAATCAATATCAAGCATTCATCGAGTTACAGTACTATTGTCCTTATACATCAGAAGTTTACAGTGTATATCATAAAGGACCTGAGCTCTATGACAGTGTTAATGTCACTGTCTTTAAAGACTGTCACTTATAGCCTGAGTTTCAGCAACAGTGCTCGACACCTTTGACACATGCTGCTCTTAAACTGAATTTATTACTGTCTTTTTTTTTTTTTTCCTTTTAGCTCAACAATTGCTTCTAATGTCTCCTGGACAATGCTGTTCCAGATTCTTTACTGGAAGGATACCACAGAAGAAAATAGTCTCTGTCATCATGACTCACAGCGCCTGTCTGGAAAAAGCATTTCTGTATGTCACCACAATGAGTAATTACAGTAATAGTAATTTCTGAACACAAAACAGAATGCATGAAAACACAAGGCACAGTGTGGGATCTTCAGTCCTAACTCTTTTGTAATCTTCCTGCAGGATCGGTACAGCCTCCGGGAAGCACATCTGTGTGAGCCAGAGTGTCACCTGGGCTCAAGAAGCTTTTGCATCAATGACCGATCTGCAGAACGATGATGAATAAAGCTCTTCAGAGTTCATGATCAAGCATAATAAAGCTTTGAGTTATGTTAACCCATGCTAGCAATTTTATAATCAGTCTTGTTTTGCCTTAGAAGACAGCTGCAGCCTGGGTTTTGTACTGGGCATTTTGTTTTGGACCCAGTTTCCTGTTTGATATTTTCCATTTTATATTTTTGGAGTTTTCAGTTTGGATGTTACCTTTGCCTAGGTTATGTGTTTATTCTAATGGTGTAAGTTTTTCCTGTCCTCCTATGTTCCCCATGCCTAGTTCTGTGTTGATGTAGTACTTCCTTGATTTAGTTCATCTCTGTCTTCATTTGTACTATGGATTTGCAGCTGCCAACTAAATAAAGGTCAGTCTTTGGTTCTTCAAGTTTGCCTCCAAGACTGCATCTTTAGGTCCATTTCCTGCCTCACCATTAAAGAACGACACGGCCACAGAATGGAACCAGCAGACCACGCCATGCTTTTGGATGGGAGCTTACTGGAGAGTTTTCATGGCTTCTCAGGATTTAGGCCCAGATATCTGACTCCAAAGATATCAAGGTACTAAAAATTGCACTTTCAGATATGAAAAGCATAATCAACAAGCATCCTCAGCTGCTTCCATTCCCAACTATTTTGAACATGCTCTCCACAAACACCCACAAGGGAGAACAATTACGGAAATTAAAATCATTCACACCTCCCTCATATTCCTAGTTGCAGCAACGGCAGCAAACCCACGCCAAAGCCCTGTCACATCAGCTGCAGTTAGGGAAGCGAGCGAGGAGCTGGCTATCACAAAAAAGGGAGCAATGTTTTGCAACAATAAGGTTGTGAAGGTCTTGAGACAGCTCATTGGTTTTACACATCCTGAAATGTTTCTTGTGTGACACCTTGATAAAACACCTTTTTATAGGCCATCAGTTGGGACGGGACCAGTGGATATTTTAAGTGACAATAGTAGTGTTGTTTTCATGCTGTGAAGCCCATCTTGTAAGGGCAACAGCTGACCCCTGGTGGCCACTGTATGAATAAAAAGGCTTGATTGTTGACATAATGTTCTTAATGACATTTCTGGCAATGTGACGTTTTTGTTTATTTGCTGAACATGTCTCCAAAAATGCATGTCATTGTGGAGAAACTGCTCAGTGCAGCACAGTGTTGCATGCGTGAGGTCGGGTCCAAGATCATAAGTGATCAGTGAGGAGCTCGGCATCACCTCTCCCAGGATCAGTTCGGCTCTGATGTTCAAAGAGTACGTTTTATTTGTGCAAGCAAACCACATGTAATACAGCACCTTACATTTATTTGTTTGTGCATCAGAACTTTTCTGCAAGCACGTTCTCCCTGCCTGTGATGATGGGTCTTTCCCACCTCTGGATCTGTACTCTCATTAATCCATCTGAAAACACAGAGGTCATTTTAAAACATCTGTTGCTGATGTAGCTTGTCTTTTGTAGCACTTGGCTGAATATAAGGTCTTGATTCAGCTTCACATATTCTCCATGTTTCATAGCAGAACACACAAACTCTGCTGGCAGACAGACTTAAATAATAAAGATCTTTATTCAACACCATTTAAGAATTTGGTAAATACTGCATCAACACGCAACAGAAAGTGAACTTCTACTACTTCACAATAAATAAACTTTAACAACAGATTATTTGTTATGATGTTATGAACTACAACATGCTGTCATAGCGACATGGCATCAAAAAACTGCCACTGACGGACAAACTTAGAGCAATTAAAAAAAACATGACAGAATACTAAAAACTTTAGAACAACAGGTCAAAAGATAGTAATCAGTCATTTCTATCCCAGAAGTTTATTTTTCTTTTAATGGAAGCATGTTTCTTCTGTTCATGTTCCTAACATATAGTATTTGGATAAACGTACAGCTACACGTTACACGTACAGCAGCTGCTCAGCCATGCCATGAAGCTCCCAGCACACAGTGTTTGAGCTGATGTTACAGTACCATGTTCATATTTGTGAAGGCAGACTGCACATCTGGGTGTATGATGTTTTAACCTTATGGCAATGGGACTGAAAACACCTGAACTGAACCGTGTGGCCACATACTGCTGTCCATAAAATGGAGATCAGAACTTTACAGCATATATCATAAAATACCTGAGCTCACTGATAGTGTTAATGTCACTGTCCTTCTACTTAAGAGCCTCAGGCACAAGCTGAGTTTCAGCAGGAATGCTCAACACTTTTGACGCTGCTTCTGAAGATCATAAAACTGAAAAGTGTTCCAGACGTTAGATGGTGTCTGCTAGGAAAGTTTAAGCATGCTCCAGTTGTGAAGTTCTAGGTTGATATTAATGTGTTAAATATTTTTTTTTTAAGTCTTCTTTGTTTGTTTGTGTTGCAGTAACAATTTCATTGAATTGTTCCAGGAAAGCAAAAAAAAAATCTTATATAAAAGTTTTTAAAGGCTTTCAGATGAAATTCTGAACATTTAGTCAGCACGAAATTGATATGACTGAACAGATAAATATTGGCCACTAACGTCAAAACAAACGTCACATCTTATTTGTTGACGCCAGCCAACAGGGCTAATAGCAGCCTATATTAAAACCTTGTGACCTCAGCGGCTCTTCCTCCTTTTAGTGTCTCTGCCCTGAGAGAGTTTCATCAGCGGTGACTCTGGCCTGGGCGACCGTCCCTCTCCTTTGGGCTTGAAAAAGAAGGATTCGTTGAGTTTCATCTGGACTGCTCTGACCTGAGGACCAAAAAAAGTCAGAGTGTTACTGAACAGTGGAAGAAACTGAACAGTGGAAGAAACTTCAGTTACTCTTTTTCAGATCATTCTACACAGTTCTCCTGATAAATATTTCTTACTGCTCAGCAAAAACAGACATTTAAATGCTCTGTCGTTCTATGTGTTTATAATGTCAAAATACATGAACCAGCTGAAATGCACAGCCCTGTATAATTCTCTTTCTTGAACATGAGTTGCCCCCGATAAGATGCCTAAAATTGATACGTTCAGCCTCCCAGTGGTGTGTCTACTAGGAGGCTGAGGGGTAGCACTGCTGGTCACCAGTATTTTTAAGGGTGATAAGAGAAATCTGACAGATTGAGAGATGTTTAAAAAAGTGAATGAATCTTCAAGTGTTGTCATATTTTTTAATACTTTTTATCGGCCCTGCCAACAACTCGGACATCTACATGACACTAATTTTTGCAACTTGTTAAAAGAGTCCTAAACAAAATCATTAAAGGTGGCCATATTATCTTTATCCTTATTTTGTGTTACATATGTACTGTTACAAGGTGTTACTCATAATCAACATGGCCTCAAATATTGAAGTCAGCGTACATGCATGAAGTCCTTATTAGTGCTCTGGACATACGATATCAACGATGTTTTTCTAGTCTTGGTTATTGGAACTAGTCACAGAAGCCCTGTCACTGATAATAATAATATTATATATATTATTGATCCCCGTGGGGAAATTCCTCTCTGCATTTAACCCATTCACTCAGTGAAGCAGTGGGCAGCCACTGGGCGCCCGGGAGCAGTGTGGATGGACGGTACCTTGCTCAGGGGTACCTCAGGGTAGCCGTTCAGTGGACTCGAACTCCTGACCTTCCGATCATGGGGCCACCACGCTACCTACTGAGCAATCCCTGCCCCTAAAACTTAACTTAACTTAACTGCTCCTGCCGCGACTCTGCTGGTGAGTGTGTGTTTATATTGAATACTTTTAGTAAAAAATAGGATACAGGATAAGCTTTGTGTGGCATAAAATGGTAAAATAAATATCAATAATTTGTAACTGTTAAACCTGTTTTTCATATTTTATCATGGTTCTTACACCTAAATCTTCCACAAACTAATCTTTAAAGTCATTCTTTTATTTTTTAAAATCTCCCAGTAATCCCCTAAAAAGAGCTGTACATTTTTTTTTTCACAAACAGTATAAAACAGCAGAATTGCCATCAGTGGGAAACCTTACATCAGTATTTTCAGTATTTCAAGTATTTTTGTGAAAAAAAAAGAGAGAACTGCAATTTCAAGAGGTTTGAAGCTGAAAAACACTTAAAAAGATGACTGGTGTTAGCTGTGAATTTTGTAATATAAAGTTCAATATGTGAGATGAATTTATCATCTGTTGCTCTGTAACTACACAAATAGGATCATGTGGTATCACCTGAATCAGGTCCAGCTTGCCAGCGCGGCACGGCTGCTCGCTGTCCTCGCTGGACGTCGTTGTATCAGCAGACTTTTGATCAGATTCTGACAACTGCGGACTGGGAGTTGTTTCTCCTCGACCCAAAAGCACCTGATTTTCTTTCACAAGTGAAGACCCAGATGGACCCATGCCTCCTTCTCCTTCATGGTTGACCTCCATTACTGACAAACAGCTCCCGCGGTCTTTTCTCACCCTGTGTGGAAGGCTCAGGTCTAAAGGTTTCATGTCATCGAAACAAACAGCTGGTCTACTTTTCTGGCAGAAGCTGAGGTAGGAGGAGAGCTCAGTGGTGAAGAAGTTTTCTGTCTGTGTGGAAGAGCTCACTGTGGACCTGGCAGGAAGCAGTGACTTATTAACATGTGGCAGGCATGAAGGGGAACGCTGATTTGGAGGGCAGGTGTTGCTCTCTCCAAGATCCAGGGAGGAGTTTACAATGATTGGCTCCTCCAGGAAAGGATGCCCCACACCGATCTTTAAATGCACTGAACGTGAGACTCTTTGCTCTTCAGATAAGTTTCTATTTTCTTGTTTCAGGAAGGATCTTTTTCTCTGCTCATGTATCTTATGATATCCTTTACCTTCTTCAGGTTCTTCTGGGTTTGGCTGCACAAAGCACTGATGAGGCTGTGAGTCATGTGGCCATTTTTCTGATTCTTCATGAAATAGTTTAAGCTGTTGGCACTCGCCTTGCTGTGTTCGCAACTGAGGAGATAGCATAAGAGCTCCGTCACTGACTTCCCCGCTGGAGGGTTCGGAGAGCGATGTTCTGAAAGTCTTCTGGGTAATAAACAAGTCCTGGCTGTTGATGTCATCACTGGTGCCCTGAGAGTCCTGATCGTGACTCTGGCTGTTCCCCGTCACTGCGTCCTGTGAACAGCTCTCAGCGCCTTTCACAGCCTGCTCCTCTTTCGTGGATGATGATGCAAATTTAGGCCGTTTGACACGGATGTAACAGGGTGACACATCAAACACCACTTTTTTTTTTCTTTTGCATTTCTTTTTGGAGTCTTGAGTCAGACGATCAGGCTTCAGCTTTTCATTTTGTTGTGGCTTTGATGCTTCAGGCTTCTCAAAAAGTTTTTCCTGGGCACTACTGCACTGTTTAAATACAACACTGCTGTCTAGCTCTAAAGCCAGTCTCCTTCTTTGCTTTTCTTTCTTCTTTTCCTTTTTCTTTTGTTTCCTTTCCTGCTTTTCTTCTTTGAGCTGGGAGTTTTTCTTTTTCCTTTTCTTCTGGATGCTCTCTTCTGGTTTCACAGTCAAGTTGGTTTTGTGTTTTTTGTCTTTTTTTCTTTTTCTTTTCTGAGTTTCCAAAATGAAGTCTGCCTCCTCAAAGTCAATCATGATTCTGTTTAACAGGAAAGTCGATTATTCTCAAATACATCAAGTTTATGGTTCTTTTTTGTATAACTAATTCATTTTATTATAGCAAAGACAAGCATACCATTCAATAATATTGATGTCATATCACTAAGTGTGCTATGTTTTTGTTTAGAGCCTTACCAAAGGCTTAAAGCATTACACAAACTCACCCCCACTTTACATTATATCAGAAAGAGACACGACACTCAAAGAATCCTGAATAGAAATACTTAATGTATATAAATAATGATTAATGATGAGAAGATTAATAGGTAACAACAGTCATTGGAAACCAAAATCAGCAATGCTTTGAGGACTCTTTTCAAAATCATACCAACAACATTAAAAATTGAAGGCTGATCAAACTTGTGCCATAATGTCGATGAGTCATGTTTATGGACCCCATGTCCATAAGACCCTCCGGGACACTGTCGAAAGATCAGTCTCCTCTCAGAGCTAAATCAGGTCACTGATGAGCTCCTGACACTCTGTGGTGCTTTTTGGCAGCTTTGGATGCTCGTAACATCCCAGATTCTTAATTTGATTCAAATCTGGGGAATATGAGGGCCATCAGTGAAATTAATACCTTTTTTATACAAGAACTGCCTTTACCGTTTTGCCACATGATGCTGGGAATTGTCCTGTTTTGGTCCTGCTGGAGGTCCTTTTCTAGGCCTCCCACAGTGCTCCTTTAGCAGATACTGGTCCTGCTGCTAGTTTGATGTCATTCTATAGCCCTGACTAGCTCCTCTCATGTAACACCACATCTCCTGGTATCTCTTGAGATTGTAGTGGGAGACACAGCAAACCTTCTTGCAACAACATGTGTGGATGTGTCATCAGGGAGGAGCAGGACTACTTGTGCAACTTGAATGGCTGCCAGCAGTGATAAAAACACACAAAAAACTAAACTAAACTAAAAATAACTCAGAAGGGATAAGAAGCAATGATGTGTGGCCACCATCTCGTGTTCTACTAGTGACTCAAGTGGAAGACATTTTATTAGATTTAAAATTTAGACTGAAATTAAGTTTTTCTTACCCTACTATAATCTTTTATTATTACGTTAAAATAGCACAAAACAGCTGTGGAAACATCCTCCAAAGAACTACTTTTACTTTCTTACTTTGAGTACATTTCAGAGCCTGTACTTTCTCACTTTTACTTGAGTAAAGAATTTGAATCTGTACCTTTTACTTAAGTACAGAATGTGTATACTTTTGCAAGCATTTCGTGTGCTTCTCCAAACATTTCTTCCCCTTTCTGTACCTGATTATAAATTATGGTACCTAAATCAGTATGCTCCCACATAACTGATTACTAATGACGTTTCAAACTAAACTGTTTAATGGTTGTAAGATCAAGCAAGGACATGCTATCTTTGCTATTACTCGAAGATTCTAAGATACAAATGGAGTGTGTAACATTGTAGCGATCAGTGTAACTGAATCTGGGGATTAGCAACACGAGTTAAAATGACTATATCACAGGGTAATGGATGTTCACTCACTTTTTTCCCAGTTCAAGGTGGCGGCGGGTGTGGGGTGTGGGCTTTAGCCTATCCAAGGTTAAGAAGGGGGAAAAAACCCGTGGTGAATTATCAGAAGAACAGACTAAAAGTTGAGGTTTTAAAAGTCAATTTCGTAGGTAAACTATTCCAGAGGGGGCTATTACCTGTTTAGAGCCTGAAACTTATAATATCATTATACATAAACATTTTTTGACATAAGCTAATAGTTACCTCCGAGGGCAGCTTCAGCTCCAGCCACAAACTGCACTTCAAAGGGACCGCCGAGAGTTCATGCGGCGTTCACGGACATCTGTTAAATCCCGTCTCTTGAGAGCTAGTGGAACTCATATTAAGATATTTAGACATAATGCGTTAGAAAAGCTAAGTGTATTAAATGGGTTTTTGTTTGTCATTGCTTTTAAATAGTTTACATTGTTTCCCTGCTGTCACAGGTTACCAGACCACACCGAAGGCTGATTTATTTCCATCAGACTTTACGAACATGTTTCTGGACTGTGGGAGAACAATACAAACTCCACAGTAGGACCCAACAAGTAAGCAGTTTTCTTGTTTCCCACTAAGGGCAAGCACAATAACACTTTGTGGTCAAACACTGTCACCTAGTGGTAGACCAAGTACTTTTACCAATAGTATTTTAAACTACAGTTTTAGACATGTACTCACCATATGATTCTATTATAACTTATGGGCAGATTTGGGGCTCAACAGCAATATACAGTGCAGAAGTCTTGAGCCACCAAACAACACAGCTTGAACTGTCTTAGCAAAACGCTCCTGTAATTTCTTTCAATAGTCTTCAGGAATAGTTCTCCTGAAGACTATCACAGGTTTGCTTTTACTGCAGCTACTTATTTTTGACTTTCAGACACTGTTCATCTGCTGTAGCACCTCACATTAAGAGGCCCTTAACAACTTGTTACTGTAATCAGCTGAAACCTTTCACCCTTATGTCAGCTCTTTACATTTATAGGTAAGCATCAGTGTGAATCTTCTAGTAACAGAAGTTAATTTTATAGTTTGTTTTCATCCCTGTCAACAGAGAGTTCACCATACAAGTTAAATTCACGGAGCAAAGACTTGGGAATTGAAATCTCAGCAGAGAACTGGAAATCAGCTTGTACTGGTTAGATTTTATACATACATACATACATACATACACACACACACATACACACACACACACACACACACACACACACACACACACCCTTTCCCTGGGAACTTGGCACATATACCAGAAGTATGTTTTGTGTTGCCATGCAGACTCCCAAAATTGTCAGCTATTTTTGGTCTGCCTGGGAGTTTGAAAGATGCTATGAGTAAGACTTTTGCTGCCCTGCAGCTCTAAATGACCGCAGTCTGTGGGGGCTGATGGGGGTGATTAACACGTATGACTCAGACGATACTTTGCCTCAGGCTGAGATTTCTACTCTTTTCACTCTGTTGTGGGTTTACAAAAGAATTTAGATACTAAAAAAGCAACAATAAGCCCTGGCACATGTGAAATAATCATTATTTTCAGTGTTTTTTTGGTGGGGTCTAGCATGTGGACTGATTTAAATCTCCTCATGTGAAGACTGACAATGAAAACCTATCAAAGGCATTAGCATGTTGGATGTTATTCCTATAATTCCTCATCTTAATGTTCCCATTGTGCTCCCACATGAATCGTATTGGGGGCATCTCATTTTCATCTGGGGGGAGTTTTTCTGTTTCCATGCCAACCAGATGGAGCTAGGCATCGAAGCTCAGAGAGAAGGGGTATGTGTGTATGTGTGAGTATGTGTGTGTCTATGTGTGTGTGTGGAGGTATATTTCCCTTCAGGTGTTTTGGTCTTAAATTGCTTCCCTCCCAATCTACCACTGGTGCACTCCAGATGACAGTTCACAGCATTCCTGTGTGTGCGTGTCTCTGTGTCCCGAAAGAAGCTTTTAGATGTGAGGGCTCTATTTAATGCCATGCTGCACAGTCCTTATATAAAACGTCTCCAACATCCACATTTACACATCACATATTTCTTCATTATTATTCATTCATTCCTTTAAACTGACTGAAAATCTGACTTTGAAGCCAGACAGATTTTTTTTTTCTTGTTTCCTTAAAGCTCAAGATGGACTACTTAAAAACTTTCACTCTTAAGTTAAATTTCTTTTTATCTTTGGCACTCATGGTGATTATTAAGTGTGTTTGGTTTCACTGCTTTTTGAGAGTCTTAAGATTTTTATCATTGTTAGGTTGAGGTTTTGGATTAATTCAGTTATAATTTGAGTAATTTTAAGCATTTATTCTTGTTGTAGTTAAGCTCTAGTTACAGGTTTGTTAGTTTTTTAGAGTTTTGGATGCCGATTTAGATGGTTTACAGTTCTGGTGCTGTCTTTGAATTAAGTCCCTGTGTTTTCCCGTCTGTTCCCCTCACTGTCTCGTCTTTCTGTATTTTTCCCCTTGTCCTCCCTCCAGAGTCTCTTTGTCTCGGTCTTTTGTTCGACTTTGTATTCAGTAATATGTCTTTTGGATTGTTTCCTGTTTGCCTTGATAGTGTATTATGGGATTTACTTCCTATTTACTCTGTTCTCTTGATTACTTTCACATGTTTCTTGTCCCCTTCCTTACTGATATTTGTAGTTTTTTGTAATATCCCTCTATACTGTTGTGTACTCAGACTCCTACATGCAGCTACTAGTGTCAGGTTAACTGGCTATTTCAAATTGCCCATAGGTGTGAATGTGAGTATGAATGGTGCTCTCCAGTAGCCTTGTAACAGACTGCCGACCTGTCCAGTGTGTGTGCCCCGCTTCTCACTCTATAGCAGCTGGGATAGGCTCAAGTGCTTTTGCGACCCTAAAGTGGGTCAGCAGAAGAAGATAGATGGACTTTATGTCTTTCATATACATTCAAACTACCGTCACAGTGGTTTGAGTGTGTATGAAATATTTGCCAGATTTACTACTACTCTATGTTTATAATATATTTTGCTGTCAGATTGGGCTCTTTTGCCATTAGTCAAGTTCATGTATTTATAAGCAAATTTAAAAACAATACAGGAAGACCAAAGTGCTGAACAAACTGAAAAGAAAAAATAGATGACAAGATACAAAAACAAAGAAAAGTGGAGGGAAAAAGGACGAGAGTGTTAAAGTAATCAAAGAATTATTCCAGAGTGTTCTAGCTTAAAAGACAGGTTCCTGTTGTGTCCGATTTGCAGGTTGGACTCAAAATGCAGAACTCATAAAATATAGTCAACAGAAGACAATTAAAGATCTCTAATGGAGACAGATCCACAGTTCCCAGTTAGCAATCATAGACAGTTCCAATTTAGACAGATCCGCAACTCCTCTCCAGAAGAATACCCTCTCTCAGAGTAACTCGCTTACATGGTCCAGGTTTCATGTACAGGAAGGAACAGGAGAACAAACGCCAAATGAGACAAACATAAGAATTCATGAGAGACAATTCCACTAACTGTTTGCAGTTCAACAATCAACAATCAAATCCTCCACCTTAGGTAGAAGCAGCTGAGTCATCCCAGGTGTGGGAAGCTGAAGAGCAGGAAAACGAAGGACCCGCCCCTGAAACACAAGGAGTGGTTAACTTGCACACACTCAAACACCATACACACACTGACAGGGAGAGGGGGATAGAAAGATAGTTTAATAATAAAGTAAAATAACTGCCTTCTCATCCCAGTCAGTACTATAAGTGTTGACTTCTTGGCATCACTACAGCACAAATAAGGGCATCACCAAAGTCAATATAATTTATTCACACAGAGCATTCACATAAATCAATTTAACTCATTTCTAGCAGATACCAACACTTTGGCGTTTTTAAAAGCCTCACTTTGGTTTGACTCAGTTTAATAGCTACCTGTTCTAGCTTGAATGCTCTCTTCACAATGTGAACTTGAATGTCAAGTTCACATTGTGTGGTAGTCACTGCTGACCTTAACCGCCCTGTCCATGTTGGATTGATAACATTCGAAACTGGTGCCTTGACTCAGCTTTAAAAAATTGGTTTCAGAATTCCTTAGCTAGAGTGCTAGCTGGTAACAGCTTTCCCAAGATATTTTTTATCCATCAATTTGGCTGTTTTCACAATCAGAGAGCTGAGTGCAGCAGAATAAAGTGAATTTATTAAAAGCAAACTGTATGAAGCTGAAAGCCAGAATCTGATGAATCGTAATAACCTACTTTTCAGCAGTTAGACTGCTTCAAATTGTCAGATAAACAGTTTCTCTTTCTGCATAAAATGATGTACTCTGGCAAAATCGGAGAGATTGGTGGAATGTGAAAATGCCTTATCAAAGCAATCAGTCCAGCTATGTGTAGCGAATTCTGACTGTAGTAACAGTGCAGCGTGGTAGCAAAACCACGCCTCAGGTGGCAGTGTGCATCTCTGGGAGAAGAAGCAAGAGGCATGAACAGCTTGTAACCCCTACATCATAAATCCCACCTCCTCACCATTCTGTGTGCATACATGGAGAGGAGGAGGTGAGAAGAGCAACAGCAAGACCCTCAGCCCCAAATAGAGCAGGCATCAGTGGCAGCAGACGGCTTAAGTGGAGGTGGTGCAAAGTGGCCCACAGATGCACAGCAGTTTCAGCTTCAGATTAGACATTAGTCAGTGTGGGATAACACTGAGATCAGCTGATCTTTGACTGAGCTTGACTGAGCTTGACTTCACGTAACTAATGCAATCCTCAGTATTTTGTGAAAGCCTTACATCAGTGAAAACCTGTAACTGTCACAATCTTTTATACTAAACTGCATATTTCTAGCAGACTTGCTCACAGGACATCTAACCTTTTTGTTACTATCCCTTCTCATCAGCAGCAAAAGCCCTTACATATGTATGCATCATTAAAATAAACTGTTATACATATCATAATTTAATGTTTCATGAGTTTTGCTCAAATCCCGTCATGTTTTTATTCTTCTACTCTTCTAATGTTGCATGATTTACAGTTGGAAATAATCTTGATATTGGGCTTTGGTGCTGCCCTTCAGTTTACTGCATATTTCTAGCAGACTTGCCACTCGTGGGACTAACAAAGGTATAAAGGTATCTTATCTGAAACAAGTGTTTACAGCTTACTTTTCACTTTAAGCCAACATATGGTTGTCCCCATAGACAGAAATGTGATTGTAACCCATGTGAAGTCAGGGAAGTGTTTACTGAGATTACAGAGAAAGAAAACCATTTCTCCATAGACTTCTAAATAATTGCCCTGGGCATCTGTTTTCAGTGTAAAACATCTGATGATATGCATTGACTGCACTGATGAGCTGTGGAAACACAGTAGCCAGCTGGTGATGGTGTTTGCTAAGGTGATAATGTCAGACGCTGTGTTTTCACTGTATTCTGTTTTCCACAAATGGTCAAAATGATCCATAACTAAAGATTTTAGTATTTAAATCATATGTGTGATTCATCAGATTTTGGCAGAATCCACAGCCTTTAATCAAACCCTACGTCTTTACTTAAGTACTCTTGGATTTTTGCACAGCAGTTGCAAAGAGCCACTCCTGCACTCTGTCATTTGTCGATGTCACCCGTCATCATGGGACCTTCTAAAAGCCAAAACATCAACTGAAATAGCAATCCTCTTATTTACTCCCCTTTACCTAGTTTTAATGCTTATATCTTATATTATTTAGCTTATATGCTGTACACTTCTTTGTTTATAGTCTCACTTGCCCTTCTGGTGATACCCAGAGAAAGTCTTTTCCTTGTCTTTCAGAAATAAACCATCTTCTTACTTGGAGACAGAAACAAGGAATAAAAGAATACGTCCGTCTCAGACAGTTTCTCCTGTCCAGTTTGAGAATATCAGGAGAAACACAGAAAAGCAGAAGGTAAAATACAACACTGTCAGTCTCCTTGTCTTTTTGGCTTTGCGTGCCATAAGAAAGTCTCTACACATTGAATGAGCATGAGGTAATAAGAATGACAAGGTCCTAAGCTAAGGTCAGAGGTCGCTGTAGTAGTGTCAAGGCGAGTGGAGGTCAGCCCGTCTGAGGAGACCCCATAAATCTTAAAGGGCTGGTATGCAAACAGCTTTAATCACTGAACACGAGACCTGTTTGTTGGCTCAACGGGTTCAACAGCAGACTTCAGAGGAAAGCCAGTATTTATGAATTAACATGTTTCCTTTGCATGATGGTTAAACACAAAAGGCTCTGCAGGTAAATCTAAAACCAATGATGTGGCTTTGTTGTCCCTGTGTGGATTTACAAATAAGACGTATTTACTTCTTCTCTCACGTGTTAGTTATGAATGTTTGAGCTGCTTGGCATAACTAGTGATGCCGTCATGCCCGTTTTTACTAGTTCAAAAAGAAGAGGTCAAACAATTGTCAGTATATCCACCAGGGATGATCACATTTCACAAGACTTTTTTCACCAGAGATCATTTTTTCTGCATTTTGTGAAGCGTTGCAATAAGACACTCGTTGTTTTTTCTTTAATTTACAGCAAGGAACAGCTCTTAGATTACAGTAGGTGTAGTGTGAAATATCAGTTTAATGCTGGCAAATTTAGCTGCCAGTACTTTACTGTAATTCAACAGCGTGTCATGACATAGACATCCCCAGCTCCTCCACATTTAGAAAACTCATACCTTTGTGCTTACCTAATATGTAGTGTATGTGCCCGTAATAAGGCCTAGACTTCTTCTTTCAACTATAAGCTATTTGGTCCTGTGGATTGATTACCCTTGGGACACCTGTGACTGAAAACTAACCCAGACGTCTAAATGACAGAGCTGCACTGAGTGAGACATGGGAGGGATGAACTATGATTATTCAGATTTTGTGAAGATAAAAAAAACTGATATTGCTTTTTGTCATAATATAGTTTAAAACATTTACCTTCTGAATGCTGCAAAACTATTATCAAAGCTTGTGGGAGGTATGCCTGAGAGCCAAGAGAAGCAATGAATAAGGTTAAAGAAATACATAGTACAGCTACATGTTCCAGTGAGAGTCTGATGCTTTACAAAGAGAGAAATGATCATTTTGATTGTGATAAGAGTATGTTTTTTTTATATGTCTTCGTACAGTACAAAGTGAACAACAAGCATCCAGGAAGTAATGCAACTTTTAGACATCATTAAACAATGCAACAATAAATGGAACTGGGCTATTTGGTTTAAACTAACAGGACAACTCAAAAATATATATATTATACATATTTATATATTATAATATAGTTTAAAAGATAAACTAACATAAAAGAAGAGAAATGTGTAGTGTGTTCATTCTTGTGTTACAGCAGTCGAAAAGCTCAAGAGAAACAATACTAAAAAAATGTTAAATGTATTAAACAAAACAAGCACAGCAAATATAAGACAACATTAAAGTGGTTCAGTACACGCACTATACAATGGAAACAATGAAAAACTAATCAAGCTACAAATTGACCCGTTTACTTATAAGTTTCAAAAAGTATACCAGGGAATAAAACCTTGCATCTCTGAGGTGTCTGTCTTTTTCTTGGCACACTTCTGTTCAGTTTGTGAAAACAGCTCTATTGTGTGTTTCTTCATATTTCTTCATGTAAACTCTGAGTTTCTGGATGATACTGAGACTGTAAACTCTGTGAGGGACGAGGTGTCCTTTTCCTTTAATGGGAAATAAATAAATAAATAAAATGAATGTTTATCCATGTTGATATATGCTGGATGGTACAATAGTTCAACAACAGTGCAATAATTCAGTTTTCATTCAGTGTTATTAATATTGCACCAACCTACCATGGCAGTCACCTCGAGGCACAGCTAACATCCCATCTTTTTCTGTGACACTTGATCTTGATTAAGACAACAAAAGGTAACAGGCTCATCTTTTAAGCACTGTAACTAAAGTAACATCTGCATTTAGATCAATGCGAAATACATCAGTTTTGGCTGATAGAAAAATTTAATGAGGCTCATAAGATACAAGCAACTCCTTTGATACTGGGAAATCAAGCTCCTGAGATTTTTTGCCATTTTTAAGGATGGTTAGTATTTGTTATGCTGTTGGGGGGCATTTTGCTGGCATGGTTCAGATCCACTTGTGCCCTTAGAGGGAACAGGACACTGCAAATCAATACACAGATTTTCTGAACTATCGCCTTTCTCCTGTAATGCAACATTTTTACAGTTTGGATGGTATATAAATGATCAGTCACCAGTTCTTAACACTGATTACCTACAGGAGATTTTGGAGCGATGTGTTACAGAGCACTCTGTAACACATCGCTGATGGTGTTATTGTACACGATCATCAAGAAATCTGTATAAAAAATGAAAATGATGCTTTCTTTTTTTTTTGAAAATAAAAATCCTCACGGTTTAAATGTTTTTTAACTTAATAAAAAAGAAAAATGTGTAACTCTCCACGTACGCTTGCCAGTCATGGTGAAGACGGTGACGGCAGTGGCATCACCCAGCCATGCACCTCCTGAACTACTGCTTACTCTTTGATTCAGGGTGTTTCCTCTGACGTCAACTTGGAGCAAAAGCTCTTTTTTGGGGAGACAAACTCATTAAGATAATGTTAATTCTTGGGTAAGACATTAGTGTAACCAGGGCGACTCTCTATAAGTCAATGAGGGTCATAAACCCATCCAAATGTTGCCGCTATTGTTGTGAGGTGCACGGGAGTCAGACAAAAAAGGTCACCACTTCAGATGTGAACTAATAGATCTGGACGGCTCACAGAAATGGAGAAAAAACAAAAGAGAAGCATGCTAAATTGAGAATGTGGAGAGAAGTTTGAACTGAAAATGAAAAAGCTTGGGAATGTGTAGCTTTGGACCCTGAAACAAGACCCTCTTTGTAGTCATGCTGCCATCATCTTATTACAATAAGTAATAACTTCATAACACAATTCTGTGCCAGTTAGAAAAATTGCACTGTCACAGTCACATAGATAAAATGTCTCCAGGCACAAAATCCCTGTGCATAAAAGCAGTAAATGGATTTGCAATATACCAACAATGCAGGCATTCTCACAAAGGTTTGTGCATCTAAAATAAGTGTGTGTGGGTATTTGGGGTCAAAAGCATTTATTTGCTCTCATATGACAAAAGTGAAAGCCTGGAGTTCAGAGGAGGTGTTGTCATTCCTCTTCTGCCCCCTCCACGAGCTAGAGGTATGACATCAACTGCAATAATGAAGGCAGCTCATCAATGGCAGGAACCTGGGACTATAAAAAGGAACTTGGGGAGTCCTGTGCTAATCATAAGTGATAGGAGCGGACCACCAAAGCAGGCTGACTCACTTTACAACACAGGTAAGTTCATCTTGGGCTATACTTTGTTCAGCTAGAGGGAAAATGGAGGCCCAGTAAGGCTTGAATCTAATTGAGGTTATTAGTTGTGTAAGCTTTATTGTAATATATTAGCATTTATACATTAATATATGTTAAGATAGAGGATGTAGTGGTTTCAAGGTTGATTAAAATTAAAATATAAATTGACACTTTTAAGACTAAAGGTCAGATATTTGTCATTTTAGGCTGTTTTTTAAAATATTAACAAACTTATAGAAGTTTTTTTTAATTTTTTAATTTTTTACAGGTAATCAAAATGGGAAAAATTGACTATAAGATTCTGCTTATTTCACTCTGCCTTTTACACTTCTCCGTTCACTGTCAAGGACGACCACTAAGGTAATCCCCACAGATCATTTAAGATGATTTTTTTCACCATAACAAGTTCATCGCTATTAGATCCTAGCAGTATCACATATCTGTGCACAGTAAAAGGACAGTGAGTGAGGTCCAGTTCATGCACAACCTCGGAGAGCACAAGCAGGTGCAGGAGCGCCGGGAGTGGCTGCAGATGAGGCTCCGGGGTATCCACGCGGCAGGGCCCCGGGACAGCAGTCGGGAGACGGCGGGCCGGAGGAGGAGAAGGCGGCCGCTGCGTCTGGAGGAGCTGGACGAGCTGAGCGATCTGACTTCTGATGAGATCCAGCACGCTTTGAACGTTTTGGACGAGCTCCTCAAGCCAGAATGAGTTTAGATTTTTTTTTTTTTTTTTTTTGTTATTATTATATGACCGCAGCAACATTTCCAGAATCCTGTTCAGGGTGCAAAACTTGAGGCTACTTTGTAGATTCTTGTTTCTTTTTTAAGTGTTAGCCTGCCTTTATTGTCAGTGTATATTTTTACTCTATTTATTTAGACTGATTTTATTTATTAAACTGATATTTATGAAATGTTCTGGATTAGGCAAAGCTTCCCTGTTGTGCGTGCACTTTTATGTGACAGGTGGTGTTGTAGGCCACTCATAAAAACGACTTCTCTTGAAGGAGATAAAACTTTGGACCAACTGTGTCGTGTTTTTAATTTCATATATTTTTACATGTATAAATTAATTTATATGATTGCATTGCAGGTTTGCACGCTGTTTACTTTACTTTTGAATGCAAAGCCAAAAGGAATAACTAGGCTGCAATGCACTTCAAGAATATAAAAAATATAGTTTAAAGGCTTTTAGTAAGAAGTATGACACTAATGAAGTGGAATAAACGGAATAAAATATTTAAATGTCATGTCATTGTTGTAATTCTTATTATGTGCACTATGCGCCTGTCAGCACGCTGAACTGTTTTCTCGCGATACGTCCCACGCGAACTCCGCTCACCCAAACCAAAACAAAGAGTCCTCAAGCTAACAGTAGTTTGTCTACAGGGGGTTTTCTTACAAAAACGCTCGTCTTTTTCTGCCTCTCCAATCTTCGGTTAAGGGTGCAGCGGGCTGTTTAAGCAACTGTTACGACTACAAATCGGAATGTAACGCAAAAAGGTAACGGAGAGCTTTTATAAACTCCTTTTTCTGGTAGCAGTTAGCTCACTAGCAGTCAGGAGATGCTGTAAGCGCTAACTTAATAGGCTGACCTGGTTTCTTATAATTTTATCAGGTTATGCAGCTCAACTAAGGTTAACCAGCTTAATTTGATATTAACACTGAACTCTTTGCTGAGCTGGAGCTACACTTTGTGTTTAGTGTAGTTCTGCTAAGTGTCAAAACTCTGTAGTGGGTGGTTGTTTGTAGTTGCTGTAAAATAAGAAGCTGATGTGATAATTCACCGTTATGTGATATGAAAGCAGGGTACATTGCAATCCATATGGACAGACAGGTGATGTGATGGTTAATCCCAGCCTGAGTGAGTGATCTGAATATCTGTGAAATAGTTTTATGGCTCCACTAGTTCTGGATCCATAAATTTATTACTGAGCTGGGAGTTGACCTTTGCAAAAACAGCTAATTTTCCCGTAGATGAGGAGGCGGTAGTGCTGCTGTTAATGCAAGGAAGGCTATTTGTATTGATTTTTGCTGTTGTCCAGATCTTTGTGGAATGCAGTTTTATCAGTGCATGATGGTGAGAGTTATTATAAGTGTGCTTTGAAGCTTATCCTGGAGGTTAATGAACTGTGTCTTGTTGCTGTGTTAGCAGAATAGGATGCTAAGGATAGGGTGAGATGGAAGAAGTAGTAAGAAGAGTCTTGTTACTCTTGCAGGCTAAAACCTTTATGGATTAGCTATATACAGTGCTCCAAAAATTAAGGGAGCAATCAATCATCACAGTATAACACAAAGTCAGCTCATGGATCACATAAATCGTTGTGAAACTATTTAACCTGCTTTGGTGCAGATGAAAGTGACAACAGGTCAAACAGGAGAGGCAACAACAAGACAACCCCTGTAAAAGGGAAAAGCCACAGACCGTTGCTCCCTTCTTATCCTTCCTGACTGTTTTTTTTTCTCGAGTTTTGATTTTTGATAGTGTCCTTGTCAGTGCTAAGACCGTGAGAGTATAACTAGGTATACTGATGAAATGGTAGGCATAAAAATGTAACACGGTGTGAAACACAAACATGCATCATCATCTGTTCAGTCTCGTATGTACCGATTTGTGTGCATGTAGACTGAATTTAGTATTTACGCCCACATTTGGAGGATGCAGGAATTAATTATTATGTTGCTCATATCAGAGAACACAGTTCAGCTCAGACTGGTGATTGTTAAATAAAATTTAGTTAATTTTATTAATTGACATTACAGACAACTTGGTTTGGGGTTTGTCAGTAAGTGTCCGGGACTAGGTTTCAAAAAGATTTCTCCTGACCACTTCTCATGCGAGGGCCTTCAGCTGGGTCAGAATTTTCTCCAGGACCCAGGTCAGATTGACTACTTTTTCTTTTCAAATATTTATCTATCGCTATTACACACTGCATCGTCTCACAGCATGACTATTATGTCATTAGTGTTGATGTTTCTGTGATCTTGCACTTTTCCAGCTTGAAAGCTGCTGAGAGACCACAAGGTTTTGTCCCGCTTTGCTACTCATGTCAATGCAGGGGTAACTCTTAGAGAGACCAGGGTCTTGTCTTTGTTTGAATGGTGTCCGTAGGCGAGTATGTGGAAGTAGTTAAAGTTGAAAGATGAGTAAGTTGAATGAGGATTTGAAGATTCTCCCACTGAAATACATTATAAATTTCTATTGAATAAAGTTTAATAATTTAAAACATATAAAAGTTAAAAGTAAGAAAAATACAAGCACACATGTCCAAAAGAAGTTCACAGGCTAGAGTCAAATGTCAATCATATATATTCCACCCGTGTAATATTCTCAGCTTTGTAATTCTTTGTCAATATTCTTGATATTTATAATTGAGCGATTTGTATATATTAGTACTATTTCTTAAATTTGTAAACTCTGTAACATATTGTATTATTTAAATAGTTTAGTCTGTTACTGTTACTGTCTTGGAGCAACTGTAACCCACATAATTTCCGTAGGGATTAATAAAGTATTCTGATTCTGATTTATTTAGAGCAGGTAGTTGTGCTGCCCTCTAGTGGAAGAGAATGTAATTGTTCTGCCCGTTACTCACGCCGATCACTTAGAGCAGCGGTCCCCAACCCCAGTCCGCGAAAGTTGAGGCTCGGGTGTGAAATGTATGGTTTCCCGATTTTTATCGGTTTTTATCATTTTTTTTTATTTTTTATTTTTTTTATCGTTAACTCACTTTCCCTGGGTCTTTTCCCGTGTGTTATGAATAAATATTTTTTGGGGTACCGGTACTGGTTTTATTTTGTTGTATTTATCCGCGACACCTTAAAGGCCGGTCCGTGAAAATATTGTCGGACATAAACCGATCTGTGGCGCAAAAAAGGTTTTGGACCGCTGGCTTAGAGTACTAATCAGGTGGAACCAGATAACCTTCCACGGCACGCCTGATCATTTCTCACTGCACACCTATGTGCCGCTGCATGGTGGTTGGGAAACACTGCTTTAAAACTCAGCTTTCTTGGTTGCCATGGTGACGTGTTTAACTTTCTGCACAAAATATCTGCTGACTCACAGAAAAAAAGTGGCAAGTTGTGTTCACGAACATGAGCAAATCATTTTAAGTAGTGCAGCTGGCACAACAAAATACATGTTGTTCACAGTCTTCTCCACCTTAATTCTTCATGCTACAGATTCAACAAAGTACTGGAAACATTCCTCATAAATGTTGTCATATCATATACTCGAGGAAGCTTGGAAAGAAAAGCGAATGGACTTCTTTATGTTTCTTAAAGACTTAGATTGCCATGACCTGGGTGACTCAGAACCTTTACAGACATGTCATATTTACAGTTGTTGCAGATTTGTCAGTTGTGCTTCACTGACCATGGAGGCCATTTGAGTACAGTGAACTCACTGTCATGTTTAAGAAACCGATTTGATGAATTTCATGAACATGGTCAGCAACAATACTCAGGTAGGCTGTGGCATTTTAACAATACTCAGGACTATGGTCCCCAAAGTGTGCCAAGAAAATATCCCAGCAGAGGCCTGATCCATTGATACAAGGCAGATTGGATCCATGCTTTAATTTTGTTTATGTCTAATTTTTAATATGCTCCCCAAATCCTGCAGCAAAAATTAAGCCTCAGTTTCCTGTCTTAGCTGACAGGAGTGGCACACATTGTGGTCCTCTACCACTCTATCCCATCTGCTTCAAGGTTTGATGTGTTGTGCATTCAGAGATGCTTTTTAGCATACCTGGGCTGTAATGAGTGGTTATTTGAATTACTGTTGCCTTCACTGGAAAGTTTCTCTTTTTCAGTCCATTCTCTGTTAAACCTGGAGATGGTTGGGTGGAAAAATCCCAGTAGATCGGCAGCTTTTCAAATACTCAGACCAGCCCGTCTGGCACTGATAACCTCTAAATCAACACCAACAAAGTCTTAATCACCTTTCTTACCATTGTCATTCTTGGTTTCAAGTTTAACTGGTTTTTACCATGTCTACACGTGATTGGATGATTAGATGTTTGTGTTAACAAGCAGCTAAACAGGTGTGCCAAATGAAATGGCCAGTGAGTGTATGTTTTCTTGACATTTCCTCAACTCAAATATTATCTGACCACCGTGTTAAGAATATTTAAAAAAGGCTATGGAAGACTAAAAAAAAATGTTGTTGCCAAGTTGTCGAAAGTTGTGCTCAAGAATTAAGAATTATGTATAAAGAATTTAGCATTTGGAGTATGCAGCACTTAAATAGCCGTAATGCCTTAGACGTCTAGCTGAAGATAGAAGTAGGCTGTGTTGAACAGTCATTGCCCATGAAATGCAAGATTAAAAAAAAATGTATGCATAAAATGTAGTCATAATTACAAAAGTAGCTCCATGTCTTAGTTTCCTCTAAAGAGATTTTTAACCCATTTACAAGGCACAATAAACACGTTCCCCCCACAGGAAATATATTAGGCAAAAAGAAATGGAGAAATAAGAGATAAAAAGACAACAATAAATAAGCAAAATACAAGAATATCCAGTTATAAAACGCCGGGGGACTAAACTTACCAAATTAAGAAACAAAGCGAGGAGATAAAATATATTGCTTTCAGATACAAGTCCAGGGTTTCTGCTGTTTCAGTAGTTCAGCATTCAGCACAGTGAGGGAGATTCTGCTAATGATATTGTTATCCAGGAATTCATCCTGTTTGTTCTTCAGTCACTTCAAACTGGAAGTTGTGGAAGGCAATAAATAAATAAATAAATAAATAAATGCGTATTAATGCATTTTTATTTCATGCGAAGGTTTCAGTATAAAAGAGGTTCTGTGTTGTCTCTGCATTTCATCTTCATCAAACTAGGATCCAGAGCCTATGAAATCATTTGAAGAATAAATCTCATTTGCGGGTTTTCAAATACATTTATGAGGAATGGGAAACTGGAGGATTTCCGTTTTATTAGATAATATCACAGTTTTAAAAATAATTATTAAAGTTCAGTGACCTTCTCGATAAGCCGGGGTAAATTGTCTTTACAATATAATGTCAAACAAGTTAATCGTTATAATTTTTGTGTGCAAAGAAAGAACGACTTAAAAGCAAACCAAACCACAAAAAAACAAAAAATACACGGAGCCCTGAGAAGTGGCAACTTACGAGGATCACGTGAATGCAGCACCGCTCTGATTCAGCGAAGCACGCGGCCATTCACAGTTTAAGGTCCCTCCGGTGACTCTGAATGACTAGCCCGAGCGAATCTTCCCCCCCTCGCCATCCAGACACGTTAAACGCTTTTGGTGGATTTTTATTTGTATTTGTATTTTTTAAACCAGCGAGTTTAAGTCTGGCCTGAGTGTGTGCGTGTGAAACGATGCTGATGAAGTTGGAAAGTAATGAGCGAGGATGCTGAAGCTGCCGGCAAGCCCGCTTTGTTCGGAGGAGCGCAAGGCTTTTGTGCCGCTGTCATCCCGCAGCTCGTCCCCTGCTGCTTTGTCTTCACTTGGCCCTCTGATACCGAGCGGTAGGTGCACGTCGGCTTTCAAAGCACCGAGGCTTTTCAGCTCTGTCATTGTGTTACATGTGTTAGTGCTCTGCTCTCGGTATGCCTCACTGTCATGAAAAGAATTATAATAGTGGTTCAAAAAGGAAGAGCAGTGACAGGAGGGTTATCCTTGATGGGACTCTGTGGTACTCAGGGAGTGTGTGATGATATAATGATATTATTGGTAGTCTCACATCCACTCATCCTGGGCAAGGGGTGGCATTTATATCCTTGTTATGAATGGTAATTCCCATTTTTATGCCTTTTTAATTCATTGTCCTTTTGTTGGATTTCTTTTGTACAGGGCAGCTTCCCTGCCTTCGCCCATCAGTAGTGTCAGCTGCCCCTAAATAATAGATTGGACCCTCACCACTTGGGGCTCTCACCTCATGCTTTTAATAGACTGCCAGGACGCCATGCATCGTTGCCTGTCTTACTGTGTCTTAGATGGGTTGCTGACTTGCGTTAAAACTGCACACACAGAACCAATGTACCTCTTGAGATTAATGAGAAAGTAGAAATGGTGGTATGGGAGGGGGGAGGGAGGGGTGTCCAGTAGCAGGAAATTAGACAAGTGAAATGTTAGCCCTGTCTGTGTGAAATCGTGGCTTCTGTAGACTTGCATTGCCATGTGAAAGATGAGAGGATCTGCCTGCCCTGAGTGAAGTATTGCCTTCTCAGTTCCTTTGTTCCCTCCACTCTGCTGGTGTGGCTGCTGGCTGGCAGCCTGTTTGGCTGCAAGACCCGCTTTTATTCTTATTTTCCCATTTCGGCCAAGCATTAGAATCCCATTGGAGATTCATGCTGTGTCAGGCACTGGTGTAAATACATATATTACATAATCAGCCACATCTTGCCAGAACTCTTAACTGTGGTATTTTTGAAAAGGAGACTTCATTATTAATGTCCGTCTCATCAGTCGAGGTATGCTGTGTTGAATAACGGGCCGGGCTGCTGCTCTCTGTATGAATAATGGTGTTTTTCACATTTCAGCGATGGTCAGTGCCCGCTTTGTGTGTGCGCCTGTCGTACAGTTCACCTGAAGACACTGAACCTGAAGCAGACATTGGTGTTTTTGTGTTTGTGTGCACCTGTTTCTCCTTTTGCTCAGCTACTATGGTGACCCTTCCCTTCAAGGACACTGGCGGAGTCTGCAGCTCTGTATTAATATGGAAATTATTATTCATTTTTGTTTCCACTTTGATGTCTGAGAGGTTACCCTGCTTCAGAAGTTAACTATCTCCATGTGCATGGCTTTAAAAAAAAAAATATTTTAGACACGCTAAATTTGTAGAAATTTGTGTGCAAACAGTTGAGCTTTTTGCTTCACAAGACTGGTGGGTTGCCGTCAGGTAAAATGAATAAATGACCTTGAATCGCCATAGAGGCAATTCATGGTGATGTACTGTCGCTGCATTGCTTTTGTGGAGAATTATTATTTTTTATTATCAGTTTGCTTGTCTTCTGACATTATGGTCTACCCTCCCGCTGACCCAGCCAGACAGTTAACCAATTAACCACTCAATCAGTCTGTCAGCCAGCCGGTCAACCCGTCTGACCAGCAGCAGCAAGTCGGCACGTCCGGCACACTGAGATCTCAGCTGGCATCCAGGGAGCCTTTTCTAATTACCAGCCTTTGAGGCTCTGCCAAAACATGCAAAACCTGTTTAGTGGGCATGGTGCAGAGAAAACAAGTCGAAAGTTCAGTTCTGCTGTGTTATTGAACAGCTTACTTAACCCTTGGGTCTAGAATAAACCCCAGCAATTTTCCTCACTTAGTAAAAACACAAAATGGTCTCATTATTTTAATAATCCTAAATATATATAAAACCGTCCAAAGGGCCGCAGTACTTGGAGTGTGCAGTCCTCCACTCTGGGTTGATGATAAATCCCTGGTGGCACTCCCGAGTTATAGTTACAGAGTTGCTATATCTAACAGTCTGGGGTATACAAAGTATCCAGAAATGCCACAGTGCACTTTTTAAAGGTTGTAATTTCAGGTGGAAAGGAAACGAGGCAAGAGACGTTACTATTCACAGCTTTCCTGTGGAGAAAACCTCCAAAAGATGGGCTTCTCTCCTGGTGTACGTGATGCATTCACTCGACTAACAGAGCTCACACCACAAATGCTGTTGTTTTACACAAAGACTAAAACCAAATAAAGCACAGATATTGAAGCACTGCTGCCTGCGACCATAAATCAAAACTATTGTAATGTAAAGTTTGGATGGGTTTTAATAGCAAAACTACTGTTGATATTTGGTCACTACTGTAGATTTATTCCAAAACTAGCTTTCTTTTTCCTTTTTTTGTGCTTTACTGCCACCTTTTCATGGTTGTAGTGTGTTATGTCATATCAAGAGTGAAAAAATGTTCGCACAAACAATTTGTATGTACAGTTTGAGTGATGCCCTAAATGTTGTCCTCCTCGATGATCATGTTCAAGTTCAAAATGAAAAGACTGAATAGAAGACATGTTAGAAATCCAGACCAGACGCTTTTTAGCGTATGTTAATGTAAAAAGTTATATATGCTGTCATTGTCAGAGTTAAAGCCACTTTTAGAGGACCTTGTCTTTTTATGGAAGAAGTCAGCCTGTTTCTTCCATTTTATGTCTCTCTGATGATATCGCCTCCAGTAGACGGTCATCATCATATTTCATAGCGACTCCTCTCGGGAGACGCAGCCCTCTTCATTACTGAGACCTGGATTTGTTTCTGCCTTATAAGCTCAGTGCTATTGATCAAAGAGCCAGCTGTACTGTCGCAGTGGATCTATAATGGGTGCACTCATCAACACATCTAACACAGAGAGTTATCAATCAGTACTAACTAAATAATGATTTAATTATTAGAATCTTTGGTAGTACAGTATAGTACTGTGTAAAGCGGTTTTCGTAACAGGTGACATGTGTGGCTTCTTGGTTTTTGTACATCTTTCTTCAAATGTGCCAGAGTGTATTCACTTGATATTTCAAGCTCTACCTGCCAGTATACATTTCAATATGACAAACCTTTCCTTTCCTTTTGTTTTCCACCTCACGAAATTAAAATTGAGCAGCATCAGGTAGCCAGTTATAGTAGATTAATTGTTAAAATCATTGTCAAGTAAAACTTGACACCGTATGTGAGTTTAGTAACTGTTTGGTTACATTTTTGTACACTTAAGTGATTTGTCAACCTTCAGGTTCTGGACTGTTAATTCACCAAAAGACATTCATGTATTTTATAGTCCTTTTTCAAGTTTTCTTTCAAACAAATAAATAATTGAGTCAGATTAATCAATACTGTCATTAACCGTTTGGTACAGACCTGCATTCATAGTAAATGCAGTAATATAATTATCACACAGCTATCCAAGCAGGTTTTATGTCCCCTGTTCATCATGTCCAGAACTTTATATGTTCACTGTTGATATTGTGTATATAAAATCACTTGTTTGTAACTACATTACATGACTTAAGTGTACTGTACCTTTATTCTGTGTGAGCTCATTTTAGCTCCATCTTTTTACTTTTAGAATCTCCTAAGGCAGCTTTGTATGATTCACAGTTCAAACTAATCCATATTTGTTGATCCTGGGTTAAAATTAAAAACGTTTCATCTTATCAGAATGTACTGACGGCATCTGAATTTTAGTAGTTTTTGGGGAAGAATGTGGAGAAAATCGATGTTCACATCTCTTAGATCAGGTTGAAGGGGACCTGTTAAGCTAGTGTCCAGCTCATATAGTAGCTTTGGATGATTCACAGTTCAAAATAATGATAGAGAGAGAGAAATCCCTGCTCTGTGACATTACAAAGATTCACGAGCAGATAAAAATGTCTGAAACAGTGTTTAGAGCAATCTGAACCTGAGCTTTGGGCTCCTGGGGATTGTTTTGTACCTACCTACAGTGACCTTTTTGAAACTTTGTCAGTGTTTAATATGAGCACCTATATATGTAAAAGTATAGATAACACTTTACATTTGGTGTTTGTCATAGTTCAGCATGACTGAAGATCTGTTTTTGCAAGTATTTCTGTTTCAGTCTTAAAAAAATGAAAGCCTGAAGCCAATAATGGAAGCGAGTTGCTTTTTGCTTGAGTGTGCGTGCCTGTTTCTGCATTTCTCGAGTGCATTAATGCACGCAGGAGCTTGTGTGTTTAACTCCTTTCTGAAATGGAGGGCAGATATTGTAAGAGCTCTCTCAGGGCTGCTTGTCTGTCTCTGGAAAAAAACACTCAAGGAAGCATCGCTCACTCCGAAGCAAGGTGGAGCGGTCGTTACCTATCAGTCAAAAATCTGTGAAAAACCAGCTTGTGGAGCAAATAAACAATCGAGGCGATTTCTCTTTGTTGTCCTGTAGCCAAGTGAGTTCCGCTCACTCAGATTGTCTCACATGGATACACCCTCTAATTGATGCTGATGTAGTGTGTGCCTGTAGCTGGAGGCTGAGGTCGGTGGTGCTCACAGTTTGGTGCAGTCGTGTTTCTGCAGCACTTAGGGCCTGTTGGGGTTCACGCGAGTTGACTGCAGACTTTTCTCGTCCCGCGGCTCGGCATGTAAAAACTACTCTTTTGCTCCTCGAGCGATTTCTGCACGACAGTGTGAATGAGTCTAGAGAGGATGCAATCGACGCACAGAGTAATGTGCCTCGCTGCTCCATGAAGTCACGCATCAGTACTTTGGGTTTCTGTGCGATCATTAGTGCCCTCCCACTTGGATTCAAAGCTTTGACCACATCAAACCTGAATGGCTGCTTTGAATGAGTTTCTAAAGTGATGCTTTAAATATAAAACCTTTATGGAGTTGCTCAATTATCTACTCACTGTTCAGCTCCATAAAGTATAAGATGGTCAGAAGCTGTCAGATATGAGGTGTTTTTCTAAAGCTACGGACACAGTTAACCAAAGGCTTAATATGAATATGGAATAAATGTTTTAGAGATTGTTATGCTTTAAATGTTTTGCGACCTAATAATTCATACCAAATCTTCTGTAAAATCTTCTTATATTTTAGTTTTTGCTCTAATGAAATGATGCTAGTTGCTCTAAATATTAAGGAAAAAACGAGAAGAGCAGATGAAGGTCATTATTGCAGCGGACAAACAAAGTCATGCAATTTGTGACTTGTATTGATTCCACTCTTAATTTATAAGAACCAGTCTTTGCCAGTTGCTCTCATTAAATTAAAAAAAACTTTTAATCTTTGCAATCATGATGGATTTCCACAAGACAGTAAAGAAATGCATGAAGGAAGCGGTGAGCAACCATCTCTGCCTATACATACTTTGATTATACTGTTTTTATGTATATAAAAGCCACACAAGTGATAGAGATAAATATACAGAGCCAAACAATAATAGCCTTAATTAGTCTAAAAGTATGTGGGCATTTATTGGCTTCACCTGGAGAAGGTCGTAGGTCTTAATCTGAAACTGTCTTATATTAGAGTCAGGACTCGAGGTCTAATCTCACCTGGTTAATTAGTTTACGAGTTAGTATTTGTGTTGATGCACTTTCTCTGTCGTTTACATGTTACTGCATTACACTGTTAACGCAAAACTCGACATGTCCTGGATCTATTTCATATTAAAAGCACTGCAGGGTTTTATCTGCCTTACACAGCTGTAGCTAGTTAACCTGACATGTATAATTGTAGGAGGCATCAAGTGTTCTTAAAAAAAACTCTGTTAATCTTCTCTAGTTTTATTCTACTGCATCCTATTACTATTTTTTTTTTTTTTAAATAATCTAACTTCACGAGATGTTCATCATTGTGATTTCCTCCCATCTCTTCACAAGTGAGCAGTGTGGTGTGTCAGTGTTGGACTGCAACCACCAGCACCAGCAGCGGCCGGAGGTCAGGACCATGAGTCTGTATGGGGGCGGTGCCAGTGGCGGTGCGAGAGAACGAGGAGGAGGAGCAGAACATTACCGGGAACAGCAGCGGCGGCGCTCCAGCGATCGTTCACGCGACTCCTCCCATGAGCGGGGAGAGAGCCAGTTGACGCCTTGCATCAGGAATGTTACTTCTCCCACTCGGCAGCACGGTGAGGAGGATAAAGGTGCTTGTTGTAGATTGTAAAATAGGCCAAATATTCTCTGCATTAATCGTCCACATTTCTCCATCCATAGACCGTGAACGTGGCGAAGGAGGCTCATCATCCAGGTCCTCCAGCCCACGTCCTCCCAGGGTTTCTCTTCCCCATTCCCACGTAGGACACATACCTCGTTCCCTGGCTCCTCCTGGAGGTGACCACCACTCCAAAACTTTGGGCCAAGGATCCTCTGATATGATCTACGTGTATGACCTCAGCAGTAAAGAAGGACATCGCAGTGGGCTGAGGCTGGGAGAAAGAGTAACACTCATTGTGGACAACACACGATTTGTGGTGGATCCTGCTATTTTCACAGCTCAGCCTAACACCATGCTGGGCAGGTAATTGTTCAGAGCACATCAGAGCACATTAGCCAAAACGCTGTTTCTCTTGTTGTATTTGAGAACTTTAAGTTTTATTTTTTTACCAACAAAAATAAGTATTGAGATAGTCACTCTGAAAATCAGACCATGGGCAAAGAAAAAAACAGAAGTTCTCTGTGAAATTATGACTGCATAGAGATAACACAGGCCAGGTATATCATCAGCAGCTTATGCATTTTAATGAACACGGAGCATGGCAGTACAGATAGATGCTCATTTATCTGTTCAGCCGTTGTTTGCAGTCATTAAAAGAAAATCTGCCTTGTATTTTCAGGATGTTCGGTTCTGGACGGGACAACAATTTCACTCGGCCCAATGAAAAAGGAGAGTTTGAGGTGGCAGATGGTATCAGCTCCACTGTCTTCAGAGCCATCCTGGTGAGAAAGGATGTACACGGTGTCTGCGTGTCGGTCACTTTCTGTGTAATCCTCTCATTAGTGCTCGCTTCACTGTCATTTCTTTGCCTGACTTTGTCTCAGACTTTTCCATTTCCCCTCTATTAACCACAGACCCAATGAGTGTCTTCTCTGTTGTATTCTCTGTGTAATTATTTCGGCATATTCATTCTTTTTTGTAACCTTTCTCTCTCTTTTTTTCCATCCTCTGTTTGGGGCCCAGAACCTCTCTGAAAACGTTGGATTATTTGCATGATATAAAAAGTTTTTAAACTCTCATTAATTATGGTTATCATAGGTTCTAAAATAAATATGTAGTTATAGTCATTAGTAGTTAGTCGTATATCTCCTGAGAATATTTGTAGTCTTAGTAAAGTGTCTGTTTCTGGTGGGATCCTATAGTTACAGTCAGACTTTGCTTCTTTTGCATCCAGCCACATGCTGGCATAGTTTAGTGGGTTGCAGAGGATAACAAGCTGATGTGAGTTTATTTAAAATTGAAGCTCTTCTTCCATCCGTACATATGATGTGGGGTAAATAGAAGCAGTGCAGTTCAGTCATATCCACCTATCCTAGTATAGTCTTGTTAAGATTTGGGGGCTTTTGCTGCAATTCAGCAACTCTTGTGAACGATTTATGGTCCTACATTTGTGTCCCTTTAAGAGTGGGATTGTGTGATGGAGACATTCAGTCCTCCAAAATGCTAGAAGCGGGTGGCCTGACAGCAGGGACTTTATCCACAGGTAGAATGCTGGTTGGCTTAAAATTGACTTGAATAGTAGAGAGTAGAGTAGAAGAAGAAGAAGCAGATGAGAAGCATTAAAAGTCGCCACAGTGGACATTTTCACCTTTTTTAACACTCTGCTTCACTACAAAGAATTTCTTTGTATATTACGATTTTTAGTCTCCACAGACAAGAACAAGAATATTACCATATTACTGCTTGTTCCACGTATTTTTCACACACTGCATCTATGAACTACCAGAACAATACCACACCATGCACTTTAGTCCCTACACTTGCTGTCTGCTTCTTCATTTTGTAGCCCCATCACCATGTAACAGGGATAACAGTTTAACACGCTCACGCTCAGAGGTAGATTCATGTGAAAGTCCTATGTGCATTTGTACTAGGTGAGTTATAGTAACACTAAAATGTCAGTTTGTGCCGTCTAAAGACGTCTAATACAAATTAAAGTTGAGGCACTGCAGTTAAATGTAGAGAGAGGAAGTAAATGCTTCCTGCTCTTTCCTCTAACATAGATTTTTACTCTTTTGTCATTTGTTATGCCCGAAGAAAGAAAGAATCACTTTAATTAAATACTGCTGAATTTAAATTGTGCCAGGTGCAGCAGAGTACTTACAGTGAGGATGCAAAAATACATCAGCCAAGTGTCTTGTCACGTATCAGCTGCTAACCAACTAGTAAATTAGTTGACATTTACCGGTGTCACTGTCCCTCATTTATCTGCTTTTGTCATAAACGTTTTTGCAGTGGCTAAGTGTTCAAAAATAGCACGATGACAAGCTGATAGGCAGTTTTTTTCTAATATATGGCACAAAAGTGGCAAACAAAGAGCAACAAAATCAACTGAAATTAGAACACACAAAATAAAATACACAGGAGGAAATAATACAATCTGCAAGCGCCAAAGGGGATAAAAATGAATAAATGAGAATAATAGAACAAACATTATTGTGCCCTTGTCTCATTTAACCGCTTGCAGTGCACAGTTTCTCTCCATCACCTGACATGACCATATCAGTTTTTAGGTATTTCAGATTTTATACCCTTAAATTCTTTTCTGCTAAAAGAAAACTAAAGGTGAGAATTATTACAGCGTGACACGTCGACGGCTGTAATTAAAAGCAAAAATGATAAAAAAGGAGCGGGAGGTAGGATTTTCTTGTATGCACCAATTGGCAACTAACCACCAGCATGAAAAAAAAACTGTCAGTATAAACTATTGCAAAAGCACTCAACACGTCGAGAAGCCACAGCCCCTCGGGGCATGCTTTGATGGGAGAAGCTGGCTTATAATGCTAATACTGTGCGAACAGGCTGAAAACAAAGATCCCTTCTGAAAGAAACTTGGCCAGCTTTAAAAGGTGAATCTGACCCAGAGGCTGCAGGACTGTCTGGCTTGCTGGACCGTGTAAAAGTGTCTTGTAAGGCCGTGAAGGCAACTTTTATGTTAGTGGAGTTAGGGGGAAAAAACCGCAGGTGACACGCTACATGTTTTGATCTGAGAGTACAACGGAAAGAGGAACTGATGGTGAAAATAATGTGAGATAACGTAAAGACTGTTATGCACAGATATGAATACAGTTGTGGTTTGAAATGTTTGGTGTGTATTACAGCATACTGCTGCTTCTTTTTCCTGGACTATTGACTGTCCAGCTTAAAGAGTACCCAGTGCACACACTGCAGTGAACATGCTTGTTCATTAATGCTGATTTCATCTGTTCATAGCACAATAATCATTAGCACAACAGCAGCCTGAGGAGAGGAAATATTCTGAAAGCCGTCCAAGTCATCTGCTTCCAAAAGTGTTTGTGGCAGGTGTAAAATGTTATGTGTTTGCCTCTTCTGTTTGGGAGAGCATTAGTAAGAAGGGGTGAACAGCTGCTCGATTGTGGTCGTGGTATAATGGATTTTGGCAAAAGCCTGCATGTCTGTGGGAATTACACAAGGAGACATGAGGCAGAGCAGGAAATGAGAGGTGCCAGAACTTTCTGTCCTGTGTGCTCCGAGTGTCTCCTCTCTTTCTTTTTCCCCCCATCAGTAGAAAGTCTCCTGGGTGACAGCCACCGTGAGGCTGCACAGGGACAGACAGAGGATGGAAAGTGGAGCAGGGAGGGAGGCTGACGTCAGAAGCTTTTACTTTCATCACCCTTCACCCTTTCTCCTCTAAGCCTCTCTCTCCTCTGTGACGTTGCTTTTTACTTTCATCTCCGCTCGCTCGCTCGCTCTCCATCCCTCCCTCCACTCCTCATCCTCTCTTTCGCTCTCCCTCTCTCTCTCAGCAGCAGCAGCATTAATAATGGCGCCTTGTTTTTTCTCCCTTGCTCATGTGTGTGCATGAACATCCCCCGCTCCGTCCGTTTATGTGTGCGATCGCGCCGCTGAAAATGGCAGGATTACTACAAGTCGGGGATAATCCGCTGCCCTGACGGCGTTTCCATTCCCGAGCTGAGGGAGGCATGTGACTACCTCTGTATCTCCTTCAACTACAGCACCATCAAGTGCAGAGACCTCAGTGAGTATCTAAACGGCTAGCTGTTGATTTACTGCATGCACGCTGATGTAGTTCCTCCTTCGGTCAGTGCACAGTTTGGTGAGTGTGTTGGTTGTTTTACTTCTTTTGTTTTTTAATAGCAAAAAGTAAACGTCTCTGCATGTTGCATGGGTACAGGCAGTTACTTCAGGAAGAGGAAAGCAATAATTTCACACTAACAGACTGGATATTGTTCATATTGTTTACTGAAGCCATCAGTTAAATGTGGAGCAGATTATGCGATTGATTTATTGAGAACAAGAAAAAGCATATCACATCTCTGTAGCTGAAATAACATTGTTTGCTTAAATTTATTGCACAGCTACATTGTACTGGTTTGCGACAATGCTACGTGTGATGGACGTTTGTTGTTGTTGTTGTTGTCGTCGTTGTTGTGCATGGCTGTGCCTCTTGTTTGTGTGTCTGAGTGTGTGGGAGGAGTGGCTTCAGCGCGCAGCCTGCTGCTTGCTGCTGCTCTATGCTGAGCTCTAAGTAGGTCATGATTAGCTGTGAGATTCAGTGCTTGTTATGCAGGCACATAACAAGCCAAAGCTGGTAAATTTAATTAATCCAACACAGGATGGGATTTTTTTTATTCTACTTTTTAGAGTTATTTTTTTTTTCAGTCAGAATGTCTCTGATTTCAATTGATTGCTGTTCCAGGTAGAAACACCAGGGATGTACTGATATATCAGCTCAGTATCAGAATACCCTGTTCAGTGATAATGGCAAATAAGATTGCATTTACTGATGTCACTGGCTGATATTTATCTTTTTTGTCACGGTACAGCTTACAATTATTAATTAATAAACCTTAAATCTTAATAAACATTAAGTAAATACAACTACAGGTGAGCAACAACACATGACAAGATGATTGGTTGGCGTAAGGGGAGGAAGACGGGACAAAGATACGCTGTGGAAGAGAGCCAGAGATGATTAATAACTAATGATTAAATGCAGAGTGCTGTATGAACACATGGTGAGTGAAAATTGCAGTGTAACTAAGGGAGACCTGATAGAGCCCAGACTATATACTATATCAAAAAGGAAAGTTTCAAACCTAATATTAAAAGTAAAGAGGGTGCCTGTCTCCTGAATCCAAACTGGGAGCGGATTCCACAGAAGAAAGCTGACGGCTCTGCCTCCCATTCTGCTTTTATACACCCTAGGATCCACAAGTAAGCCTGCAGTCTGAGAGAGACTTAATTAGTTAATTAAGAAGGTAAGCAGCAGCCAGGTGCTGCTAATCAAATGCACTTGATTAACTGATCTTCAGCAAGTGTGAGCACTTTTGAAAAGTTAGAAGTTTTGACAGTTTGCATTTCTGCAGCACTCTGGTGTTCGTTAAAAAAATGCCAGGGAGAAAATCATCATCAAAGATCTTAGAACAGCAACTGTTGCTGCCATGATGTCAGTCTGGGAAAGGTTATAAGGCCATTTCTAATGATTTCAAAGTCCACCATTATACACTGAGAAAGATTATCCCCAAGTGGAAAACATTCAGGACAGTTGCAGTTCTTCCCAGGAGTGGACGTCACAGGAAATTCATCCCAAGGTCAGATGGTGCAATGCTTAGAGAAACTGCAAAAATCCCAAGAGCTCAGACTCTCCAAGCCTCAGTTAGCATGTTAAATGTTAAAGTTCATGACAGTATAATAAAAAAGACTGAACAAGGAAAGGTTGTTAGGAGAAAGCCTCTCCTCTCCGAAAAGAAAAGGGCTGCACAGTTCAGATAAAGTTGCATCTGAGCAAATCTCTTCTGGAACAATCTTCTTTGAAGCGACGACACCAAAGTTGAGATGTTCAGCATTAATGCACCGTGCCACATGTGGTGAAAATCAAACACGGCATATCAGCACAAACATCTCGTATCAACTCGCAGCACAGCGTTGGAGGTCTGGTGCTTTGGGGCTGTTTTGCAGCCACACTGAGGCGTATTTTAGAGTCAAATGTGAGGGCATCTGTCTGAGAGCTAAAGCTTGTGGTGGAACCTTAAGAAAGCATAAACAAATGCCCACAAACCTCAATGAACTGAAGCAGCATTGCAACAAAGAGTGAGCCACAATTCCTCCACAACACTCTGAGAGACTGATAAAGACATTCAATAAATGATCATTTCAAATTATTCCTGCTAAAGGTTGATTCATGTGGTGCCTCCACCACCACCTAAAGCTTCTACCACCACCTAAATCTTCTTTAGAAATAACTTCTGTGGACACAGAAACTGCATGTTCAGAACTGTTAGTCAAATGTGATTAAAAAAACAACCCACAATTAAAAGGCTCTTCCATATGTTTCTATTCAGGATTATCTGAGTGTCTTGACTGTTTCTATTATTAATCCAATGCAGTAACAAGTTTGATACAGATAGTCGTTCATGTGGAGTAATTATAGTCTTCTACTTGCTTTGATTGCTTATTAGAGCAAAAATCACAGCTCAGTATCGTTTCTGGCTTCTGCTTTCTGTCCACAATGACGTCCGGTCTGTTCGTCCTCAGGCGCCCTCATGCACGAGCTGTCCAACGACGGAGCCCGGCGTCAGTTTGAGTGTTACCTGGAGGAGATGGTGCTGCCGCTGATGGTGGCCAGCGCCCAGAGCGGAGAGAGGGAGTGTCACGTGGTGGTGCTGACTGACGACGATGTGGTGGACTGGGACGAAGAGTACCCACCGCAGATGGGAGAGGAGTACTCGCAGAGTAAGATTTCATAGTGAACCCAGCTGCTCCACTGATCTGGTTTGTTAGCCTCATAACTGGGTGACAGTAATCTGATGGAGGCCGTGCTCCACTTTACAGAAACCAGGTTAAGGTGCCTCGGTGTGTGAAAGCAGGCCACAGTGGCACGAACACTTCCTGCAGCTCCCGCTTACTTTCTGTTTGTGTGGCTTTTTCTTGTTTACCTTTTAAATGTCTCAGATAGGGCAGGAAAGTCGTGCATTTGGAGAGTTGTCGATTTTGGTTCATATTTTAATGCGCTGACTTCACATTAGTTCGATTTTGAATGTGTCTCTTGTCCTCCGCAGTCATCTACAGCACCAAACTTTACCGCTTCTTCAAGTACATCGAGAACAGAGACGTGGCCAAGTCGGTGCTGAAGGACAGAGGACTGAAAAAGATCCGACTGGGGATTGAAGGTACACCAAAAAGGGGTTTTTTGTTACTGGTGGCTTTCAGAATAGTTTTTGTCTTCAAATGCAGTCTGGTCCTTGAATGTCTAAAGGTAGATGATGTAAAATATTTTGTAAAAGTAATTGCTTTCAAAGATGATGTCACAAAGAGTCCTTATCAGTTAGCTTCCTACAGAGTGCTTTTTTTTTCATAGCCAGGCTGGCACAGGCACAGCTCTGCTCAGCCTTTAGCTCTCAGTGGCAACCGAGACTAAAACCATCACAGATGTATCATCAAGTGCAGCAGCTTAGAATCATTTAGATAATTTAACTCAATCAATGATGCGGTTCTGTTGGCTTCATCGGTTGGCGACCTCCGGCTTGCACTGGAGCGGTCATGGCCGAGTTTGAAGCAACGGGAATGAGAATCAGCACATCCCAGTCCGAGGCCGTGGTTCGCAGCTGGAAAAGGGTGGAGTGCCCACTTTGAGTCAGGGACGAGTTACTATCCCAGTTGGAGGAGTTGGAAGGAGCTGGAAGAGTTGAGGGAAGTCTGGGCTTGTCTTCTCAGGCTGCTGCTCCCAAGACCCAGACCTGGATAACTGATTGATGATGAAAATTAATTAAGTCTGAAAAAGTTCCACCCTGACCTCCCCCCCATTTTTGTTCTGCATGATGATTTTTTTCTAGATATCTCTAGAATATCTAGAGCTCTAGATATCTCAGGATATTCAACATTTCAATAGTAAAACTGTACCAGTATGTCTGTGACATAAAGTCACAAACTAGGATTGGCATCCTGGATGTTCAGTCTGCTTTGTGACAGATCGCTGGAACCCAAGGCAGAAGAACAACATACCACCCCACGGTGCTATGACCCTTGGAAATGTACCTCAAATGCACTTACAGCAGGGGTGTCGAACTCCAGGCCTTGAGGGCCAGTGTCTTGTGTCTTGCAGGTTTTAGATCTCACCCTGGGTCAACACACCTGAATCAAATGATTAGTTCATTAGCAGGCCTCTGGAGAACTTCAAGACATGTTGAGGAGGTCATTTAGCCTTTTAAATCAGCTGTGTTGGATCAAGGACACATCTAAAACCTGCAGGACACCGGCCCTCGAGGCCTGGAGTTCGACACCTGTGACTTACAGGATTCCAGGCTCATCTTCTAGCTCAGTGCCAGAATCGTTGCTAATAACTGACCTCAGTTTTTTAAACAAACAAGTTAGCGGTGGAGTTCCTCAGGGGCCTATGATGGGCCCAGTATTTTTCACCCTATACCTGCTTCCCCTAATTTCCAAATTAAAATAAATTGGTGAGCTCTTGTCCTAGTTCTTCTCTATGTTTAGACCACATTAGTGTCTACCATCTCCTAAAAAAGTGACTTGTGAGGTCATGTCTGTGTGAGGAGAAGATAGAATTAATTCATTTAGGAAACATCAGGCACCTTCTTGATGATGCTTTATGATGGACTGCTATCTAATCATCATAAGCAGCATAAATGTCTGCAGAGTACTTCAGCTCACATTACAATACTTGTCATGATGGCTTGTTATGCCTGCTCTACCTCCTGTAGTTCAGTTGCTCTCCGATGCACCCATTGGAGTATAAATGTTAGCTTAGGAAGCACTAAAAGCTTAGAAGAAAGTGCTTGGAGTACTCCAGGAGAGTAGAAAAGCGCTATGTAAGAATCAGTCCATTTACCATTTACCAGCAAAAAAACACAACAGCAAACCTGGAAGGAAAAACAGTTGTAGGTCATGGAAACAGTTTCACACACCCAAGGAACAAACTGGAGCTTTCCCTCGGGCATGCAGAGGGACGTTTTTACCAACACTGCACACAGTAAATGATGTTGTTTAACAGGTTGTTAAAATCTAAAAGGCCGAATCTGAGGCAAGAATTTCCACAACAACAGTAAAATGCCTGTAAATGTGGCTTTCATTACATGACTTTTAGGAAAATGTTAAATACAAGCTGTAGCTCCATGCTAAAACTCTCAGTAACACTCTCCTGTGTGAAGCCAAGTAACACTTTTTTCTGGTGTGTTTCAAAGCTGAAGCTTGAAAAGAATCAGGGCCACACATCCCACATTTTTTCAATTATCAGTAATTAACAATATCCAAGTTGAATTTTTTTTTTTTTTGTAAAATATAGATTAGTTTGATGGCATCAGCAGAGTCTTGTTGGTTTATTTTCCCATCATATTATATTAACTCAAACAGTGTTTCAGTCAAATGGTGAATCTCATGGAGTCATTGGTTATAGTATAGCTGCTTAGTTTGGATTCGGGGGGCAGACAGCCTCTCTACTTTCAAGATTTGGCTTAAAACTTAACTTTTTGATAAAACATAGTTGGGGCTGGATCGGGTGACCCCGAATCCTCCCTTAGTTACACTGCTCTAAGCTCAGACTGCTGGAGGAGGCTACCCATGATGGTTTATACCAATAACAGCATGTCATTAATTTGTGTGTGCTCGCACCTGTAGTGAGTAGTTCTTACTCTTCACCCTCCAACCAATAGATGTTGTTAATACGTATCTTTCTGCAAGCTACTTTGCAGCCCAGCTCCACTCAAGCTTGTTTTGTCCTGATCACATGTTGTTTCTTCCTTCCCAGGATACCCAACCTACAAAGAGAAGGTGAAGCGACGCCCTGGAGGCCGTCCAGAAGTCATCTACAACTACGTGCAGCGCCCCTTCATCAGGATGTCCTGGGAGAAGGAGGAAGGCAAGAGTCGGCACGTGGACTTTCAGTGCGTCAAGTCCAAGTCGACCACCAACCTGGCAGCGGCTGCCGCAGACATTCCGCAGGACCAACTGGTGGTCATGCACCCTCCAGGGCCGCAGGTGGACGAGCTGGACACTCTCCCCCAGCAGGTGGTGCTGGGGCCGGTGTCTGAGAGCAGTGCAGCCCCCCAGCCAGCACAGGCCTACGAGGGCCTGAACCAGCAGGCTCAGGACGGCTCGAGCCCGGCCGCACATGGCAACCAGCACGGCAGCGGCAGCCAGACTCAGGCCACTTACCGCTATGAGCCGGACCCCGACATGCCATCGCCCTCTGCATGAGACGGCTTGCTGCACACTCCCACCCTCCACCTCTGTGTTCACACCTCCAGCAACAAGTGCTTTCACCTTCACCAACAAGGCTTCCTGCATTCTCATCACAGTTGCACACATGTTGCCACAGTGAAGCACACACACGTCTGATTGGCCTTCAGCAGCCAGCAAGCACACAAAATTGTAGAGTTTAAGCGGCGTGTTGCTTTCAGTGTGAGCACAGACTTTTCCAGTGTCTCCTCCTCCACCACCTCTTCCTCCTGAGTGGCAAAACACCAGTTTGCCTTGTGTTGCACCTCTGCTGCAGCTGCTTTCAGTCCACACGGCGTCCGAATGAACGAGAACTAGAAGCACATCAGCAAACCTCCCCTCCCAGCTCTGTTTACTCTTTTATTTGTCAACCAAAGGAGAGTTTAGTGGACCTTTGTGTACACGTGAGGAGAGATCTGTTTTACACGTGTGAATGCTGAGTGCTGTGTGTGTGTGTGTGTGTGTGTGTATTGTAGAATACTGTACCTCACTGGGAAAGTGGACTTCAGTGCCTCTGCATATTTCTGTGGGGGGGGCAATAATTTGATGTGAAGATGGAGTCTTTTTCTTGTGTCGCAACGTTTCACACAACATAGATGTGTTTACTTCAGAGGGGTGCACTACAGAGCGGGTTCAGCATTGCCAGACTTTCTTTAAGTTAGCTGATTCCACAATAATTAAAACCCCAGTATCCCAGAGATGACGGTAATAATGGTGGTTATAAGTTTTCTCTGTCAACACAGATTTTCTGCACGCTTCCATAAAACGAGGCGTTTGATGTGGCTTTTTACGGTTCTTCCACACAAATCTGATCGAGTGCCATTTATCTCACGCTGAGATATTATAAAGAGGGGATAAATATTGTGTATATAAGTAATATAAATAAAACAGCGGAAGGCAAAACTGCTGTGGATTAATAAGTTAGAACTCTGTGCGCTCGATGTGCTGCTGTTTATTTGGACAGCTGGATATCAGAGCTATGAAACTAACTGTGCCATGCACAGTTTGCAGAGCTGTAGCTTTACGGTGGGACTTGATGGTATGCTCTGTAAATAGAAATGTGCCACTTGCAACAGATTTTAAACCAAAACTCTTGATAGAATTTGCTCCGGACCAGTTTATATGATCATCGCCCGTTAACTGAAGACTGATTGTTCGTTTTGCAGTACACCCCTCTGATAAGTTAGATCTTAGTTTAAGTCTTGTTTATTTTCTGCTCCACTCCTGAGTCTTGACTGAGGTGCTCTGAAACTCTGCACAGATCCATCATCACTGCTGCGAGCACACAGGATGTCAGAAAAGATGCTGAACACTTTTTTGGGTTGTTTTTTTTTTAAATAAATGCTATTTACAACACCTTTAAGAATCACAATCGCCTTCTTATTTAAGCTGTTTTCTTCATGTCTCACATTTAATAAGGTCTTGGAAACATTCCTCAGATTTTGGTCCATGTTGACATGAAAGCATCACGCAGCTGCTGCATATTTATACTGTCTGTCTCCTGCTCCACCACATTCCAAAGGTGCTCTATTGGTCCGAGATCTCATAACTGAAGGACTTTGGAGTAAAGACCTCTCTTTCATATTCAGCAAACCAGTTTGAGACGATTTGAGCTTTGTGTGGTGACATGGTGTGTCATCCTGCTGAAGGCAGCCATTATAAAATAGCTACACTGTGGTCATAAAGGGATGGACGTGGTCAGCAGCAATACTCGAGCTGTGATGTTCAAACAATGCCCGTATCCCCCACACCATGACATCACCATCACTCTACACTGTTAATACAAGGCAGGATACTTTCATGTTCTTTAAGCCAAATTCTGACCCTACCATCTGAATATTCCAGCAGAAACTGAGATTCATCATACAAGGCAACGTTTTTCCACTTTTTGGTGAGTCTGTGTTGTTGTAGCCTCAGTTTCCTGTTCTTAGCTGAGAGGAGTGGGACCCCGTGTGGCTACTGTAGCCGATCAACGAGAACTGCTGCTCATTGGACATTTTCTTTTTTTTGGACCATTTGCACCTCTGTAAACCTGAAAGATGGTTGTGTGGGAAAATCCCAGCAGATCAGCTGTTTCTGAAATACTCAAATTAGCCCATCTGGCAGCAACATTAAAAGTCACCTTTCGTTTGATTCTGATGCTCTGTTTGAGCTTCAGGAGGTCACCTCGAATGCATCGAGTTGCTGCCATGTGATTGGCTGATTAGATATTTACTTAGATTACGTATATATCAACAATTAGCTGAAAAGGTGTACCTAATAAAGTGGCTATAAGTATATACATCGCAGAAAATGAGTCCTCTTGAACGTCCCCTAAGGTGCTTATGGTGATTAAAATCTCCACCTCAGATGTTTCCAACACTGGCTGTTTAGATGTTAATCACTCATTAATAAGTCAAACATATTGTCATTTGAATGCAAGCCTGCCTGCTGAAGCCTTCTGCTGTTATAACAGCTTTATGTCCAGGTCTTGGCGCTGCACACTGCTCCCAGGCTGCGCTGTGATTAGTGATGTTTGAAGCTTGCAGATGTGATCGGCGTGCAGTGACTCAGCTTTAGAAGACATCCCTCCAGATGCAGCAGCACTGAAAGTTTTGAAATATTAAAATTCAGATGCCTTCTCATAACACGCAGAGTCTCAAGAAGAAACTTTACTTTCAATTTTTAAAGTGGCATCTGAGGTTTTGTGAAGCTTTGGCAGAGGATGAAAGAAATGCTCAGTAGCAGGAAAACAACCCAAGCCTGGCTGGACGGATTAAATATAGATACGCTGCTTCCACTGTAACCATGATTATTTAATGTGCATCCAGAGTGTCTGCTCATGCTTTCAGCAACTTTACAGGCCACGGGAAGCAAACCACGAGGAACCTCTCGGGTTAACCTACAAGCTCTTTGTCCTGCTGAAGTGTGCTTTAACCGCTCAGCTCCATTCAGCTGCCCGTGGCTGTGGAGAAGCAGCAGCAGCAGCAGCAGCGCTTCTCTGTGGCAGATTCTGCCCGAGCTGGATGGCAACACTATATAAAAATACCAGCAGGCTTCACCGATTGGCTGAGAGTTGTGAATGAAGCCTGCAAGCGACTGTAAACACGAGCGAATCCTCAATGACAGAAACAAATAATTTTATTTTAAAAATATTTCACTGCTGATACATACAATACACTCATCATACTCATATATATTTGCATAAAGTATACTCTTAACATGATAATATTTAAAGATTTGATACATTATCGTCAGGTGGGGCAGGGAGATATCAACAAGGAGAACACTTTATTGTAGTGTGTAGAGTAGAAACACTTAAAACAGAAATAAACCCACTAGAACAGATACAAAGGGGACCTTGCCAGCGGCTGCCTGATTGGAGGAGGACGGAGGAGGAGGCGGAGTCTGAGCCCGGCTTAAGCGGCCGAGGTCCAAACAGCAGCTGGTGCTGCAGCTGCCAAGCTTGCAGCATTCAGCCTCCTCAAATAAGGATTTCTTTTAAAAGCTGCTTTGTTTTCAGCCACAGTTGGTCGATGTTAACTTTTTCTGCCCACGTGGAAATAAAACAGGTGACTTGTATTAGCCCAGCTTGTGTCTCACATGTATTTTCTTTGAAAGTTAAAAAAAGAAAACCCATCATGAAAAAGTATTTTCCTAAAGTGTTAGCCCCGCCCACATCAGAAGTGTTCAAAGTTTGACAGGAAGCCTTGTGTTTGTATAAGAATGTGCTGGTCACAGTGAGAAGCTGAGAAGTTACACATCAGCCCTTTAAAGACCTTTTTCATGTCATACACAAGAACACATTTTTATTTTGCTTACGCTTTGCAAATTAACTAAGAAGTCCTTCATGTAGAGCGATGAGGAAAATTAATTTCTTTAGTTTCTGTGTTTTTTATTTATTTACTTTTTAAAATACATCTCTGGGATTTCGTCTTTCAGACTCAAATCCAGGTTTTATCTCTGCAACTCCAAACCAGAGCCTTCATAATGTATTTATAATGCAGCGCCATTAAAAAAATATTTCCAAACATCTAATTTGATTTTTGTTTTTGTTTCCAAAATAGATTTCAGCAAGTTAAAAGGCAAATCTGATTGTGTCTTTGCTTCTTTTGGTTTTTGTCATGTCCGCCTCTAATTTATCTGACAACACAAAGGCCCGGGGCTGTGACAGCAGAGAGGTGAAGAGGTCATATCAGGGATCGTCGTCATCATATAGGAAAAAAAAAAAAAAAAAAAGGCTACTGGAAATCTCTCATGACCCCCAGAAACTGTTGCAGGAAGTGCTTAGAGACGTTGGTGAGGTCCATCTTCATTACAAAGTCCTCTTTGTTCACCAGCCGTTAATAAGGTAGTTGGAATTAACAGTTGGGTGAAGGGGGGGACCAAATTTAAGGGTAACTGCAGTCTTTTTTCAATCCACGTACGGCAAATCTGCAAATAAATCAACTCTGAGGTGTTTTGTTTTTTTCAGCTTCTTTCAGCCCCAGTTCAACACAAGACTGGGAGGCTGAAGGATCAGTGAGGGGGTGAGCAGGTGGAGACCCTGTAACCCAAGCTTATAGGTTTGTATGTTAGCAGGCTGACGCCGCGTCGCCTCCCGCATTGTCAATAAAATGGCAGTGAAGAACATTTCCTCAAGGAGGAGCACTTGAACAGTCCTGGTTTGCTGTCGAGCACACCGAGTGTGCCCGCCCATACAGCTGCTGCTCCCACCGGACTCAATTAACCTCCTTTTTTCCCCCCATTAAAGCCTTGTTCTTTGTTCTGACAGCTGTCAGAGTTTCACTCCAGCTGTTCGCTCCTCTCCGGCGGAGCACTCGCTGCCAATGCTCAGAAGCCCACCAGAGATAAACAAGCAGGAGGCCGTCCACGAGAAGCAGCAGATCTTTGCTGATGGTCATTTTTTTTTTTTTTTTTTTTTTTTTTTAATCCCTTTGAAAGATTCCAGCATTGCAGGTCAATCTGTGCATCAAGACAGTCTTATATTCAGAGCTGGTTTATGGGTCTCCCTGTGGGACTGTGCTGCTTGATACTCAGAGGGGATTTAGGTTCAGTGGAGTCGCACCGTGTTTATAGGCCTTGTTTTTAAAATAATGAATGATGACAGTAGATTTACACTTTTTAGCCTTTTTGGTCCAATATATATCAAAAAGTTTACGACAGATTGGAGATATTCAGTTGGCTAAGCTGATTAAGGCCTGAGCTTGACTCTCATGCAGCACTCTCTCTTTCACCTTTGGTATTGATGACTGGCCGCATGTCGAGCTGCCGACGCTGCCTCAAGGTTCGGGTCTTCGATCGGTTTGGATTTTTTCCTCCTCTTTCTTCTTTAGGGACGAACATAACGCAAATAAAAGATTTGGCACTTTTTTTTTTTTTTTGTTAATAGATGACTTCTGTAGTTTGGGCTTAAGATCACTGCTGAGCACCAGTTATTTAAAAAGCTTCAGTGGTGAAAGGAAAAAGCTTAACGTTGGTTAATAAAGGATCTCTGGCCAATAATGCAAAAATTTAAAACTTCAGGTGCAGCAGCTGAGCTGGGAACTCAGTAAAGATGACGCTGAAGAAATAAGACTCTGGAGTCTGCTCGAGTCTGAGTGATGCAAATTTGTCACAAATTATGAACCAAACGGACTTTCGAGGCTTCGTCATCGGTGACTGTGAGGATGTCTGCTCACCTGCCTGTTCTCTGTGACCACATGGACATCCGTGGAGTATCTACACTACATTGTGTCCAGGCCCGTCTACCTGCAGAGAGCATCTAGAGTGGTATGAGGAAAAACTGCTCTGTGGGCTGAAGAGAAAAACTAAGCTCTAAAATAAGAACCAGAGTATTAAAACCACTGCAGCCACTGTCTGCTTTTTATTCGGCATTTTTTGATCTTTGATGTTCATGCTCAAGCAGACAGTGGCGGTACCATCGATTACGTCAAACACAGGAACGACTACAAGGACATCGGATTTCCGATGGGTTTAATCAAGGCCTTAAAGTGACGGCACAGAGGGGCGCTGCATGAGTTGGACGAAACGAGAGCTTCTGCAATGCCAGCTGTGTTATTACTGCAGCCGTGTGGCATTTGGTCCTTGGTAGGTGTGTGTGAGTTTAGACCCGTGGCTGTGTTTAGTCAGTCTGTTAAATCTATCCACGATTCCGATGCTGTTCTAATCGCCTGCTTTATTTCACCAGAGCCTTTTAAATGGACAGCAACATGTGACGCATGGAACCCACGACCCCCGACCTTACGGAGCTCCTGCACACCCGTCTCGCTTACTGCTGGGATTTTTATTATATTTGCAATGTTTCACTTTATTCCTCCTCCTTCCATATGGGAAGCATGTCCACATTCACTAGAAAATAACAGTAAAATAGTAAAAAGATCAGTTTGATTTATAAGCAAGGCCACACAGGCCAACCTTTTAAACCTTACTGGTCTGTTTCTCAACATACACACAGGCACACGCACAGGGATCCTCAACCCAACAACCCCCCCTCAATTCCAGCGCTTTCACCTTTTTTTTTTTTGCTAGCTTCCTAATGCCTCTCTCAGAAGCACTGCAGGCTGTTTGAGTGAACACAGAAGGAAACGGAGAAGTTCGGTATTTCTGAGGAAACAGACGAGGATGAGCAGCTTGGAGTAAAAGTTTGCGTAAACTCTGGAAACAGCAGCTGGGCGGTGCCTTCCAAAACAACTCGGTCTTTACAAAAAGAAAGAAGAATTTAAATACGTGAGATACACCTGGTAGTGGAATTTTGGGAATAAAGGTCCTCTGAGTATCTTCTGTTGTGTGTTTACGTCCTCGTGCTTGTACAGTATCCTACAGGGAAACCTCGGAGACAGCGGGCTCACCACCCAACACAACACTATTAAACTTCTGCCACTGTCTCGAGTGTCTTGGAGGGGGGGGGGGCTTCTGTTAATTTGGGTTGATGGGGCAGAGAGTGAAGGAGCATCGACATGTCAGCACCGCTGTTGTTAGAGAAATGGTTTCTCACCGTGGCAACGTTAGAAAACCAGCACTGGAAAAATGAGCATCTTAACAGGATCTCAGCTCCACCTGCAGGGAATGATGAACCAAAAATTGGGGATGAAACCTAACGGCCATCCAGTCCGATGGACACCTAAAGAGAGAGGATCTCTTCTGTATCTACAGAGCGTTTTTTTTTTTTCTTCCTTTTTTGTTAAGATGGGCATTTTTGCGGCGCCGTCATGCACACAGGGTGGAAAACGTGGCAACCAGACGTCAACCCCACGTCAGCAGCTCCGGCTCGTCCCTCCCAGCTTCCTCACAACGGCCAGGGTAGGTCGCTGAAGTCGACGGGCCCCCCGAGGCCGGCGTCCGCCTCCAGCAAGGACATAATGACAGCCATGGCCGCCTCGTCGTTGCTAGGGCTGCTGGAACCGGGCTCATCCATGATGTCTATGCTCAGGTGGGAGTTGTCACCTTTACAGAGAGCAACTTGTTAAGAAGATGACTGATGAAGAGGACATAATCATAAAATGACAGATTTACTCAGTGACTTACTCATGATGGACTGGTTGGAGTAGGGGTAGCCAACAGAGTCGGGTCCAGGAAGCATCCCCGTGCTCGGCAGATCGGGCGTTCCTCCGTTCTGAATCTGCAGAGGCGACACGAGTAAACATCAGTTCACAGCAAAAACATTGAACTTGTTCAGTGAGAGCGAACGCTGAGATTAAAACTGGTACAAGCAGCATGTTTTAACATCATCAAACAGGATAAAATGATTTTGTACATTTTGTTCTTCTGGGTTTGTTTTAGGGGCATTTTTTCAGGTTTTAGACAGACCCATGAAGTTCCTGCACTATAAATACTAAGATTAGACCAGACGAGTTTGGTGTACAGGCTTTCAACAATGCAATTGTGTCTAAAGTTGAGATGAGGACAGTTATTCTGTTAGGGTAGTGCAGGAGTTCGAGCAGTGGTGTCAAACATAAAGCCTGGGACCCAGAGTTGGCCTCTGAAAGACTCCAGCCCACTGGACTGCTCTGAAAAATGTGAAGCAGTGCATAGAATTGAAGTTTGTTTTTCATAAGTTTTACAACTTCTAATGATAGAGAACCCCACTCAATTGTCATTCATACGGCACCAAAGTCATTAGGTAATAGATAAACACTTAAATGACATAAAGCTCCTGGGTTTTTTTTCCCCATTTACTATATAAAATTATGGCTTTTACATTGGGTTCACAGGACATTTTCTCTGAATTAACAAAAGTGTTATATTTCACAATTACAGGACAGTCTGGGCAAAGAACTACCAGAACTTTTTCTGTAATTATACACATTTATTGTGTAGTCTAAGGAGCTTCTTGAAGATGTTTCACCTCTCATCCAAGAAGTGAAACATCTTCAAGAAACTCAGACTACGATGACCTGGATGACTAAGAACCATCACAGACATTTATCGTGTAGTTTCACTGATTCAGCTCACTTGAAATCAAAGTCAGAGTCTGTATTTGGCCCACATTGTAAAACAAGTTTGCAATCCCTGCCCTGGAAGTTCAAAGTGTGTAACTTTATCCTAAAATAAATAAATGTGTATGACAATGTAGAGATGACAACACTGAGCAAGTGATTTACAGAACTGTTTTATTAGTAGTGACTTTTAAAGACACCATCTCAAAATAAAGGACATCTAAAGACTTTTTCATGTTTTATTTACAGATATATGAAGATTTTTTTTTTTTTAATGTCCTGCAGGAACCATGAGCACGTGGCCCTCACCACAGTGCATGTTCACAGAGAAGCACACAAATTAAACTGCTTTCAGGTCAATTAGGTGTGTGTGTGTGTGTCTGTGTGTTACCTTCTTGCCCCCTGGTGAGCAGGTGTCGGGTGGAGGTGTGCTGGTAATATTCAGAGGGCTGGAGCCACAGCTGGAGGGGGAGGAGCCTCGAATCCTGATAGCAAGAAACAGATGACAGCAGTGTTTCTGAAACAGATCTAGGCTGTCTCCAATCATGTATTACTGTATTCACACTCGCCATTTTGACTGAACTGAAGAGTATAAGTACATGAAACACTACAAATACCTGGATGGTGTACTTGTTGAGTCGATATCAAGTACCAACACGATGCTAGTCCTACAATAAGCCTATTTATTTTGTGATTACGTTAAATGCTCTCAAACACTTAAAGAAAGGTTTTTCCATTGCATGCATGCTAATCCTTTGTGGTTTCTTCTCCTAGCAACAAGTGCAGCGCTACTGACACGTCACACACTAAATAGAAGGGAACTGAACAGATTACACCTGAAACAGCTTTGTGAGTCCAGATCAAACATACTTCAGATTCAAATATCAGGTCGGTAAATCCCTCGTCATGGTTGGAGAGACTCTACGAGGCTTGCAGCTGGCAACAATAATTTGTTTTCCTGCCACTTTAACCAGAACCTGCACCAGGTGGAGAATGTGTTCATGCTGCTCTCTTATGTGACACGCCAGAGCGGAACAAGGACGACTAATCCTCTGTGTATTTGCTAAAGAGGCAGCCAATTATTGCCTTGTTATTTTTTTGTCCTAAAGGATAAAAGAAAATGTGCACGTTCACACATACTGCACGAGTAATTACACACACGTATGTATCGCTGCATCAGGCATGACAGCAAGTGCAAATCTAAATTCATGTCGTCTGCAAATTTGACCAGTCTCACATTAGGATTCCAAAACCTTGAACACACATTTAAATGATGGTTTACAGTCTTAATTCTTTACCCACTGAAAGCCTGCTAGAAATAACACGTAAAGCTCTTTACTGAATTATTTGCATCAGAAGGTCACACTTTTCAAAACAGCATCTTTCCCTAAAATGCCAAAAATCTTCCAGCACATGAAAACCCCAAATAAAAAAGTCCCTCTTCTATCAGCCTCACTGCACACACAATCATTTTTCAGAACTGCCATAACAATCGGGCGATCATTTATCAGTAGAGACAGTCTGTGGTATTTTGGCTGGGTTTCATCATTAGCCTTGAAGTTTCACAAAGCGAGGAGAAGAGCCTGCAGCGCGAACCCACTGTCCTACTTTAGACAGCACAGAACATGTGCCTATTCTCCATTTTATTGTAACCTGACATTTGAAATGATTCAGTGCAGAAAAATTAGGTAAAATCCTGCATATGGTTTGTCATATACTCAACTGCCAGCGTGTACAGCTGGCTTGTAATACCTGATAATTCATTCTCTGTGTCACCTCTATCAGCATGATCTGAGTAAGAAACTAGGCCACGGTGATTTTCCATTAGAGCACCAACGCTGGTTTTCTGTTCGACTGGTTTTGAGATTGTAAAAACCACACAAATTCTTCTATTCTCACCTCTGGATCTCCATCACTTCCTCAGCAATCATGCGTCCAATCTTCCCAGCTCCCGCTCTTGTGCCACCGGGGATACCAGGCACCGTCTGCAGAGCCCGCCTCCCCCCACCTACCAATCAGCAGCAATCAAGAGAAGAAGAATGTATGCACTGTGAAGAATAACTGTGGACATGGGCTGATGTTTTTGATAAATAAGCAGGGCGTGAAAGAATGAAGGTAGTCATTTACCCTCTGAGGTCAGAACACTGTCCATACTCTGTGGAGAGGCAGCAGACTGAGGGTAATCTGATCCCTCCATCATAGGACACCTGAAGGGGGGGGGGGGGGGCACACAGGTGATGTAGCAGAGTCTTCAGAGAGCCAAAATACTTTTGTTTATAGCTTAAAAACTTCCAGGTAAAGCAAATAAAAAGTGTTTTCAGATACTTACGACACCACAGTGTTGGTAGACACGATGTACTCCACCTCCTTGGTCCAGGGGTTCATAAAGCTGAACCATCTGCTTCTTAACGTGATGAAGGAGCCATCTTTGATCTTGAACTTGTAACAGTTGGTGTTAATCTTCTCCCTCATCTGCAGCACTGTGGACATATGCCATACATACGCAATGAGCACCACCAGCATTCATTCATTCACATCTTCTCTATTAAACTCTAACAGGGATTTTAGAGGCTTCTCAGAAGGCACCTTGTCTATGACATTCTGCCAGGTGGCTGATGTCATCCTGGTGGAAATACTCATAGAAGGAAGTTCCCAGCAGCTCCTGGGGTAGGTAGGCTAGGATGGCTGTGGCTCTGGAAGAACACACAGACACAAAGAGGATTGTTCGCTTGCAGCTGCTGGTGAGAGTCGTAATTATGGGCAACAAAGGTTTTCTAAGATGGTGAATCACCCAAAAACAGATCACTCTGTCCTGAAACCTCCTCACTATTATATATTTTTTGCATTTAATGCACTGAGCAAGAATAAAACTCATTTAACTGAAAAGCTTTTCATCTGTACTGAAGGCCGGCTGTAACTAACAGCTAAATAAAAACTAATAATGTGTTCATCTAAACAGCTAATATTAAAAACACAAAAATCACCGCATCCTAAAACAGGGGTGTATTTGACTCCATCGCGTTTGCTGCTAACAAAGGCTGTGCTAAATGACACGCAGAGCGCTGCAGGTAAAAGTCGACTATTTGTGGCTCTACTTTGATATTTTATGCACTACAAGTTATTTCGATTTCTCTGAATCCATATTTCCTCACAGCTCTCACCCCTCCACCCTTCAGGAGGCAATTTCAGAAGCTAGTTACATAAAATGTGCATTATTCACAGCCTCCTGAAGTTGAATGCAATACAAGCGTGTGTGTGTGTGTAAACAATGCCTGTGGCGCACTCTCATATCAATATTACAGTCGGTTCAATTTTTGGCCACTTTATCTTTTTACCATCTAATATTTCTAAGTATAAAATCCGTTCCAGTTTCGATAAGCAGGCAGACTGAGAATAAGCTGAGGGAGATGCGACCTTGAAAATCATCCGAGTACTTGCAAGAGGCTGAACTTTACTGTCCTGTCACATAAATCAAGATGAGGTGACCTGTTCGGCCCTCCCCTTTAACGCTCTTTTGCCTCTCACCTCTGGTCGACGAAGACGAACTTGCCGTCGATGGCGTGCCGGGAGACGTACTCTGTCGGCTTCACCCTGATGTCTGCCAGGCTGGGCTGGGGGACGATGTGGGGGTGCAGGCGGCCGATGGCCACGAGGCAGCTCAGGTTGCAGCCCTCATTGTCAGGTTCATTGTCTTCGTCGAGACCCATCTTGGTAGGTGGCCAGCTCTTCAAGTAGCCTGTGCTGTGGATAGTGCAGAAGCTCTTACGGTCCGCTGTAATGAGAGTGAAGAGAAGCAAGAGAGGGATTAAAATAAGAAATAAGCAGGGCTATCTTAGTAGGATACCGTCACCATGCTGTGGGGTATGATGAAGCATTTTTTACAGTTCACTGAACTGAATGTGATGGGGATTTATTTTTGATTATGAACCCACATCTGAACAGTTTGGCTGATCGATTCAAATCTCTTACAAAACACTGAGGAAGCCACAGCAGTGATGTAGTTACAGCTAATTCTCAAGCACAAATCAAAACACTAGGCTGAACCCTTGAAGACAAATCATAGGGTCGTCCCTGCAGGATTGAAGGATCACAGGTAATCAGCTAGTGCTGTGTGGACTTTGGCTTGTAGCCTCTAAACTATTTTTGACAAACGAGCCCATCTGTGATTTTCAGGGCTGTTTATTTCTTGCTCTTTGCCACAAAACTACAAGATTAGAAACTACAAGAACCTCCTGCCTGGCAGCTTCATCTTCAACAGCCTCTGTCCAGTATATCCACCATCGCTCCTCTGCAAATGCCCACACCATCTGGAACACCTTTCCACTCTCCATGAAGATGGGAGTACTCCCATCTTCTCAACACATTTTACACAAGTAAAATACCTTCTTGGCAGTTTCACTTCTGTAGCTGTACTGAACTTAAACCCTAACCCCCCCAGAATAACACAGAGAAGTGTGTTTCCATAAAAGACGTTTTACACTCCAGTTCCTCAGTAAGCTACTAAGTAGCTCCAAACGCAGCCAGCCATGTTTTCATTTGCTCTTAGACCAGTGGAGCACACATGCTGCAATGTATTCCAAGAAAATCTTCTTATATTGACTGATCAAAGTGCAAAACGTCCTGCACGTCACTTTCTGACAAGGAAAATGGAGTGACCGAGGCTCCGTTTGTGTCATGTTCTAAACCTTTAATTTTTAATCTTAAAAACTCAAGTCCAGGCGTGATGTTACACTGCACTCCAACGTGTTTCAGCTAATTCACCATGGCTGAAACCAAGCTGACTCAGACTGCTTTCAGCCCTGACCTGCCTGGTACACATCTAATGAAGTGTGATGTAGAGGTTGAAAGAACAGCCCAGGTGCAATTTCCAAATAAGATTCACACAAATCAGAATTTGGTCAGTTAAATGTGATTCAGCAGGTCACAATAACTTCAAAAGTGTTGTTGTCGTTCATATATTTTTACTTGATTAATGGGCCATAACATGTTTCTGTTTAAACTAAACTACCTCAGTGCTTTTTAAGTGTAACATAACATTTTCTAGTAATTTGTGATGGTTGATGTTGTTAAATAATAGTCTGGTTCTTGCTCAGAGTTCAAATTCATTTTTGGCTTTAGCTGTTTTTGTGTTAACTTTTACTGTTTGGACCAACTCTGCAGAAATGAGCCGGAGGCAGAGTGTGACACCGGCAGAACCAAACTGTTTTCTGTATGATTTTAATCAGCCTTACACACTGTTGTGGATCAATTTTGGCCCGCCCACTCTACCTTACAGTGTTACTTCAGTTCATTGAGATTTTTAGGCATTTGCTCGGCACAGCTGAATTTTAAGGTCCAACCACATCATTACATTCAGGTTGAGGTCTGGACTTTTACTGGCCCATTGCAACTGTTCATCGACAACAAAGCAAACTGTTAAGTTAGTTAGGCCAAAGTCCACTTTACTGGCGAACGTTGTCATCTTGTGAGAATAAAAATTCATCTTCACATTTCCACTTCATTTCCACTTTCCACTTCACAATAAAAGTCCAACTGAAGTAATCGTAAGTCAGAAGAAACACCTTGATACTTTTCTTTCCAGCCATTCGGCTGTAGATTTGCTGCTGTGCAGGGGATCGCTGTCGTGTTGCACGGCCGAATTTCATCATTTCCAAGCTTTAGCTGAGGGGCAGACGGCCTCAGATATGACTCTAGAATACTTTTGTATACAGCTGAGCTCATGATCAACTCAATGACTTAAACACAAGCCCAAACCATCACCCCCCTCCTCTGTTATCCATTAAGGCAAACCTTCACTTTGGACCAGAAGCCATGTGGTCTATTCAGATACAACTTTAGAAACCAAACCTGTCATGTTCTTTTCAGAGAGAAGAAACTTCCTGCTAACAACCCTCCCAAACAAGCCACACTTGTTCTGTTCAGTCCTCTTCTAAATACAATGTTATGAACTTTAACAGTTAACATGTTAACTGAGGCCTGTAGAGCCGGAGATGTAGCTCCTGGGTTATTTGTAGTACCTTCAAGCATTGCACAGTCTGACCTTGGGGTGAATTCTGGGAAGATTATAGCATTATGTTATCACCCTCCTGAATGCTCCATAGAAGCAAACTGCAAAACTTCTGCTTTTACAGAGGTAGTCATTTTTACTCATCAGTTTATCAAGTGCATTTGATTATCAGCACCTGGCTCCTTCTTCCCCTTTAAATTATAGAAGCAGTTAATAAAGATTATAAAGATTCCTGCAAAAAACTTTTTCATCTGACTTTACTGAGCAACTGCCTATCAGGAAAAAAAGGCCCTGCGCCTCAGGTTTCAGCTTCTCTCGTCTACAAGTGCAGCACATGTTGTTTGCAGATAAGCGCTCGCAGTCTCACTCAACTGAAAGCATCTTTGATTGATGCTTCATAGCTCTGACTTTCAGAGGCAGCCCTATTTTCAAAGATTATCACTCTGGTGAGATTCTTTTATGGCGTGTAAGCTTTGCTGATTAATTAAAAGGTTTTCAAATGAATAAATAAAAGAATGAACTCGGTCCTCTCATCGGGTAATAGGACGCATTCATACACGGAAAACACATCATTCAAATAACTACTTCAACACAAAAGAAATACCTGAAACATGAATAAATAAACACCGCTCCCTCATTACTGTTATTGGGTTCTCCACCTGAGCCCTCATGCATCACTCAAATTAGAAGCATCTATTTTGGCCATTTCTAGTATAACAGACAAAAAAAGTTGACAACTGTCAAATGTATTGTTTTTTTTTTTTACTTATTATGTTATTAAACTAATTAAAGCAAACTAAAACAACGTGTGGTAAAACTCTTTAGTTTAAGCAAATAAAAATATAAACTACACTTAAATGGCAAGTAGATGAAATGATGTTGTGCACTTACAAAACTAACTAAAATTTTAAAAACATATAGGAATTTTTCTTGTTTTTAAGTCTTCTAACATCCGTTATAATAATGTGCTTAATGTGCCTGCTGCTGCTTTGGTGCATCTCCTTATTGAGACATGGATGTCTACACGACTGAGTCAAGCTTACCAAGTGTCACGTTTGTAGTTTTAATTTTTATAATATGAAGAAAAATTTGAATAGTTAAACTAATAAAAGATGACCTAAAATGTAACCTTTTCAAACAATAAAACCTAAACAGACACTTTAGAATGTCAAACTAAACTCAATGTAAATTTTCTCAAAATGAAATAATAAAAGTTAGAGAACAGAAAACTTAAATCTTTTTATGATAAAACACATTACTAAAACGTCTGATTGTCTTAAAAAAAAAAACAACAAAAAAACAAAAACACACAAAAAACAGCCACTTGTCTTTCTCTAGAATTTGTTTTTGACAATATAGAGCAGGTAAATAAACACTATGCTCTCATGCCAACTGAGGTGCAATTCCTTGTTATGAAAAGGATGTGAACCTAAAAATAGAAGAAGAGGAACACCAGGAAATGAGGGCTTTTGGTTTCATAAGGAGGTGATGGAAATATTTACAAAGCACTGCGTGAGATGTAAAGAGAGAGGAGAGACGAGCCGCTCCAAAGATCTTTTAAGACACGGGATGCAAAACATTGCTGGCTTCATCGAACTGCTAAAGTGGAAGCTCTCTGCAATTCAGACGTGGCTCATTTTGATGTTAATGCTCCTCACCCCTTCTATCAGATGATGTGGGAGAAACGAGCCACAGCAGCATTACCATTTACCCTGTAGGAGGCCTGACGGTGACGTAAAATGCTTGAGATTAGAGTTCGTTTAATAGGACTGATACTTTGGTAATTACAGATGCTACATCCTACATGTAGTCATGAAGGTGCATCCACACCCTTGGATAATTGTTAAGGGAAAAACACACCATGTCATTTATTGTTAGATCCTGATCAGTCCTATCTCTGTGTCAGGGGTAATTAAGTTACTGCTGTAGTGCTGCGTGCATAAATGAGTGCATCCTTCTTTATTTAGAGATGCTTGCACGTGGACCTGCAGGTATGTCATTAACTTAGAATTAAGCGTTTTAGAAGCAACTGGAAACAACCAACCAACTTCAGCTGTTACTTTTTGTCAGATCTAGACACCAATCTCCAAAAGAATAAAGTGGTAACTTGACTGCACGTGCTTGATAAGATTGCTGTCACAGCTTTTCACAAGGCAGTGGTCAGTCCGCCCATACAGAAACAGCACTGACAAGCAGAGATATCAGATTTACAGAAATGTCTGAAAGGGACCAGAGAGCTGATAAGCACAGAGCTTCTTCAAGTGCTGCTCTGACAGAGAGGAAGGTTGTCACATTTCTACAACATCAGTTTTAATGAAGACAATGGTGCGCTACCTTTTTTCTTAGAGCAGGTGGAGGGAAAATCTTTATCTTCTACTTTGACAGACGGCCTGTTGCACTTCATCCTGCAGAAAAATGACCGCCTAGCTCCAGAACAGAGTCTAGAAGGACCGGGGGTGATGTCTGTCTTCACAGGAAGACCAGCTGCAAAAATAAGGAAAAAACAAAAATAAAATAAAAAAAAATCAGTCAACAGAAAACGACTATTCTTTCAACCCTCAGCAATTTTATAAGGAAGGACTTGCACACAAATAACAAAGGAAACGCACATTTGGAAAATAAATCCATTTGGAGCTCTTGGTTGCATTTTCTATTCTTAGTGCTTTGAATGATGCACACTTCCCCTGTTTTACCTCCAGCTGTGTTTGCCATCGTTAAATCAACAGGTTTTTCCTTTGAGAAAATGCACTCCGACTGTTTCTAGCCTTCAGTTCCCTATATGGGGTTCCTTTTCACACCATTTGGTGTGACAGATTTTAACCGTATTGACCAAACTCCCGGCTCTACAAAATAGATTACACACGTTCATTTTTGCTTACTTTTAGCATCGATGAGTCTCTCTCGTGGGGCTGTATCAGAGGATGACAGCTGCTCTTTGACCTTGGCAATGTCCTTGGGGTGAAGGTAGTCAAACAGGCTCTGACCTATCAGGTCGTTCTTGAGAGGAGAGAGAAAGAGAAGCACGAGAAAAGATTCAATTTGAATCTTTTAATTTGTGGAATTTAAAATTAGGATGGATAGACCTAGATGTTTGCTGGCTATGAATTCTCTACTTGGTTGTGTACTAATAGTGAGTGAGCAGATTCACAGCATTCTTCTTTTGCTTAGTAAAGGAACTAACGCATGCCTGTTGCAGATCCACAGTAAAGCCTTTTAAGCTGGCTTAAAAGTCACCCACCACCAGCTATTAATAAAAAGATCCCTTCATTCCTCAAGCTGTCGGCGTACCTGGCTGTAGTTGAGAATCTTGTACACGGATTCAGAAACAAACAGGATCTTGCCACGATCGCATCCGACCACAAACAGGAAGCCATCAGCAGCCTGCATTATTAAACAGAACGTTAAAAACTGGATTAAAAGTTCATTTCAGGAGTTTTTTTTCCTTCGTATAGTTATAAAAAGCACCTTTAACCTCCTAGGACCTGCCGTCCACATATGTGGACATCACATTTTGGTTGTCTAGACCAAAATACTAAATTTTGCTCTACAAGGGCCTGATATCCACTTACAAGGACATTACACTGCCACTGTTCTATCAAAATTTAAAGTGAATGTCCTCATATGTGGATCTAATTTTTCTCAGAAACAAAAATTAGGTAAAAAAACAAAAAACAAAAACTGGTAGTTCTTTGTTTTTATATTCATCAGGTCCCAATCAGCCCAAATAGCAAAGAGAAATTAAAAATGCATGCAATGAAAGAGTTTGGGTCTTAGGAGGTTAATTACTTTTGATTTTTCCACTCACCCTTAGTATCAAGTGCTTCAGTTCATCATCTGAGAGGAAGGAAGGCTTGTAGTTTGCCTCTGTGTACGGATTGGCTGCACCTGCATATAACATTAAAACACACGCAGGTCACACCTGTGACTATTCAGACTGCACCTGCACATGTAAGAGTGTTTTTAGAAAGCTGTATGCTCCCACTTAATGCTATTTGCTTTGAGTATGCGACAAACCCTGAACTTATCTTCCTTTAAGAATCACACACAGTTCCATATTTGGAAATGTTTACCAAAGGATTACCAATATCAACTGACCAGCTGCTGACCAGGCCCCACTGACCTTCACATTTTTAACAGCGGTCTCCAACACGACACAGGTAAGTACTTCACTGCATTTAATATCATCCATCTTAACTATCCTGACCTGCCCGTTCCCCAATTAGGGATCAATCATCATTCATCTTCTTTATTTGTCACCTGATCAGTAAAAACCTCTCACGTTTCCCATGCTTATGAATACGTTTCCTTGTTTAACCTTTATTTAACTGGGATGGAAACTCCCAGAAAAAACATGGGTTGAAATCAGAATTTGTGAACCAGACTGGCTAAAGCGAACCCTCAGGTCCTCAACAGCGCATATTTCACATGTTAGTACAAAAACTGATGCGAGCAAGTGTTTGAATGAGAAGACTTTTCACTTCGTTGCCTCCCCAACCCTCCCAGTTGATTCTCACCTCTGAGCGTCTTCATGTGTTGGACAGCCATCCGGAGGACTGTCAGTTTATCCAGCTTGCGGGACATGGCATTACAGGTGGGCACCAGTGACGCCAGCTCATCGATGAAACTGTTCATCTTGTCTCTGCGACGTTTCTCAATCTGGCTGTGAGCCTCTCTGTGCAGGAGAAGATGATGATCAGGCACCTTATCCAACAGACTCGAATGTCTACGCATTCATAGTCCTGTCTAACATGATAAAAATCAGCTAGCAAGGCGCAAAGAAAACATAGCCTTAAGAGACACAAGACGAAATCCAGTTTTTGGTGTTCTGCCGATCCTCCACAACTATAAAATTATATCCTTCCAGCTTGTTTGCTCTCACTTTGCACAGAAGCAGCTACAAAAGAGAATTCTTTCCATGTAAGAGAAAGACAGCTTGGCTTTAGCAATTAGGTATGCTTTTACAGTCCCCTTAGTTCCACATAATGCTTGGATCTATACACTTCAATGTATAAAGTTTCTTATTATGAGTGTGCACAAAGATCTCTCTGTCCCCATTCACATAGTGACATTTAATTCATGCAAGAGAGCGCTTAGCAGGTAAGGGGGAATGGGAGAGAGAGAGACAGAGAGAGAGAGAGTGAGAGAGAGAGAGAGAGAGAGAGAGAGAGAGAGAGAGAGAGAGAGAGAGAGAGAGAGGGAGAGAGAGAGAGAGAGAGAGAAGGAGTGTTTATACCTGGCATTCTTAATCCGGCCCTGTTGGTCACTGAAAAGACAAACAGAGAAAGAATTAGAGAGAGAAATTAGAGAGGACTGAAGAGTTTGATTGTTAAATTAATGCGATAGCACATATTTTGAAAGGTGCAGGAAGAGGGGAAATCTGATGACTAATGCAGTACAAACATGACGCATCTCTTTATCTCATATTTACAGTTAGGAAAAAGAGCAACAACAAGGAAAATTTCCACCCCACTCTACAGACACACCCAGAAGATGACTTCATAGTACATACAAATGATTCCTTGACTTTCCAAAAACAATTAGGATGAGTTAAACTCGTTTACAGTCAGGAGACTGACTTTATTTTGAGATAAAGCATCTCTCCAAACTCGGCATTGTCTGTGTCTTTTTTGGGTTATTTCTGCTAGTGGAAGATTTATCTAATCCAGTGGGTGGCGAGCACTTAGTTCAGTAAAACCAAAGGTTTAAAGTAATACATCCAAAGCCCCTTAAGTTGCTATGTAACGTGACTACGTCATTCACTCTCCTTCAGGCAGCAGTCCCTACTGCACCCCCAGCTGAACTGCAGACAATGTCTGTACAGTAGTGAAATGGTTCTCCTCGATTGGCTTTGGTGTCACAGTGTCGTGTGCAAGAGATTTTCCCCTGGAGAGTAACATGCATAAAAGCAGCTGTTGTAGTTTATGATACTTTTCCTGTGCAGCTTATTATTTGAATTTATTCATTCAACTTTGCTTTAATTTTATGAACATTTCTGAGAAAAATTATTTTAATACACCCATCACAGCCTTTCTTTCCCTGTTAAGTGAAATTAATTTGCACTGATGACGTCCGATGCAATAAAATGATCGAACATGCACTCCTAACATGGTGAAAAACTCTGATGTGTCAGATTTGGTCATATAGATCATGGCAAAAGTCCTCGTGCCGGAAAAATTAAACATCTTTACTAGGTGTTTATTACCCGATCGTTCTCTACTGTGCTCAAAAGGACAAACCTTGGAATCTGTGTAATATTCAGACCAACATGGATTTTTATTCTAGTAAGAGCTGCTGTTGTTAAAAATAACATCTCTCAATACTCTGAGAAGCATCCAGTGTAAAACCTCCGTTCACCACCTCTGTATTTATGTGGGCACTGAAACATCCAAATACAGATTTCTGTCATTCACAAATGTGAGTGTGAAAACACGAATGTTATGATTTGGCTCAACGGACCCTTTAAGTTGAAATCAACAGGGAACCCAATCGAAGCAGGATATTTCAAGAGCAATAAACAGACACATTCAGCAGATTAAAGCTCTATCACCATGGCAATAATGGCACCTTACCTTCCCAGTTTATCTTTATCTGGGTCCATGTCGCTGAGAAGGAGAAAACAGGAGATATAAGTTTCAGCAAGACCACAGGAACACATTCAAATAACCAGAGCACTTCACAAAGGGTTCACTGGGTTGAGTAGGTTTGCTTTTCACTCTGTTCAATATTTCATGGTGCAAAAGATTATGTGTGAGGGTTCAGTGGCATTTCAGGCTGATTAATTGAGTTTGCAAGATCTACTAACATTGAGTCATGTTTGAACTTACTCAAATGAGAAGCCATCAATTCTGCAAAGAAACACAAATTTATTAATCAATTTTTTGTCACTGAAGGATTCAGATCATTACTTTTTGTTTTAAACAACGTGTAAAGTGTTAGCAACACTGGCTAACAGTGTTTAAGGACACAAATGTTATGAATATCGTAGCACACCTGCAGTAATTAATGCAAAAGACTTTGTGTCTCCATAATCAGACATGGTTAATAAGACCAGAAACACTCTGAGTGTATCTAGCCATTTCACTTTATCCCGTATAAAGGGATAAAGTGAAAGTCACTTTATCTATTCCCATAATTCTCAGTCTGTATATTTTCCCCCCTTTCTATCTGCACCTTACTGCCAAGAATAAATTCAACGTCTATTTATGTGACGTTACAGTTAGCACTGCTGGTAAGTGAAGCGCTAGTAGCAAATATGTTTATATTATCAATAAAGTGAGCATTTGAGCTCATCTTTCCTCCTTGTCTACTTACTGGTAGTCGGTGGTGCTGCCTTTCCTTTTGCGGGTGTAGTCCATGCCAGGCGTGCTGATGGAACTGGAGATGAGGTCAGTGGAGCTGGGGGACATGAAGTCAGTCATTGTAGACGAGATGTCCATCCTTTGGTCTGCCATCAGGTCATCTGCACAGCACACGGAGACACCGAGCTTAAAAAACAGACATATCTCTGTGTGCGTGGATTTAAGGCCTTTATAAACAGAGCAGCACAAAAAAATTAATAAATAAAAGTAAAATTTAAAAACCCAAGATTCCATACTTCTTTTTTTTTTGGGTGTGAACTTGCCGTGTAAAGCGTATACACACTGAAAGCAGTCTGTTTTTGTTAAAAAATGCACTGCAAAAGTTGGTTCACATGTTTCCGAACAAGAAAAGGAAGAAACTGATATTCTGGGTTCATCCAATTCTCAGGAGAAGGCAGCAGCAGGGAGAATTTCATGGTTTGATCCAGGAGTTGAAGCTGTATCGATACCACCTTTGGATGTCAGCGGGGCAGTTCAAGTTCTTCTTAGCAAAGGTGGAATCACATCCAAGGAAAATCCAGAGAAATCATTTCAGAGAACCGACTGACCCGGAGCGGTGTCTAGCTGCCTGTCTGAGCTAAAAATAGGGTTATTGTACCATATCCATATCATTGAGTACAGGGCTATGCGATATGCCGTAATGAAAACATCTATCGTTTCATATTATACACTATCGTTTGTTTTGTGGTGTCGCAAAATACACTGTTTGTTTTTTCATCATTTGGATGGTCACCGTGTGGATGTGGACATCATCAGTGCACAGAGAATACCCGCAGAAAGAGTATGGACAGAGTTTACGCCTCTGTTTTGCTTCTCACCTGTAAGGTGCTCAAAATAAACCATAGACTAAACGTTAGAACAGGCTTTTCCCTGCAGCACGCCATGTAATACATATTCGCAAAGAAAAAGGCGGCCGTTACAACTTATATCTAAAAATGTAGTTTCATGCATCGGTCAAAACACTCGACTCCAGGTACACAACGCCCAGCTGAAAACACTTCACACAAGTCGAGCTGCCCGAGATTCACAGAATTGACAGAAAATGCACTATTATGTGATACATATCGTTATCGGGATGAGAAATATCTTTTATTGGGATGTGAGATTTTGGTCATATCGCACAGCCCTAACTGAGTATTCTGCACCGGTGTGTGCTTTGAGCTGGGAGCACTTGTTGCCAAACGCAGTGGTTTGATTGGTCAGAACTGTTTATTCAGATACAAAAAACTGGGCACACAAAAATCATTCTTGATCTGACAAAAAGCATAAATGCTACAAATTTGACATGCAAAGTTATGCGGTCTGCACGTGAAGAGCTGCATTAAGAAAAGGCAAGTAGGAAAGGGACAGGGATAGCTCAGTAGGTAGAGTTGTGGCCCCATGATTGGAAGGTCGGGAGTTCGAATCCCCTGAGCAAGGTACTGTTCCTACACGCTGCCCACTGCTTCACAGAATGAATGGGTTAAATGCAGAGAGGAATTTCCCCACGGGGATCAATAAAGTATACATTAAAATATTAACAGGTGTAATATTCACATCTGTAGACTGGACAATGACACCCATATAACCAGTGGACAGACTAAATGCCCACTGTGGCCTGACAAAGGATGTGAATGTATTATTTATTTATTTATTTAATTAAAAACAAACAAACAATTGTATCGAGCATTGGAGCATTTTAAGACGGAAAAGTATTAATCATGCACTTTCTTACTCACTCAAAGCTAACGGGTGTTTTTCCCTCATTTATTTGTCACCTTATTTGTGGCTTTACAACTGCACAAGTGTTTCACCAAAATTCAAAACAATACTACACACACATTTTTAGTAACCATTTTTATTTAACCTGCTGCTGAAGCTACATAATCTTAAGACAAACTGGCAACCTAGTAAACCACACTGCCAAACCAGAATAACAACAGCACGACTTTCTTTGTTGTGACTCTTTCTGGGTGACTCTGCCGTGGTTATCAAGCCGCCTGCCTGCACAGGGCTCCGGATGAGAGGAGGAGTGACTGCTGTGCCACTGCTGACTGAGATCACAACACTCTGCGTGGTTGGAATAATTACATTTGCCCCAAACGAGTTGGTGGCTGTGTGAGTCTATAATAGTCATAGCAAAGAGTAAAACAAAAGCTCCCACTCCTGTATGAGACATCACTGTGGCCTTATAAAGCTCTTGCAGTTTGACCAAGTAAATGTTATTTTATTTACTTATTTATTTTTTAAATTGAAGGACAAATGCACATGTTCAAAGGGGACCTATATATTTTGCTTTGGTGGTGTAAAGATTCTTCAAACACAGTCTATTGTTGTAGCCAACAAACTACATGGATGATGCCTGTGGCACACACTGCAACCCATTTCAAAAATCCAAAAGGACTATCCAGCAGTTTCAAATGCAGTACAATAAACCAGCAACTGTCATGATTGCCAAATTAGTCCAACAGCAAAACACACGTATCAGCTGCAGTTTTGACAGTGTAGCAAAATTACATGAATAACCGAGCTGACACTAATCTGACACGTAACTGTATTAAGCAGGGGGCGTTAAACAAGCTGCTCAGAGGACAGAACCAGCCAGCAAAAACATCCAATATGGTTCCCTGGATGGCACTGCAAAGTGTGAAAATTTCACCTCATTAATATCCAGAATTGTTCATTAAATGTAAATCATGGCGAGGTAATGTCAGCGTAACAGCACTGACAAACGCTGAGAAATTGCTTCAATCGTAGGAAGAAAAAAATGTTTATTCATAAACAGGTTTGCCGCCTTAAAGATGTTTTCTGTGGTTCGTGAACTAAAATGTAAACCAAGGTCTTTATTTTTAAGACAGGTCTACTTTACTAATAGAAAATGTAGGGATCCTATGGCCCTGCGTTCATACACAAACACATTCTTGCTAAATGACAGCTGAAACATAAGTATGAATATTTCCCCAGAAATATAAGAATCCATTTGCAAATCTAAAAAAGCTCCTGTGCCAGATTTCAACAGAGCCGTGTGAAACCTTGTTATTCAGTCTTTTGGTGATGAAACTCTCTCTATTAAGAAATAGATGCAGTGCAGGTGTTTTGTGTGTATTAGAAGCTAAAATGAAAGAAACAATTCACAGTTTCCTTGCAGAAGAAAATATAAGCAACACAGAGCAGACAGTCACACTAAATGTAGCATGCATATGCATGCATAGACCGAAACTACTGGGTCTAAGTATGTAAATGAACTGACAAATAATAAGCACGGCATGTGCAGGATTACTCATATTATCCGTGCTGACAAGAAATCACTATAAAGGTCTGAGGTCAAGATCAAAGCGGAAATACTGTAGTTGTGAGAAATGGAGGTGACTATCTGCACAGACCTTTTTTTTAATAAAGCATGCACACTTAATTGAGAGATACACAGAGGGAAATAAATTTTTTTTAGGAAGAGCCCAAACTCACCACAGATGTTCATCACAGCCTGTGTGTTAAAATCATCTCCTTCCATCCACTCTGGAGCCCTCAACTGTGAACACACAAAAGCAACACTTTTAGATTAAATAATTCTGAGAATGTGCAAAGACAAAAAAAAAAAAGTAAATCCCAAAACAAAGAAAATACAGACAGAGTAACTGTTGCCTGGACACATGCAGCAAACATCATGTCATCTGGGTCAAGTGTGCAGGCGCAATAAACAGGAAGCCACTATTATAACTGCATGTATTGAAATACTGTAAGCGATTTAGGTCGCACCGTATCAGTTATATGACACACATAAATCAAACTGGTTGAGATGTGCCATGTGCATTCCAATTCGCCAACTACAACCCTGGCAAGTGTTTAAACTTCAGAGATGATGAAACCTTCCCAAGCGACTGTTAGCTGACTGAAGAAGGCCCGTCCTTAACAAGAGTTCTTGCTTAATTATTCAGTCATTTTCTGTGAAGGTTTCGATTAGAGCTTTAAAGCACATGCATATGCAAACAGGTGGCATGACTCATCAAGAGGCACTCTAATGTTTCAGAGGAATGGGTGAAAAAAAACCCAATGTAAGCAAATTTATTTACTGTGACAACTGTAAGGCATGAAGACTTCACATGAAGGATGTATCGAAGCCTCTAAACGAACAAACTTTTGCTACTGAATGAGTTTGCCAAGTAAACACACTATTCATACAGCTCCATGTCAAAACAATATTTGCCTCAAAGAGGTTTATACTGTAAGGTAAAGACTAGAGAAAAGCAAAGAGAAACCCAAGGATCAGATCATCCCATACGGTTAAAGAACTCCTGTCAAAGAACTCCTTTGACAGGAACAGACCTCCAGCACAACCAGGCTCAGGGAGTGGAGGGATCAGTGAAATAGAGGCCAGCAAAGAGAAGTAAAGAGGAATCTCTATCTCTCGTGCTGATAAGAATTTCCATCTGTGTTTGTGCACAACTCTCCACTACAAAAAAGGAAGTAGGCATCACCTCGTTATTCAGGAGTTGCACTTGACAACAGTAATTACAAAACAAGAACAAAACAAAGCAAAGAAACCAAGATATTCGATACCATTATCTATTCACCCAACTGCAAGTGGGTGTGTGCACTAAACCACTTGTCCAAGGCCAAGCATACCATTTAAATTTTTTGCAATGGGAGTGTTGTGTTTTTATAAGATGCTAAAAATGTCAGCAGCATGTGGAGGCGGTGAGCCTTTTTTCTGGAGTGAATGTTGATAAAGTTAAACAGCAGTCAGCCAGAATCAGATGCATGCAACATGTTACTGCTCTGAAAACACGACTCCTTTAAAACCAGATTTATTCCTTAAATTGTGTAAGGAAATACAACAGAGGTGCATTAATACATAAGTTCACTGTTAACTTAAATTGAACCAAACAGCGCAAATATTACATGGAAATAAAAATAAATAAATATAACATTTTTAATGCCACACTTATTCCAAAACAAATGCTGGCCTAGTTTTCAAATATGTTAATTATTTCTCCCACTAGAGTACTGTGAAGGAGGACTCCTTGGTTCAAATTCACACCTCTGAAATATGAGTAGGCACCTCCTACAGATGGCGTGCAGAGCAGCTTCAGTTACCTGGACAGGAAACTGGAACGGGCTTCCTGGACGGGCCTGGTATCGTCTGAATCAGTATGGTCTGCTCTGTTGTGATCTGGTCTGAGTCTGGTTTGATTCAGCCTGACCTAGTTTCATCCACTTTGAAGTGGTCTGCCCTCATATGATCATATCCTTAAGCAGCTGGGGCAGCCCGTCTACATCTGCAGGGGGATGAAGAGAAATCTGTGAGTCAGGTGCAAAATCAATCTGTCGCCAATCTCTAAATGTAAGCAAAATGTATTCAAGTAACACTCTGAAATGCAGGAAAATCTAGGGCTAAACATTCCTTCTGGTACGAGATAAAAGCCAACTACAAGTCACATTTTGCAAAATATTTCCTCATTAGCCCCAACAAATTAATGGATCACTTTTTGGAGCATATCTCCTGCACAGATTCAAGCTCAGTTTTATTGTCAGTAGCTTTATATAAACTGGATACACTGCTGCAGAAAATGCCTGAGTGATGGAGAGATGGGAGAAGCGCAGCACATCAAGGTGGCAACACGGCTGCCAACATAGACCTGAATGAGATTTAAGAAAAAGTCTTTTCCAACATGGTGAGCTACCCAGCTGTTCCCACTGTGCTATAGAAATGCCAGTAGTAACTGCGCAAAGATTCTACTTTACATTTATGAAAACGTCAAAATGACGTTGTCTGTGTGCAGAGGCAAGTTACGGAGAAAGATCTTTTCAGCTTTAGTTAACAGGTGTATTCATCAATTCCAATCTTAAGAGTGTAATACTAATGAACCTTTATTAGAAAAAGCTGATGAAGATAGATGTAGAATGAGTGCCGATCTGGTTCATAAAACAACTATCTAATTTTCAGTAACAACACAATGAACCTCAAGATGCAGGCAGGAGAGTACTAGGTCAGGACGAGCTTGGTGAGCTCTTTTATTGGGACAAAGCCCTGGGCTAGAAGGGGAAAACGACTATGTCATGATTGAGCACTGAAAGGAACTGGTGCTGGAGTAAAAAGTGGGTCAGCCAATCTCTATGGTCTCTAACCAGCCAGCCTCGATTTCCATCCACCACCTACTTCTACTTCATCAGTGAGTCAGCAAGGCATTCTGCTTTGATTCCCTGTTGAACAGGGAAACACCCACTCAGACAGTCAGGAAGCAGGCAGAAAGCCCGTTCATACACTAAAGAAGCATCCAGCCGGCAAGTCAGCTGCCAAATCTCCCAAATACTTCCACCACGGCCAGTGATGGAACGTTTTTGTAAAGATGTGAAAAGATTTTACAGATATCAAAAACGCTGCAAATTAATACTCAATGTTTGAAACAGGGATGAACTGAAACCCTTGCCTTCTCTTAACCAGAAATATCAAAACTGCATACTGATTTGTGCAAAGACCTCTGGTCAGTGAAATAAAATGGAAAATTTTAACGGCTGTAATTATATCCGATTTCCTGTGATATTAAATAGTTTCAACCCCAACATGAGTCATTAAAAAAAAAAAAACTGTGCTACTTTAATAAACAAAGAAAATCCACACAGCTTGATGTTTGGGTCATGGTTTCAGGTTCATATCAGAGGGGATGAATTTGAAAAGAAAAAAAAAAAAAAGCCCATCATTCACTTGCTTTCTTTTATGATCTTTAAATATTACAGCTTTCAGAGCTCCACAGATGAAGCAAGCATGACACAATTTTGTGGATGCTTGTAATGTGATTTCACTCAGCATTAACTCTTAACTGGTGACTTTTAAACTTGTAAAGCTTTAAATTTGTTCCTTTTAAATGACCAATTTAATAATAAATCAAACTCACAGTACAATACAATCCTTAGGACAAGCTTCACAATACAGGCAATTCTGAAATATGCAAGAGACTACAATAAGTTGACCTCTGAAAAGACCTGATTTACAGGTACAACTATGTCAGACTTTAAGTCCCTGCACACTCACACAGGTGTTTTCTTTTAATTCTATTCGTGGGTGGAGCTATTCGGGGAATTTCTCTACGTGAGGTCACCAAATCTTAGGTGCATAGTTGGGGTTTGTATTGTTGCAGCAGTCAGGGTGTAACAGCCTGTCTGCAAGGATGTGAAAGGGTTTACTGCACAGATTGAGTGCAGTGTCCTCACTTTCAGCTTTTTACAGCCAAGAACTAACAGTGTGCCGAGTTTGAGTTTTTCATTATCACTGGGCAGGTCTTGCCAAACGATAGTAATACACACTACAGTTTTAAACAAATGATAAACAACCAATTTAAATTTAAGCACTGACAAGGAAGTAAAGTCTGGTTGTCAAGTCTCAGGCCTCAATAGTGCAAGTCATGTCTGCAACTACAAAAGAAAAAAAAAGAAGCTTTTTTTTTGTGAGTGTAAAAGACATTTGTTTTTCTAAAACTGATAACGCCACTCTTGTTACTGTAAGTGCAATCGAATATCCAACATGAGTCCTTTTATCATGCCACTTGTTCAAAAGAAAAGCAATCTTTTTAAAATGTTCCCATATGATATCTGCTGTTGTGTTGTCTGCTAGATGAATGAAAGCTAAAACAAAACCCGTCTGTAAGCAGACAAACTGTTGGTGAAGTGTCTATAAGACTCTAGTTGGGGAAAGTCTTTCCCGCAGCATGCAGCAAATCTACATCTGCAGTAAAGTCACTTTTATATTTGGAAACTCGTTTTAACATTCCTTTTTCTAAAATCCGTCAGTGAATCTAAATTTACTTACGTCTATTAGGTAATGATGATGAAACACTCATAATATACTAATCAACAGGTGAATGCAATTTTATGCTTTAAATACATTTTATAGACCAAACTGTAATATACACATATAGAGGATGTTCAAGAAGATGTATGGTCTTCCTTAACATCTGCACAAACCCTAACTGATGGCAAAATTTACGTTACTTTGACCCAAGAAGACCCTAGCAGAGCTGCATGTGGAAATTGCGTCCTGTCCAGCTGAAAAAAAGCACAGGTCGAGGTGCTGCCACAAAAATGGCCCGAGTAAAGGTTGGAGCATTTCCATTGCGAACAATCAGATCACAGATGGTGCTCTCATGGATATGCATGGCTGCTGATACAGCTGGGACACTCATACAGGCATCCGGCATGCCAACAGTCCAACCTCGGTTGATTTTAGTCAGTCACAGCATGGCGGCACTCATGACAATGCTGTGCACACACTGCTTTTTGTGTTCTGAGACCAGTGGCTAGAAAATGCAGAAATTTATATATTCTGTTCTTGTGCTGTGTAATATAGCAGTCTTAACTGTTTTCATCCAAATACAAGGCATAAGCTTATGATGGAAAAAGTAATGAATTAATACTCTACAGCTGGAGAGTGTTCAACAGGGAAAACGTCACATAGTGCCCAGTCTGTTGCTACATAGAGCGAGTGTCAATGACTGCATCTTAACTGAGACAGACATCTCAAATGGCAAAGAGATTACACAATCACTCAAGCCAGTGCTGGTGGCGACAAACAACATGTGCAGCGACAGGAGCGAAACCAACTTTCACTTTTGAGTGACACAATAAGCACCAATCCTCTTTCCTCATAGTAATAACAGACCCCATCCATCAAGACCCATCACAATGATATGACAGTACCAGCAGCCCCAGACACCAGTTTTAAATCTTTGCTTTTCCTGCTGCTATATCTGAAATCTACTATGACATAAGAGAGATAATCATTATAGATGCCCATGATATTGTATTGTAATAAATAAATACAAAGTAATAAATAGAAAGGCCATTTCTAAACAATTTAAAGTCCATCATTCTACAGTGAGAAAGTTATTCACAAGAGGAAAAAAAAAAAAAAAAAAATCATGAAATCTTCACAAAAGTGGTAGTCCAAGCAAATTCACCCCAAGGTCAGAGAAACTACTCAGTTAGAAAGTTAAATGTTAAAATTCATGACAGTAAAATTAGAAAGACTGAACAAATACAGCTTGTTTTAAGGGGTTTTCAAACACCTAATCACCTAAAAGAACACGGAGCATGGCTTAAATGAGCAAAATTACATCTGAGCAAACCACATGACTTCTGGAACAATGTTCTTTGGACATTGAAAATGTCTGGCCAAACCGCACAGCACCACGTTTGTCAAAACCAAACAACAACATATCGGCACAAACACCTCATACCTGAAGGGGTGATGATGTGGGCACCTTGCAGTAATTGAGGCAACCATGAGCTTCTTTGTAAGCAAAGTATTCTTGAGCCAAAATGTGAGGCTATCTGTCCCAACAAGCTACTGAATCATGGGGTATACTCAGTTTTTACTTTAGTTTTTGTTAAATAAATGACAGCGCAATATGTCATGTGTTGTTCCTCAACACAAACTGTATTTAAATAATTTTAGAAGTTGATGAGGACCAGATGATTGTTTATTATCTCCCTAACGTTAGAAGTGAAAGAGGGTGTACTTTCTTTTTTCACATGTGACTGTAAGTCAATTTTGAGTACAAAAGCAGTAACTAATTTCCATCCACCTAGCAACTCCTTCTTGTATACCTCAATTTCACAGTTGTACTCAGTGGTCTGTTTAAGGTGGTAAACAAGTTTCTTGTTTCCACATGTAGTGGAAACCGTTTTCTTGCATATTTTTTGCATATTTATAAGCTGACATTTTTGTTGGAGCTTGTTGAAGTAGCTCCCTTTATAAACACTAAATACATGTCCCACTTTGTGTTGCGCATGCCAGCAGACATAAATGTATCTATATACATAAATGTATATAGATAGGTCAGCTAGGATAGACTTCAACACCCTTGTGACCCTGATCTGGACAAGCATAAGAAGATTGATGCATGGATGGATGGATGGATGGATGCTTCAAATCCCTTATGCAATCCATATGCAATGGGGAATAATGAGCAACATGTGCAGAAAGAATCCATGGGATTTCAGGAAAATTGGCGATTATGGCTTATCAGGCTGAACTTCTGAAAAACCTGCATATTTGTGGACCAAAATGAGTCCAGCAAAGGATAAAGTTAAGTTTCCTTTTAAACATACAATTGAGAACATTTTGTTTTTAGAGAAATTAGATTTTAATTTATATAATATCAGAAAAAATGACATTAAAATGCATTATTTGAAGTACAATGTGAAAAAAGTGTTTGTTTGTTTTTTTATTTATTTATTGTATTTACACTAGTTAAAATCATTTGGCTTGTATTCTCTACTTGTGTCTCTTTATTTAGATAAACACATTTCTTGATCAATTGTCCTTTCAACCCCAACAATTCTTTACCTTTTTCCTTTTTTAAACCACAGAAGCTACCAGGGGAGAAATAAGTAAGTGTCAGGCATCGTATCTTCTTAGTTACATGCGAGGATTTCCTGATGGATGTGGAACCTCTCTGTTTAGTCAATGGCATGGCTCGTTAGGTTTGTCCAGCCAAAGCATATGGCCAGTTACTGTGGCCAGCATCTCCTATTGGGAATTAGACATGGGGCATGTTTATTTAACTTGGCAGGACGCCTTGGTTACATCCATCCATTTTCTTAACCGCTTATCCTACTTAGGGACATGGGGTGGAGCTATCATAGGATGAGGGGCGGGGTACACACACTGGACAGGTTGCCAGACCATCACAGGGTCGACACAGAGACAGACAACCACACAATCTCTCACCTGCAGTCACAAGTAAACTCAACATGCATATCTTTGGATTTTAGGAAGAAGCCGGAGTACCCGGAAGAAGCCCATATAGGCACATGAAGAATGTGTAAACTCCACAAAGAAAGACCTCAGCAGATCCAAACTTTGTTGTGAGGCATCAGCGCTAAAAACTGCACCTCCATGCCATGTCCTTTTTTCATTATTATTCATCACTGACAACGCTATTCACCCCTTAAGAAGGGCATTTTCAGTAGCTCTCATACATTCGCCTCTAAATAAACTGTGTCCCATAATCTCATTTAAGCAAGCCTCACCAATTGGAACTTTCCTTAAGCACTTGTGGGCTCTTATTTTGAAGGATTATCCAAATGAATATTCATTACAATGGCTAACAGGAAATAACAGCTACATGTGTAGGATCACCACTTAAATCTCATTAAAAAAAAGTTTACCTAGGTTGCTCTAAAATAAGGTTTTAAAAAGCTTTTTTCCCCACTAACGTTATACTTCTACCACAATACTTGGCATTGAAGAATTTCCACATACATTTTAATACTAGACTTTTTTAGTGTAACGTTCTCTCTCACATAATTACTTAGAATGATCTCTAGTTAATCTAAATTAGCATCCACATAGTCATGACAAGAATCTTTTTCTCTATAACGTTTTATATTATGCAGTTTCCTCATAGAAACCATAGGTTTGTCATTTGGCGTTCATGATCAACAGGACGGTTAACTGCAACCCTTCTGAGTCATCACAACAAATGTCTGCTGTAAAAATGTCTTTGTGGCTACATATATCCGTACTGATAAGATCCGATGTAGGTTGCTACCTGGCTAGAAACAAAAACAAAGACACAGTCTGAAGTTCACAGCAAGTGCCTTTCATGTGGTGAAACAGTTAATGGATAATCTACTCAAGGCAGGCATGAGAAACTACAAAAACACAAGGTTCAGCTGTCAAAATAACACACAAGACAGTAATCCAGCAAAAAAAAAAGGAAATAAAATTAACAGCAAACTGCCCTTACACAATGTCCAAAGGTTTCATATGAAGTATCCCCAAATAGATCCATAAACCCTGTGTACTAAAAAAAGGCTTCAGTGTGGTGAGAGTGACTCAGATGATGAATCAACAGTGACAACCAACTGTTTCCTATCCTGCTCAAGCCCATTTCATATCCTCCCAGTCAAAACCAGCTGGTCCTCAGCAGGACCCGCCTTGGTATTCTGAAACCAGGTATGACATGCAAGGAGACCTGCATGCTCATGGCTAACACCTAATCCTCCTGTCTGTCTCTAATAAAGACAGTACATTAGAAAACGGATTTCACGTCTTACTCAATGTGACCTGAAATGAGTTGCTGGGCCCATAAACACATGAGGAAAGGGTTTATTGATGTCAGGACAGAGGGCTGTTTTCCCATAGACTTATACAGGACAGGAAGGCTTTTCTACAACCACAGGTATCGCCCTCTGGTGCTCATTAGAAAGAATGAAGGTTTAACGGCCTTCTGCACTGGTTTCACTATTAAGCCACGTCCACCCTTTATGATGCCTATGTGTAACAACAAACAACTAAAATCATCACAATCGTCACTCACTCAGCTTTCAAGCGGTTTGGTTAGGTTTTGTTTCGGATTTTATATGATCTATCACACCCCATATCCTCCTGCTTAAATAATACACGAATTATATGCACAGTATAACCACAACCCAATCAAATAGCCTTTGATCAACCACAGCAGAGACACCTAGCGGTGGCCACATTTCCACAGCAAGTGCATACACCGTCGCGATACTTAAAACAAGCACAGGTCTCCAAATAAATAGAAGAATGGCACAGTAACGTTGAGGCCTTTTAAAGAGACGAGCAATGGAGGCTTTGAAGTTACAGGAGCAGGATGGATGCTGCTGAGGATACCCACCAAGGCCCGTTTTACACAGCTAGTGTGCTAGCGCTGGAGCTTTACTCACTTGGGTCACGTTCAGTTAATAAACTGAAAGCCACTGACCGGCACTTACCTACGCCCGAGCTTCCTCCAAGTCCGGGCGAGTCCTGGCACCACTTAAACCAACCCCGACAAACTAAAGGCGTTTTCCGCACTTTTTGACCATAACGGCATTTCTGCCCCGTCTGCTAACATTAGCATACAGCTCCCTGCTAGCTACTAACTGTCAAGACTTGGCCAGCAAAGCTAAAGTCCCTCCTCCTGCTCTAGAAAACCACACTGACATGACCACAGCGCTGGGAAAACATCGACGATATCCATCATAGACTGAAGCCCAGCAAAGTCACACAGACGCGGCGTCGACAAACATATCCTCGTCCTTGTGTTATACTTACAAAAGATCCAGGGGGACTAATCCATCCATTGAACGTCGCTGGTAATATGTAATAGCAACACACAGAAGTGTGACATAAACGATTTTCAATCGGTGACCCAGTTTCTCTTCACCGTCATGCCTGTCGGACCACTAACCTAGTTTTTCAACCAATAGCGTTTGCCCTACCGTCGTAGGTGTCCCTTCAGCCAATCAGACGCGAGTTGAGGCTGGGAAACAATGACCGACGTGCTCGTTAGCCAATGACGGTCGGAGATGAAGGGAATGCAGACGCTAGCTGTGTGTGAGCCGTAGGCCCGAGTCCAATCCGTCCACTGCGCCCTCCCACTCCGTGACGAACCTAACCTCTCTTCTCATTTCACAGGTTGTCCTCGAGGTTATTCTGCTCCGTAACTAGTGTTCAGAAAAATCCCATTTAATCTAATAATTTGTAATCATTCTAGAAAAAAACATAAATGTAATTTTTATTTAGTTGTTTTTTCTCTGAAATTTTCATTTACTACAGAAATATTTGCTTAAGACGGTGGCTTAACTTGAACATATCAAGTCCTTCTCAAGTTCCACAATCACAAATGGAAATTTATGACTCAATTTTTCTTGTTTGTTTATCACGACGCTTCATTTCAATTATTTGGTTCTGAGGTGTTTTGTTACTTTGGTCTTTCTTAACAGTCTGAAATAAATTTTATTGAAACAAAGTTTGTAGATCCTGGAGTCCAGACACCAGACCAAAATGCAGATGGAAAAGGTGAGCAAGAGACAGCAAAAGAGGGGAACAGAACAAAAGGAATTACTTAACATAAGGGATTTTCTTATTTCTCTCATTTCTGCCTCCTCTCTCCTCCGTTCTTCTCACCGTAATGCGAAAACACATTTCATTACACATTTTGAAGGACATTTCAATTCCCAAAGTGCATTTGGTCCAGTAACGAATTAGGGAATGATATGGGACTCAGTATACCACTGATTGTTCCTCTTACTCTAAATCACAGACATTAAGTTGGTGCAGCATTGTTACTTGAAACTATGATAATGAAACTAATTGTGCAAAAGAAGATTGTGGCTTTTTTCAGGTGGATATCTCCTGTTCTTCAAAAGTTATGAAGGTCAAAAAAAAAAAAAAAAAGCTGGACCCATATATAACATATACTATATACACTATACAACCCACCTTTCAGAAGTAGTTAATTTAATATGGAATAACTATTTTCTGGAATTAAGACTTTCTTGAAGATGACGTGCAAGTAGGACAGAGGGTACAGGAAACACAGTCTAGACAAATGTGAGGTTTCTATGCTGAAGGGTTTTCAGTGGAAACAGAAACTCATCTCCAGACTTCTGGAGATTTACACCAAAGGGAACCGAGGCTGCGAGAAGAGAACGCAAAGTCCATTATGCTTGCATTCTTTTTTATGGCCAGCAGAGGGCGACAAGTGGGGTTATAAAAAGAAAGCTGTATAGAAGTTTAAACACATTCCTGGTGACATCATAAGCTCAATCACTAGTGTTAAGCTAAATTTAAGTTAAATTTAAGGTGTTCATTTTGTAAACGAAGAGGGCTTTACTGTATAATTCCCATGCTGGTAACCTGTGAGTGTGCAGTATACCTCTACTTGAGTTTCTCAGTCAGATCTGCCTCTTGCTTGTTACCTCAGTTTTAAAACATTACTGTTTGACTTCATAACAGAACTGTACTAAAAGAATCATAACATAATTAACAAATACATCAAAAATACTTGGAAAAAATGAGAATCAGAAAGCCTGGAGAAACAGCCTGCAGAGGTAAACGACAGCCTACAGAGACACAGACATAGAGACTGATGGAGACAGCCAGTCTAACAACAGGTTGTCTTGACTGTGAAGAAGGAGTCAGTAATTACACTCTTACAGTGCTGTGTGTTGATGGCATGGATGATTTATTTATTGTCTCTTATTTTTCCTGTATAGGATGAACTACATGCTCTGGGGTATTTGTGATAGCAGACACATGCACCAATTTAGATAATAATGCATGTTGTTGCAAAACTACATTTATATTTTCTACCAAAAACAGTTTGAATGGAATGAGAAACATTAACTTTCACGTATTCTTCCACTCACAGAGAACCCTCAGACATGATCTCAAATGCCTGTATAGTTTATGCCATCCAATCAGTCGACCACCTTCATACAATTCATCAACAGCAGATGAGAGAGGCTTTCATACTAGAAGCATTAGAATAGGATATAAACTTAGATATAAACCTGAAGGGGAAATTAAAGTGATATATAGTACTGACAGTGGTATGAAATCAATTTAAGGTGAAAAGCTGTGACACATTCTAACTTTTTTTTTTTTAAAGGGAATAAAAAGCCTATTTTCAGATATTACTGGATACCTTCATTTTCTTTTTTTAAAGGCCAAAACAGGGAACAAACCAGGGGCCAGCTATGCAGCTACTGCTTCTGCTGCAATGCAATTTGTGCTGTCTCCCCTGCTTTGTTCAGTGACTGCCAAATCCTGATGGAAAAAAAGTTCAACCAAAGACAGGGAGACCAAAACATCAAAACTGGTTAGACACTAGACAACTCTATTTGAAAGATTTGGTGGATGATTTCAGGTTTGTTCTGGATTTAAAATAGCAATACTCAAGCACAAGTGAAATTCTTGTGTTGCAGATGTAAATGTAACTGTTGTACATATGTGTTAGAGTTTAGACTAAAATCAATATTAGCTAAAGCTAAATAGCTGCAAACAGAAGTGGGCTCAGGTTTGACTCAAAATGACTTATCTATTAATCAGTTTCAACGTTCCTCTTCTTCATGAGTTGTAGTGGTATTTTTGATCCATGTAGCACTGTTTGGCTATTTTAAAAAAAAGAAAGAAGAAGTGTTTTTTAGCAATTTTGTAATCTTGAGCATTAAATAAGAAACAGTGTTATTTTTTCCCCTTTATGTAATATTATGATTTGGCATCAGCAATCAAAGAAGTTTTCACCAGTAAGTATTTGGGGATTCAAGTAATTTGGGTTTTGAAACAGTTGAATAATATAATGTAAGGAAACGGGTCAATTAAAAGACTTGACATAAATGCACTTTTTTTCTAATTAAAATATTGCCTTATTTAGTGATTTTACTTCATTTTGCATTTATTAAATACAATACGAAGATTTAAAAAACGGTCCATGAGTCCTTTGGTACCGGGCTGCGATAGTTTTAGCTCGGGTGTGAAATTTATGGTTTTCAGGGTTTTTATCGGTTTTTATCGGGGTTTTGGGGGGGGGGGGTTGTTTGTTTTTTTTAACGTTTTTATCGTTAATTCGGTTTCCGTTAACTGGGTCTTTTCACGTGTGTTATGAATAAACCTTCTTTGTTTTTATTTTGTTATATTTATCCGCGACACTTTAAAGACCGGTCAGCAAAAATATTGTTGGACATAAACCGGTCTGTGGCGCAAAAAGGGTTGGGGACCGCTGTTCTAGTGTTTCTATAATGAGGTCAGAGGAAAAGTGAGACATGTGTGTCTGACTGTGAGCACCAGCAGGTGGTGATATTGCTCTACTTACAGATGAAGTGCTCACAAATGGAAAGCGTGACATCTTTCTTTGTAATTGTTTTGCCCATGTTGCACCGCTACAACCGATGTTTTTAGGTGTGTATGAGTCGCCGCTCTACAATGTAGGCAAGAGCAAATATAGATATATCTTTTTTAAATTCCCTTTATTTTTCTTTGGTCGTGTTTTATATAACAGATGTTTAAGCTGAGTTTTGTTTTTTTTTAATTTAAAATAAACTTTTTACTCTTGAAGAAGATGAATTAGTACTTCCACTTTTGCCAGAGTATTTTTAACACATCTTTTCCTTTACGTACGTGACAAATGTCTGCGCTTTTGCCCCCTCTGCTGTATCATATGTTATCACATTGACAATTTATTACACTATTATATCTTGTTCATACAAATGCATTACAACAGTTGGAATTTTCTAAATCCATAATTAATAGCAACACACCATCAGATCTTAATGAAAACAAACTATCAAAAGGACTGACAAAAATCATGTAAATGTTAATTAAAATTACATTTTATATTTTATGTATATTTATATATATTTTGTATATTTGTTGTATATTTATTTATCTATTATTATGTATATTTTATGTCATAACCTGATCAACAGCCTGTTGATTATTCGGCTGTAATAACATCTGCTTCATATCCAGCTATTGTGTTGCATGAAGAACATAGATTTATATCCAGATTATGAGCTATATAACTGTTTAAAGTTAACTATAGTTTAATTTCCATTTTTTATGTGCATTTGTTTGTTTTGCCAACCTCCAGCCTGAACTCGATAAGAGATGAGTGGAAGGAATTTTTCTTCAGTCATGCAGAAAGGAGTTATACTGGATCCCCTTCCCAGCAGGACCCCCACCCCCCTCAAAAAACAAACAAACCTAAAAACAAAAACAGGATCTATTTTATTTGTTCCCCCCGGCTTCCTCCCACAGTCCAAAGACATGCAGTTTGTGGGGATAGGTTAACTGGAAACCATTAAATTGCCCATAGGTGTGAATGCAGGAGTGAATGTGAGTGCGATTGGTTGCCTGTGACAGACTTGTTACCTGTCCAGGGTGTACCCTGCCTCTTGCCCTAAGACAGCTGGGATAGGCTCCAGCACCCCCCAGGACCCTGAAAAGGATAAGCGGATGGATGGATCCAACTTTTTGAATTTGTAAGTGATATTTTTCACCTCTGGTTCTTTTTTATATGACTTGCATGAAATAATATGGGTAAGAAAGTCAGGGTGAAGTACGATGTGCATTTTGTAGTCCATCTTCTGGACTTTGTAGCTTCAACACAGCAGATATCACAACGTTAAGGAGCCTAGTGTACATGCAGTCAGATTCACTGATTCTCCTCCTTATCAATTCTCCTTCACACCTTTCCTTGACCTTTAATAGTTTCCACTAAGATCAAGGTCATTACAAAAAGAGCTACCCACCAAGTTTTTTAAATGTGTAAAAGTTTGCCCTCTAGTGTTCACTGCTTACAAACCAAAAATAAGTTCACCAGTAAATAACAGAAGGTGCTTTCCTTGGTTCTCAAAGCTGAAAACAAGTCTTTTATTGTTGTTTTATATATATATAATACACACTGGCAGTAAGGCATAAATAATACAGTGAGTGCAAGTTCAATCCTGAAGCAACAGCCTGGACTTTCAGCAGCTGTTGATCAGCAGAGACGTCCTTCTTTGGATCATTAAGGTCATTTTATTCTAACTCTGCTGCACTGTAAACCTCCAGTACTGTTATCCACACACAGATCCGCGGCTGCAAGAAAAGAGAAAAATGTGAATTTCAAGCAAAAAAATTTACACTTGCTCTTTTTTCACTGTAAACGTGTGCTGCTGTGTTTGGTCTCACCCATGAGGCTGGCACTGAAGGTCATCGGCACAGGGGCAGTGGTCACGGGGACCCTCCTGGTCCCAGGCTAGCATGTCCATTAGCAGGTTGGGGTGGCTTAGACAGGACTCCCCCTTGCCCGGTTTGGGGTTACATACTGGAAACAAAAGCTCTGATGGAAGCAGCAGAGAGAAAAATACATGAAGTTTAAAACTGACTTTACTGAACCTTCTAAGTCATTGATTGCTCAGTCCAAATCACAGGGTCCCAATTAGACTATCCCCGTTCTGATTTTGTTAGTCCTGGACTATGTTTGATTCCTAAATTCTGTCACCAAACATTTAGAACTGGTTACAGGTTGAGATAATAACATGTTACAGGTTGCTTTAAAATAGCAAACAGATCCAATTAGGCACTTTAAGGTAGTCTCTCTGGTGTTTAAACCCAGACGAAGCTTACCTGGTTGGAAAGCACAGCAGAGGTGTGGCCTGCAGTCACTCTGACTCTGACAGATGGTTCCCTCTGTTCCACTGGTGGCGTTCACTGTGCACTGGCCCCAAACACACATCTGATCAGAGCAGCACTCCTCATCCTTGACGCAGGGCTATGTGAGGACACACAATCAGAAATGTTTTAAAAAAAAAGTATAAGTAGTCATGTGCATCCTTTTGGATTCATGTAGTAGCATTACATCACGGCATAAAGTAAGGACACTTTTTTGCTTAATGCATTTTTATGTCACTTATGTTACTTTTGAACATTTTCAAATCCAGGGGTGTGTTCAGAGGGGGGCATGGGGTGGTATTTCTATGTTATGCTACTTTCCGCTTCTACTCTACTATATTTTAGGAGCAAATGTTGCACATTGTAGTATACATCATTTATTTCAGAAACGTTGGTACCATTACTTAACCAAGATTATGGATTGTATTATGTAAATGATCTAAATACTTTTCTAATTTCTAATAAAAAAAACTGCAGAAATTGCAGTTCCTCTATTGGCAGCTTGAGGCTTCAACTATATAAGTCCCCATATTGTCACGGTTTGCAAGGATAGACTGTGTGGAGATGAGAGGTGCAGACCCAAGCGCAGACAAACAGAGGAATAGGTGGAGGTTTAAACTGAAAGTGAGCCTTTCATTGGTGGCTGTAAAAAACACTGCAAAGCACTTAACGGAGGGGGAACTGAAAACACTAACAAAACCTAAACTGGGAGAAGCTAAACAAAAGAACATGAAGAACAAGCAGACGATCCAACGAGGATCACACTATAGATGCACACAGAGGGAAATGGCAAACAGGTGAGGAACACAGTTGTGACTAATCAGACAAGACGAGACAGGTAGGAAGGAAAACAGAATACACTGACGCAGGACACAGACTGTCAAAGTAAAACAGGAAATACACAAACATAGAGTCAAGGATGTCAAGAGGTAACACAAGTGACACAAGGGAGGTACAGTAACATCTAAACACTAGAAAAACTAAAACAATGAATATTAATAATCACAAATATAAATACAGAGGCACTAGACTCCGGACCACGACACATATACTCCCATTTTAAAACGTCCAACTTAACAGCATTATAAAGGATGTTTAAAGCTTGGAACAGAACTAGCCTCTGTGGATGTTCCTCATAGATACCAACTGTTTGTTCGTGATTTTTCAGTTTTTTTCCCTGTATGTATTTTGTTGAGACATAAAGTTAGCCATGTTGTCTCTTTGACTGACAGGTATTAACACTGCTAATCTGAGTGACTGAACTGAACCTCTCAATGGCGGAGCTCCTATCGGTGAGTGAAGTTCTAGTATTTTATTAGTCTGTTTGCACTTATCATCCAAACCATTTATGGATGCATCCACTATTCAAACTTTCAAGCATAACTGATAAACTTGTACTCCACTCTTTTAGCCCAAATTCCTTTGTAGCTCAACAAAAACAACATGGAGGCTAAAGCTGAGCTTTCAGACCGATGGGACTGACAGTCCAGAAACCACCAGGTTAATTTATGGTGATTACTTTTACATGCAGCCAGTCACACTGTACTGTAGCTGGAAAGCTGTTACCCAAAAACAGCTGAAAGGTGATACAACGAGTAGAGGGGAAGTGTGGAGCTCAGTGATAATTGCCTGTGGGTTCATGGTGACTAGTGATGCTGTACTTGAAGCAAAGACACTGATCATTGTAGCTCATAGCAACCACAAAAGACAACACTGACTGTCTCCCCACCATGTCTGTCGGGATACAGGGAAGGCATTTGGAGTTCTCGATCTCATACAGGCAGTATTTCAGGTTGCCACAGTCCTCGTCCACCATGCATTCCTGTGGGATGAGAAAAATGAATTACAAATATATTAAGTGATGAAGAACTGAACAGAAGTATTTATTATAGTTTTCGATAAGAAATTCATGCATCTTGAAAATAATCTCATCTCACAACAGTCATCATTATCAAGAAGCACTAAGCCAAACAGAATTCAGTGTAGCTGAGTGTTATTTGCCTGTATCACAATAACAGTCGTACGTTATTCCACTGCACCCCCACATAATGACTTCCCGGTATCTGCTGGGTCTATCTCCATGGAAACTGCATTAAGGACAACATCAGTGGCATCTGAATGTAACAGAAGGGCTGGGTCTCTAGAGTCTCCCCTCCTTCTGTCCTCTACGCTTGATTTGGACTCCAGCATGTTGAAGGTAAAGAAATGATCTTCAAATATGTGCCCTTTCCAGGATGACTCCCAGAAAGAAACGGTGCTTAAGATAAAACACTTTTTTTTTTAATGCCTAAAACAATCTGGGCTTTTAAGGCCAAGCTGGAAATATTATAAACTTGTTGTTAAATGATGCTAACTGTGAGTTTGTTGCAGGAACACCGGGTACACCATGCAACAAAGTGACAAATGTTGTGCATGCTTAAAAGTGCGCTTTTAAGGGTGGATTTTCCAGCAGAAGAAGTCAGCAAGTCTTTATGCTAATGAGATATTTGAGATTTAGTTTGACTTGTTTCCAGTGGTGAGAGGAAACAGTGCATGCCAAAAACAATCCCAGCCACATGGGTGGATTTCTCTGATTTATCTTTGAAAGTGTGGCCTGTGAAAGTTTAACACAGGAACCAAACAAAGAACATCTTTAAACCAGACCTCCTTTCCCACTGTAAATTTAGATTTCAGTTTTCTTACCGAAAGTGTTTTTACTGTCTGTGTTTCTACCTCATCAATGCAGGAAAACAGGTCAAATGAAGCTAAAAGGTTAGACATTAATCACACATTACAGAGTCCTGGTTTTATTTGTGAGAAATGGATGACTTTTGAAGTTCCCCTATCATCCTTTTTTGGGGTTTTCTTCTTTGTATTTTTCTGAGGAAATAAAATCTGTTGCAAAGCTTGGAAATCACCTGTTATTTTTTGCAGGTCGGGGAGTCAAGTGCAGCACATTTCAGATACCAGCTCTCATCAGCTGGCAGCTTAGCAGATTCTATTCTGCTCATCCTATTAGCAAGTCTTATAGGAGCGTGCTATTTTGCTGCAAGCTGCTTTGTCACCCACCACCAGCCCATATTGTTCAGCCTGGTCGTGCTATTTCTGACTTGAACCAATCCATGTCGGTTGTCCGCTTTGTTCTGTGGGCGATTCCTGCTCGCCTGCAGTGTTGACCTTTCTCTCCCTGCATTTGTGTACGTTTGTGTGTTTCCCAGAGCCATGGCTACCCAACTGTTATCACTGATTCCCTGGATTGTGCACTTGACCCATCCACCACGGCGCTAGCTCTTCCACCTACACTCTGCAGATTGTTTATAATATAATTCAGACTCTTTAGTGTTAATTTTTCCAAGTGTTTTCAAGTTAATACCTTAGAATTGTGCTGTGCTCCAGATCTCCTCCTTGTGTGTCAGCCATTCCACACAGTATTTTATTCTTTTGCTCTCGAGTCTGCTTGTTTGTTTGGGCACTCTCCTACAATGTTTCTCCTCTCTGTCTTTGTCTCTGAAAACTCCACTGCACATTATGAATTGGTCAGTAAACCTTGTCAACTGCTTTTCCTGTGTCCCGTCCTGCTTCGGTTAAATCATAACAGTAGGAGGATCTTGCTGCTGTTCCCCCTCCTCTTAGGCTTTCCACGTATGATTTTGAAATGGCGGGGAGGTCCCAGAAATACCACCAAATATAAATGTTTGACAACAGAGAAACAATCCTAGGTTTGTCTGAAGTGCTCAGTTATTCTCTCACACAGCTTAATACAACTTGTTTTTAGTCTTCTCATTACTTCTCTATCTTACAAGGCGACACAAAGGCACGCTACCCGCCTAGTAGCTCTTTCAGCACACTCACAAGCAAAGCCTGAACAAAGAGTGAGCACATGCCTTGCAGTTTTATTGGCAACTGACATTTTCTAAGAATGCTACACTGCTACCTAACGAGTTAGGTAGAGAACTCATGCCAAGCCCGGGTCTTAGCTGGGCTAAGGTAACCCATCAGAAAATGCAGCAGCTAAAATGGAGGTATGCAGAATCAGGGTAAAAAGAGCACAGACCACTAAAATAAAGTTATGAAACCACAAATGAGCAAAATACGGGACATTTAACGCAACAGCTGAAATGTAGTAGCCACAGTTGTCTGCAACGCTTTGTTGCAACAACAAGGCATTTGACTGACAATTGTTATGGACAGCAGTGCTGTAGGAAATTATCTAGACCCTCTAGTCACTTAAATCACATTACTCACAGACTGCCTGCACTCATCCAAAAAGCATCCACATTTTAACCAAACATTTCCACATTTTAGCTTACATATGCTTTTTTTTCAGCTCCCCATGCGCTGACTAAATTTTTTTTCTGAAGCAGCAACAGTGCCATGCCATTAACTTACTTTACTGTGACTTAACAAATAAGGTTAAATACATATGGCGTTAGTTGTTTGTTTTACTTTCGTTTTTTCTTTAGAAACGTGGAGCTTTTTGGCTTACAATCTTCCTTGCTTCCTTGGCATTTTTTCCTCTATTAACATAACCACCATCTGTACAGCTGCCAGGAAAGAAAAAGATCAAAACCACCGCCGTAAAGTACAGAGCAGACAGCAAGCAGTAACAGCAACCTCAATCCAAGCTGGCCTCCTCTTGGCAAAAACTATGAAAAGTATATGGTAGGTTTCTTTGCTGGATGAGATCATCCTTAATTTAAAAAAACGTATTAATACAATGGTCCCATAGTTTCAAAAACCTCTCCTTCTCTCTGTCTCGTCTTACAAATGTGGAATATTTACCAAACTGAAGGAAAATGGATCTCTGGAAACATCACACTGAAATCAAGCACTCTAAAAGCTGATAAATATTTAAAATAATACTGACAGATTCTTACTGGAATGTGATGAAAAAAAAAAGAAGAAGCTTGAGCTGTTATCTGTTTCCAAAAGTCAGCCTGTAAACTTTCCATTGTTTTGAAAAGAGGTCTGAAACTAAGTGAGCTGGATTTTGTGTTTCTCTCCAAAATATTTCCAGAATCCCAACTTCATACAAGCCAAAATGTTAAACTATTAATCTCAGTACAAAATACTGACTCACATAAAAACAGCAGCTTCATGGCAGCATCGGGAAAATGTGGACACAGAAGAAAAAGCCAAAACCTTGTTTAAAACTTGGTTTAGGTTTAGGTCTGGATCAAGGACAAGAGGTAAAAGACTCACATGATTCATGTTGTTCCACTGGCTGGAGATCTCCATATGAACATGGGACAAATGAGTCTCTCCAGTTTTGTTGTTAGTATCCTATAAAAAGGAAGGGGTTGTAAGGGGGTGAAATACTGTATCAGACCCGGGGAAGAAAAACAACTTTTCTTTTCTGACCAATTATTCTTAAACCCACTCAGACATTGGAGAGTATGAAGTGAATGCTTGTATGTGAAAGTTACACTGTGATGAGTGAATCCCTACCTTGTCAGTTCTGTCTAGCACCTTAACTGCTTTCTCTCCGTTCTTTATCACCATCGTAGTCTCATTGTGGTAGCTAGGACCCAGCTCCAGTGAGCCTGAAGAGGATTTTGCACTCTCTGTAGTGATCTGTCAGAAGGAACATTAGGATAAATCTTACATAAGGAGCAGCATATGTTACACTGTACATCTATTGTTCATATTTTTGAAAATATGAATCCTTAAGGGGGCTATAAGAATGGATAGTTTGCATTCTCTGCTTGATGCAAAGGGGAAACCTCCCAGTAGCCCAGAAATGATGAAAACCAGACCCTCACTGACATCAGGAAATGTATCGGACCTGCTGAAATTCAATTCTTGGGAAGGAAAATAACAAACACAAGGTACTGAAGGCTGTCCAGAAAAAGCTGTTTGTATGAAGTTCTTGCAGGAGCTCTTCTGTATTCCCTTTTCTTTTATTGAACTGAGAGTCTGGCCGGGAAATCACTATTTTAAGCAAATACTATCATGATGAGTGACGGTGGTACTCAGCATGGCGTGGGCCAGATTTAAAGCAGACACATAGTTTCCGTGTCTGCATTAAAACAATTTGAAACACTTTTTATCCCCCTGCTTTCTAATAAAACTGTCGCGTATTTACTTTAATGTGAACACATTGAATTTCTCTGCCAGTCAGCACTGGCTTTATATGAATGGATAAAATATGACGCCAACCTGGTCCACTGCCTCCTCCAGTATGTGCTGAGTGTCCTCCATCAACTCCTCTACCTCTCGGAACATATCGTTCAGGCTGACCGGACCCCGCTCCAGGCTCTCTCGCGGGAACAAGGTCCCGCTCCTCGCCGTCCCGACGGCTGCCCACAGAAAGCACAAACCCCGGAACACCGACAGCTGCGCGATGCCGGACATCTTTCCTTCTCTTCCACCTAGTCTGTCTACCGAGCAGCACACGGGTGTGACGCACGCAGGGCGCACAGCTCTACACAGCTGGATCCGTTTTATTTGGAAAGTATGAGGAGCAGCAGCAGCAGCAGCAGCGGTGGTGGGGAGGAGAAGGAAGGAGGAGGGGAGAAGGGGGGTATTAGCAGGATCAGGTTTAATGGGGTGGAAAAAGTTCACGCTGCATTTCGTGATTTAAACGTCAAACACAGGCGAGTGGCCTTTATAAAGACATAAATGTGAACTGGACTGTAAAACAAACAGAAGAAAAGGCTGACAGACGAATGCCAGATGTGATCTGCAGAGGCAAGTTCCCACGTAGGCCTGCGCTTAATCACCGGTCACTTCAGAGGAGCTGACAGCAAGAAATACACATCATGTCAAACAGCTTTAGTGAAGGTCTGCCCGTTCTTTTGAAAATCTAGACAAAGTTTGGACTCTTTTGCACAATCCTACAGAAAACAAGATTTTATTTTAGTTATATTTATGTGATGAAGAGCAACTCCATGTTTGATTACTGATACTGTGTAGCATGGATACTTAGTCTCCTGAGTTTATGAGGTTTAATTTGAGGTTTTTTGTTCATTTCTGAGTGTTGGTTCTGGTTTAATCTGATTACCCTGATGAGTTTTAGTATTGTGATTTTGGGTTAATGTCCTTATTATTATTATTATTATTATTATTATTATTATTATTATTATTATCATCATTATTATTATTATTATTATTATTATTATTATTATTATTATCATTATTATTATTATTATTATTATTATTATTATTATTATTAATAGTAGTAGTAGTAGTAGGTTTTAGTCCCCTTGTGTTCTTTTGTCTGCAACTTTTCATGTCTTTTATTATGTTTTGGTTACTTCCTGTTTTATGTTGAAGGTTAGTTTTACTTCCGGTCTCTGTCTTCCCGTGTTTCCCTGACTGTTATCATATGCTGTCAGGTGATTCCTCCAGTGTCCTGTTGTCTAATCAGTCCTGTTTGTATATATAGTCCTGTGTTACTCCCGTCTTTGTCCTTGCATGTGTAAGTCTCTTGTTTGTGGGTTTTAGATTTTACCTGTTGGACTGTGTATTTTAAGAAAAGCTTACCTTTTCTTAAAATATCCCTCTCTGTTCTCTCCTATACATTTCACATATTCAAATGGTTATGGCATCTTTTAGTTACAGTTGTCTAGTCTTGCCTTGCATTTTTGAAAGTTACTACTCCCTGGTGTGTATCTTGTATGAGTTCCTGTTTCTCCTGTGTTTCCTACTGCTGGAGTCCTTGTTCTTACTGCTTTTAGATCAGTCTGTATTCTGGGTTACCCACCTTAGCCACCTGAGCTGACTGAACCCACTCTAAATGATGCTTGGGGTTCGACCAGAGAAGCAAGTTTCACAACCTGGCTGCCATCTTGGATCAACTCCAGGTGTCTGAGAGCCTTATTTTTCGTCTGGTGGTTAAATATTTGGTGACTCTGCCCCCAAAATGAGATTTAAAAGAACAACTTCCTGGTCAGATTGTTCTTTTGCACATTACACATGATGTTTCACAACTTTACAAGTCCTGAAACAACTGTGAACCTCAGTTGTGCACATATGTCAGTACAATAATGTGACTGTCTGATTGTACAGGGTGTATTAAAAAAGCATCATCCAATTTCAAAGTCAAATTCCACGGCCGTTCACCAATAAAGACCAAACACGTACTGTTGGAAGGAGTACTGTTTGTGTGTTTCACATGGTTACCGGTAGGTAGCATAACAGCAGCTGCGGCTACAGTGACTCCAATCTTACTTGCAGAAATATGAAACACGTTTGAATATCGTACAGACATATGCTGTGTGGTCTGTCTCTGTGTGTTAGCCCTGCGACAAACTGGCACCCTATCCAGTGTATCCTGCCTCTTGCTCTCAGACAGCCGGGATAGGCTCGAGCCCCCCAGCGACCCTGAATTGGATAAGTGGAAGAGAATGGATGGACATGCTGTGTCCAGAGGGGTACGGCATACATCATTTGTGAACACTGTAAGTTTTTTGTATGTAAAAATTTAGTCTTTAAAGTATTTTAAAGTTTACTGCAAACTTCACTCTTTCATTAAAAGTTCTTTGTATGCTACGACTTCTGTTTTCTCTGAGGTAGAAGCTAAGCTAGAGCCAATAAGAACAGAAACAGGTGGCTGGAAATATTGTCTGATACTGTCCCCTGGTGACAGTACATAGCTACAACATGAAGTCATGGCTCAGCAAAACTGCGTAGAAATAGAAAGCTTCATCTTAACTCTATACACTACAGCATAGCCTAAGCAATAATGAGCAGAACTAAGTTCAGTATATTGGTGCAGCCCTCCACAACAGTCCTAGTTTCTCATGGGGCCCCTTGGGAGAATGAATTGCCCACCCATGGAAGCCTCAGCCTAGCATACACTTTCTCAGAAATGTAGCTTCATGCTGCAGGGACATGTACCTCAGCAGATCCGATAGGTCTGTTTGGCAGCAATATACTGTGTTGGCACAGTAATATGGTTAACGATAAGATAATATCTCCATGAAACTAAAGTAACTAAGTGAGCTAAGAGTTGGCGTCACTGAAAGCACGTGTATAGCTCAGTTCCGAAGTCATCGCTTCATCCTAGTTCTTAACTTCCAGTAAAAGTAACTGTTTTTCAAGATTTATTAGCTACATTTCCAAGGGAGACTCTCCATTTGATCCGAAAGTGATTAAGAGTATGAAGTCAGTAATTGATGATAAATTGATGAATTAATGATTTTCAAGCACATTTTGAACCCTGTGCCCTCATACAGTAGTACATGAAACTGGCTCTATGCTACATATTTTTGTCATAACAGAGAGAGAAGCCACTGCGCTCATGTAAAAACTGCTACATATGATACTAAAGATATACCTTCTTTGAACCAATTGTTGTCCCGCCCTCTAACTTTAGCTCATCTGCATGGGGTGCAAATTGAAATATAAAGCACAGTGTAATTGTATTCAAAAGAGAGATACCAGTGTAACACAAAAGAACAGAGAAACACCTGTTTTGTGCAATGAAAGTGGCATAAAAATGGATTAGCAGCATCACCATGCCAAAATGTGAATGCAACAACATGATGTGTTTGATATACACGTTCAGATATGCAAATAAGTGTGATGTATACATATTGTTCGGTGAAATGAAATAAAATAATCAGGGGTTTTAGGCTTGTTAATTTTATTGCATATGCATGCATTTATGCAATATGTTTTGTATATTTTTACATGATAACACTATGTAATACAAAGAGAATCCAAATATTTAAGTAAAAAAATCACTAGTACCTTAATACTTTGTGATCTTTTCTCACATCTATCTATGTACTTTTCATTGAGCAGCACTCAGTTGGAATGAAGTCCAAATACAGCCGTGAACACCAGAGGGCGAAACGTTGCCTGCTTTCTGTTTGGCAGCACGTAACACTCTTTCACACACATACACCCACCAAACCACCCACACTGGGAAAATGCTAAGGAAGAGGCTGATCCCCACATGATCATACCGTGGACTGATGCTGAGCTCTTACATGCCAAGAGCACAACTATAGAAAACAAAAAGGTCTTTGACTTCCACATTAAGAGCCCGTGTTTTTCCACAAATAAATGAGATATCTCCAAACCTCTCCACACACACACAGCAGGATCCCAGCCTCCATATGTTCTACCTAGATTTTGATTCTTTCAGGAAAATGGATATTGCAGATGTAAGCCTTTCTGTAAACTCTTGGCTTATATTGTGTAAAGTATGGAAAAAAAATTCAGATCCTTCTCTTTCGTTAAGACTGCCTATGCTCCGTTCTTGCATGTGGAGCCTGTTGTCTGTGATTCTGTACATTTAGCTTCTAATTTTTGTACTTTAAGTATACAAGGTATATCTTTAATAATGTAGTTTATGAGTAAAATTAGAGCTTAAGTAAATCCAGGAACACTACTCTTTCAGCACTCATCCAGAATGAAACAGGTCTCTGTTAAACTAGTTTGTCCACCCAGCTTGCTTCTGATGATCTATTATTATGTCCTTGTTAATTTAACATGGGGCCCTTTTGTATTATTTCAGCTTAAGAGTGCTGGTTTAGCTCTGGGTTTCGGTACATACAGCTGAGCTAACCTGTTTTCTCTGTAGTGTGCAGGCAGAATAGGGAAGCATGAGCATAGCTTTTGGACCTCCCCCAGGAAACTTTGACCTTCAAACACTTCATTTCCTGAATTCTGAGGATTTTTGTTTTCTTCGTGCACTGATTTCTTCCTTCTCTGCAATTATTTATGGTGAAAATTTATTTATGTAAAAGACAAACACAAAAATCAGGTATCAGAGTGGCATATTTTGCTGTTTTCTTATCTTTTCTTGTTTCCTTGGTCGAAGTATCAAAGTCAGAGTGTAATCAGATGGCCACTCTGTCTGATATCAGCCCATTTTTGTACATTTTGTTTAGGGAAAACTTGTAAAACTTGTTTGCATTTCTCTTTTACTTAAAATCTGTTTGATCAGATTCACCAAATTTTTATATTTAGAAATATAAAGCTATCTGATTATTGGTATATTACTTACTTACCTACTTACTAACTTACTTATACTGATAAGACAGAGTTGATGGTCATTGGGCCACAAAAATTTCAGCACTTGTCCCAAAATTTCATCTTGAAAATTGATGACAGTGTCATAAATTGCAGGGACAAGGTAAAAAACTTGGGCGTGTGGTTCGACATGGTGCTCTCTTTTGAGTCTCATGTAAAAGAGATAACAAAGACCGCCTTTTATCATTTGAGGAAAATAGCCAGAATCAGACAAGTTTTGTCAAGCGACACTGCAGAGGTTCTTGTCCATGCATTTGTGTCTTCACGTACTGATTATTGTAATGCTCTTCTTTCTGGGCTACCAAAGAAAAGTTTTAGAGGTCTACAGATGGTGCAAAATGCAGCTGCTAACAAGAACTGGGAAATTCAAGCACATTACCCCTGTACTGAGATCTCTTCATTGGCAACCTTGTCAGGTTCAGCAGATTTTAAGGTCCTGCTGCTCACCTACAAGGCTTTAAACGGATTGGCACCTTCATACCTCTCCGACCTTTTACACCTTTATGTTCCATCCCGTGCTCTACGATCTCAGGACTCTGGCCTTCTAAAGGTTCCTAGAGCCAGAAAGAAGACAATTGGAGTGTGTGCTTTTTCTTTTCCTGCCCCGTTCCTTTCGAACAACCTCCCTCAAGATATTAGGCAGGCATGCTCTGTGGAGGTTTTTAAAACTAAGTTGAAGACACATTTGTTCACCCTGTCCTACATGTCTTAATTCTATGGCTTTTAGTTTTTAAATTCTTACTGTTTAAATTCTTACTGTTTTACTTGTATTCTGTTTTTTACTTGTATTGCCATGTATCGCTTTTATTTATTTATCTTTTTAGTTTCAAATAGTTGTACAGCACTTTGTTTGAAAGCGCTTTATAAATAAAGTTCTTATTATTATTACTTAACAATGACCACATATGACAGAGATTAGTGTCCAAATGTCTGAAGACACCCCTCTTTTCTTGATATTGTGCTTCCAAGGAGTCACACGTTCTTCTGTTTTTTTAAGTGGTGCTGAGCAACAGTTCTCAAGGCTTTCTGCAGAGCTTTAGAAGTTTCAGAGCACTGGCTGCTTTAAGAGGAGAGAAGAGAAAGAGAGACGAGAGCCCACAGTGTCACCAGCTCCAGCACACTGCACTCTGCATACTTGACTAATAGAAAATCTCAATTTTACTGCACACACACGACTCTCAGCTTCATAGGAAATACACAGTGTCTGTGTTGGTGTTGCAGTTCAGTCAGTTGTTGATGTGGAGGCCTCAGTGCTTGTACTCAAACATTACATCAACATCCTGTGTCAGGATAGACACAGGTCATGGAGCTGTCCTCTTCCTGCTGAAGTCAGTCATCGTCTCTGTTTTTATTCACACACATAACCAGATGATTCCTCTCAGGCAACTCCACAAATCACCTACTAATGCTCTGTACTCTTCCTTAGCTTCCTTATGCCCATCACTAATACTTCCAAGCACTCCAACACTTTGTCATATTATCTCTTTAGTTGGCATGCCCGGGCGCTGTAATGAAAGTCTGAGGTGTACAAGGTGAACAGGAATGGAGACAGTACAGACTCCTGCACTGCACATCAGACAGACCACCGCCCAGTCTCACTAACTCTGCTAGTTAATCCTCCATGATGATGGCGGATATGTTCACTGATATTTCCTGTAGCCTCTCTCTCGTTAGCAGCAACTGGAACAATTTCTCAGGAATATTTCCACAGGCTTCTGAGAAGACTTTCCATGACCCAATCAGAATCACAGTTCCAGGTGTAAAAAAATTACCTTTAGGTGCACAGTGTGCAAGGGACTGGCACAGTCAACACTGCAGCCTTACTTCTCTGAGTCTTGAATAGCTTTTCATGCACACATCCTCCAGCCATATGTGTATATTTATCTGGTTTGTTTATTGGTGTTTCTTTACTCTTCCCCATGCTCTTTTTCTTTTTTGATTTTTTTTGTGTGTGGCAAGAGTATAAACCCAAGTCCTGGAGGGTCAAGGAATTACTATCACTGAGTGGCCCTCAGACGCCTGTCCTAAATCAAACAGAACACTTCTGGAACATTATGTTTCGTTGTATCCAACCCCACCAGGTTGCACCTCAGACTGTCCAGGAGTTCAGTGATGCTCTGGTCCAGATCTGGGAGAAGATCCCCCACGACATCATCTATCATGCCCTGACATTGTCACACATGCATACAAACACCTGGGAGACATACAATCTACTGAGTACCATTTTTAGCTGCTACTATGAAATTTTGGCAAAATGGATTAGCCTGCCACATCATTTTTTCTCTTTGATTTCAGCCCTTTATAGGTTGATCATCGATGTGGCATCCTTTCATTCATATCACATTACCCAGTACATATCAGTATAGATATGCAGAATAATTTTTTTTTCTTTATCCAGTTGCGATCTGATGTGTTTTCAGAGCATTCTTTTAATTTTCTGAGCAGTGTACTTATACACTGGTGTAAGTTTTGCATTTACATTAGGAATAAGAGGCTTCATGAATACGACAGCCTTCACAGTATAATGTTACTTTTCCTCACTTTGAGAACAACTTCCATGGCTTTCATGGCTCGGCTTCCTTCCTCACTGGGCAGGGCGAGGGCTTTTAAAGTACCTGCCTTTGTTAGGTGTGCCGTGTGACCCAGAGTGGAGACATGTAACTACATGTAGCTACTATAGTAGATGCAGTCTGGGAACCACTCATCTACATACTGTACACTTTCTTTTTAAATTATCTAATCCTTTTAAAACCATCCTATCCACCTCATCACTGGTTCAGTGAATGGGACCAATTAAAACCCATTTCCAAAAATAGAAATATGATTGCATACTTTTGCCGTTTTTGTTGCAGCAGTACATCATATTTCAGTTTCTATCAAGCGACTAATTTTCCCAAGGGGCCAGATGAGAAACTAGGACTGCTGTGGAGGGCCTCAGCAATGGGCTCATATAGTAAGGAGGATAACATTAATATGAGCAGAACTGGGCTCTGTGTTTTGATGCAGCCCTCCACAACAGTCCCAGTTTCTCACGAGGCCCCTTGGGAAAATTAACTGCCCACGCCTGAGAAATGCGCTAGCTACAAAAATGTTATGACCTGATTATTATGTCTGTTTTCCTCAGCCCATGCGGACTGGCTTTTCAGGGTGAACTTTCTGTTTGACGCTTACTCCACCTACTTTTGCTATGTTACAGATGGAAATTTGATAAAGCGGTTTCACACCTACGGTGCTGAAACAAAAAAAAAAGGTTTTGCACAGAAACCTTATTTAGTCATAGCTACTGCCATTTTTTTTTTTTTTATCTAAACGTACCACGAGGATACTTCCAGTTCCTACGAAAGTGTTACTGTGAACGTGATGTCCTAATAAATTGATGATTTAAGGCTTAGAAAGCCTTGCAGGTTTTGCCTCAGGTAATAATGACCTCTGTCTCATAATTAAACGATAGTAAGTCATAATTAGGAGAAAAGTCTCAGTCAAAAGTCTTTTCGTGTCTCCTTAGGTCGAGTAGGTGAAACAGGTAGGAGTGAGACCTCATCTCCTTCCTATCTGTGCGCGAGACCGCTGTCCCTGACGTCACGGGGTTCATTTATTCCGCTGGCTTCCTGCTGGGGCTCCACTCCGTCTTTCGTAGCGGTACTCGCTACTTTTCGCTTCTCGCCTCACTTCACCACTCTCTCCTAAGTTTTCACGCCGGGGGGAAAAGCGCCGACATTTCTGGTACGTACACGCTTCAAATCGCCTCGTGGAGACGCGCGCGCGCGCCCTTGTGTGCGTCTCTGCCCGTGTATGTATGTATGTGTGTGCTCGTGCTTCTGTAACTGTAAGCGGGGTTTCAGAGCTTCAAGTGCCCGTGCGACAGGCTGTCAACGTGTAGGCAGAGATGCGACACGGAGAAGGGAGGGGTGGCTCAAGGCTGCTGTAGCGCAGCTCCAACAAATTACGCAGATATGAGGACCAGCTGCGACTCTGCTGGCATTTCCCGCACATCGCGCACAAACGTGGCAGCCAGCCACGCGAAACTCTTGCTGCATTTCTTGTGGGGTGGCCACTCTTCCTCGTTTTTACTACTTAAACAAGGAAGGGGGAACTACTCCAGCAGCACAGGAGACTCTTTTAATTTGTGGCGAGGCTCTAGCTGAGGCGCATCGCTTCTAATTTCCTCGCAGATTCTGCTACTAATCACATTATGGGCAGTCACAGCCAAACATTAGTCTGCGTGGTCGGTTTAATCGTCGCCTACTGTGCAAATAGAGTGAGTGGTGACCGTGATAATGATTTGAGGCAGCTGTGTGTAATGAGAATCACAGGCTCACTCTACCTAATGGAGTCTGGCTTTTTTATTTCCCCCCCCTCCTCTTTCATGCTTTTTGTAATTGCACACACTGGCTTTGGTAGAATCTCAAAAAATTACTTCATCACGATGATTATGGTGACATGCTGACTGAAAGAAAATGGGGGAATTGTTGCAATCATCAGAAGGTTTATTTCATTTTTTCCCCTCAGATATTTCTGAGGTCTCCTGAAAATATAAACTTTCAGATGAAGTTTGTCTCTCAATAATTAACACAAATATGTGTATAAAGTTTATTCAGTGCTCTAGGATTTGGCTCTGTTGCCACTCGGTTGGCATACTTTGTTTCAAACTAATTTAACCTGCAGTATAAGTCCGTACAAGTACATAGATGGCTGTGCTTTGTCAACAATTACAGGCAGGAAGTTGATTCTGACTGGAATAAGCAGCTTGTTGGCATTTGCACCTGCAGGATTTGTGTGCTGGTTGGCCTCCCCAGAGAGCGAGAATGAGATTCATGATTATTTTATTTTTTTTGTGGTAGTTGCACTACCTCTACGAACATATTCTTAAAAAAAACTTGCCTAGCAGCAACAAAATACCAAGCCAAACCTCTTTATCGCTAAATCTGTGTTCAGTATAAATCTGTGTTCAGTATAAATCTGTTCAGTATAAATCACCGAAAGTTGCAATTAAGCACATTTAGTAGAATCTTCATTTAAAAACAGGACCAGGATGGTGTCAGTTGGAGATGTTGATGCTACTACACAATCAAAAAGTCAGATGAAAAAACAAAATGGGTTTCTATCAGTTAAGTTTCATTCAGCATCTCTACAGTCTCACCCTCTTGCAAGATAACTTGTGCAACATCATAAAAATAAGTACGTTTGTTAGCAAACAAACCTCTGCCAAATTTTTACTTGCCTTTGTTTTAGTTCTCTTTTTCAAAAGGGAAAGCCAGCCATCCTTTTTTTGTTGTTGGCTAGCTAAGGAAAAATGCATGAAAATGAGCACTGCCAAGGAGCACCAGAAATTTTGTCCATGTAATAAAACGATGTTATCCCCAGTTGTCCATCTTCAAGTGTAAAAACATGCAGTCAGAAATGCAAACCCATAAACCAGTTAACTAATCGGAAGACTGGACCTGTGGCCGTTAAACTTGTGCTTTCAAGATGTTGTAAAGGGCTTTAAAAATGTATGCACAGGGCATACAGGATTACAGCTGGTGTCGTCACACTGGCCTGAGATATTGTTTTTGAGCTTTCATAAGTATTCTTCTGCAAACACCAGGCTATGTATTGCATGTGTCCAGGTTTCGCTTAAGCCTGGAGACTCCAGGGAATGGGGGGGGGGGGTCCTCCCCGAAGATGTTTTGCGCATGAGATGCGTGTTTGTTTTGGTACTTTTTGCATCAGTTTATGATTCTGTCTTTAGTGTGGGGAAGTATCCTACTTAAATCTTAAGTCTTCACTTATTACTGCTTTAAAGAAGCAGGAGCTTCAGCTTTCAGGTCATTCAGAAACCCTCTGTTTTTAAGATTAGCCTTACAACTTTCCTTTTTTGATAAAGGTCATAGGGCTGGATCAGGTGACCCTCCCCTAGATAAGCTGCAGAAGGCCTCTGGGGACTTCCCATGATACACTGTTTTCTTTTTTTAAATTTGCATCTTTATACACCACTCTGCATTTAATCATTAGTTATTAATCTCTGGCTCTCTTCTACAGTGTGACTTTTGTTCTGTCTTCCTCCCCTCACCACCTCACCCCCCGGAGCCTGGTTCTGCTGGAGGTTTCTTCCTGTTAAAGGGGAGTTCTTCCTTCCCACTTTTGCCAAGTGCTTGCTCCATAGGTGGTCGTGTGATGGTTGGGGTTTTCGCTGTATTATTGTTGGAACTACCTTACAGTATAAAGTGCCTGGAGGCAACTCTTGCTGTTATTTGGTGTTATATAAATGAATTCAATTGAATTAATTTAAATGTATTACTCTAAATTTTATTTAGCACATTCAAAAATGAGAGCTAACTGAAAGTGCTTTCCGCTTGATTCAAATGTATTAACGTTCAAGTATGTGAAATCTACAAATAGACGCAGACACGCAAAGGACTCTTTGGGTGTTTGCCTCAGTGACCTTTAGTCATAAATATAAAGTTACAGACTTGTAATATAAGTGAATCTGATGCACAGAGAGCTGTGAAAACACAATTTTTAAAGTTACCAGTGCAACTGAGCTTAAACGGGAGCGAAGTGTTGTCTTCTCTTTGTACCTGTTAAGTTTTGTAGCTGCCACAGACTTGGACAGACTTGCATTACAGCATCCCAAAGCCATCCCAAAGGTGAGAAAAGCATAACTTAAGCCCACTGTAATGTAGGTAGATCTGTCCTCGTCTGGATATTTGATTGCATCACGTCAACATAAGACAGAAAGCACACAATATACAAAGACTTTATCCATAAAATGCAATGAGAGTCAATTTTAACCAGAACCAATTGGAAAAATTACATGTTTCCTTTGTTAAGAAATTTGATGGCCTGAGGATTAAGCCTCCCATCACTCACAATATTATTTGCCTTGCTGCTTTATAAATGTTTTTTTTTTTTTTTTTTTTTTTTTTTTAAGCTTGATAATCAAATTCCCAGCAACCTACCAGCTATTGTTACCATCTTTCTAATTGCCTTTTTCTGCGCCTCAGAGGCTATTACAAACTCAAAGATAATACAGTCAACACACTTTCAATAAAAGCACAATCAAATATGTGAAACATGTATTAAACAATGGTATTTATTTGTTAGCTACCCTTCGCAACACTAAAGGATTTTCTCGTTAAATTTAAAGTAAGGATCCTTAGATTCTTTTTTTTTTACAATTCAAGCATGAACAAAGTGAATTACCATTTGATATCATGACATTTCTATTTTTATTATTATTATTGCCTTTATCTTTGAATTTGGTTAGATTAGTGGTGTTACTATATAAATTTGAGTGTCTGTAGCTCTTTATCATTTAATTCAAAGATCTATCACTCTCCCACTTGCTTGGTATTAGGTGGGGTTTCACATCAGTCAGGTGTGGATTGCTCCTGAGAGCATTTGTCAAAAGCTTAGACTTCTTCTATCTGTAAACCATTAAACCTCAGCCACAGGTGCCCAGTTGGGGCATTATAATGCATTTGATCAATTATTTAGAGTGAAGCATCAGGGATCAACTTGCTGTCTGCCTGCCTGACTGTAGGCTACAGTAGCTCTTTCACAAACACTTGATCAAATGCTTTAGCAGGCCCTGCAAGGCTACATCCAGGGACAGAGCTTTCTGTTCATTCACATGAAGACACAAGATTTGAGGGAGTTTTTCAGTGTAGGCTGATGAGTTTTCAAGGGCAGCTGTATGTGAGGATGCTAGATATGTTCAGGGAGAGAAAGCTTTTACAGTCTTTTGTTCCAGGGTCTTTTTAAAAAATTTTTCTGTGATGTGCACACTTTCTCTGCGGCTTTAAAGGTGTTATTGCATGCCATGATCCATTTTTAGTTTTTTTGTTTGTTTTTTTTTGTTTGTTTGTTTTTTGCTCAGGCTAAGAGCCATGCCTCCCCTCTCTCCCCTGCATTCCCGTTTTTCTTCACGATCGCATCTTGTTTGTTTTTCTCAATTATCTGATCTCTATAATCATAGACCAGGCAACACAAGGAATCATGAGCATTACTAGATTCCTACCTGTGAAGGCAACTTCGCAGCAATTCTTGCTTCTAGCCAAAAGAGTTTTTTCTCCTACAACCCTGGAGATATTGGCCAAAAGAGGCATGCAGTGCTTCCAGATAGGCTCTCGTGGGGCTTTTAATTCTTATAAATATGATTTATAAGTGGGGTGTCTGCCACATGCTGGTATTTCTGGTCTATATTTTGGTCTACCAATCTATACTGCCACTTTGATATTGTTCCTTTCAATAGAGCTGGGTGAATTTTAAAAAAAAAAGAAAAAAAAAGAAAAAAAGAAATAAAGGAAATAAAATTACACCTCAATTACTCCTCAACCACTTGGGGAGTGGTTGCTGGAGGTTGGTGTCTGATGCTAGGTGGAATCGCTCATAAACGGCACCATAAACCTTGTGACTGTCGTTTCTGACTCTTCTGAAAACACTTACGGAAGTGCAAAGCAAACCAGAAACTGAGACAACCACTGGCAGGTGGTCAGTGAGCAGTCTCTAGGCCTGTGTGGTTTGCCCTACTTGCAGTGGACGGTAGTAGGCATGCCCCCAAGCAGACAGGACTTATTAGTAGCAGCAAGGATTTTATATTTTTTTTTTTTTTTTATATTTATGTGACACATAGAACATGTTCAATGTAGTTTTATTTGTATAGGACCAAAACAACAGCACTTGACTTTGTAATATGAAACTCTTTAAGGTGTTGGCATCACCAGCATTGGTGTTGTTTCACTAGGAAGTGAAGCTACACTCCACCACACTCAACAATGGACTTGTTTGCCAACTGCTGCTTTGAGTGGTTAGTCTGTGTTGGTTGACTTTAGAGTTTGAAGGCGTTTTAAAGGTCAGGCTTGGACATAAAATTTTTTAATAAGGTTTTTTTTTTTTGTTTGTTTGTTTTCCTCCTACAAACTGTCGGCTATCATGCAAAACGTGTACAAAAATGGTTGCTGGACTAACACTAGTAATTTGAACATGCATTGTTGGATATACTGCTAAATTAGAATGATAATTTAGGCAAGTAGTGAATCAGTGTGATTGCAGTAACTAGCTGCAGATAGTACTACAGTTTGCAGAGGACTCATGAGTGATTGAATCAATGATCAGATGGGTTCATCTTTCAGGAGGTGCTTTGCATTGACCATTTACAGTTAAATGTGGGCTAATCCACATTTACTGGTTTGTAAAATCACTTGGTTTTACAACCCCGATTTTTGGTGCATTACTTTTTTCTTTTTTTTTCCGATTGGTGTGCATGTATCCTTTTGGTATGACTCCTAAGCTGTGGTTTTTAAAAGAGGCCACACGCTTCCTGTCTTGTGGCCACACTCAGCTGGCTTCAGGCACTTAAACACTCTTTAGTTTTTATGTTGCGTTTCCTTCAAGGGCCCTAAACGAAAAGCAAACAAAACTAGAAGGATGGTTATTTGCACACACCGACGCACACAGGGGACAAATCTACAGCTGCAACAGAATTAATAAATGCCTGCAGCAAGCACCTGGGGGTTTAATACACCTGATTTGTTGTCCTGGCTGGGGTAGTCTTGGTTATTTAAGCACCATAACACAGCAGCGTGATGTGAGTGATTGTCTTGCATGTTTGCAGTTTAAATGCCAGGATGAGCAGGCTGACACACCTCCTGACTTTCTAAACTCTGTGGCCTGTATAACCTTTGCATGATTGAACACTGATCCTGTTGGCTCCTGTTCTTTAGCTGGTACTTTGAGATGGGTCAAACCAGTGGCCAGAAAAACAGTGTTATGTAATGCATTTTCCACACAGTTTAATTCATATGATAATCCAGTTTAAGCATATGCACATCCTCCTTAGTTTAGCTGTGACACTGCTGTTTTCAGAGTTGCTCTGCAGTGTGAGTTTGAGTAGTTTGCTCTGCTGGACACCTGCGGTTATGTTGTCCCCATTACCTCTGCTCTTTTGATCCAAAATAATCCTCTCACAGATATGTGTGTTCTTTACTTGATACTTTGATCCTCTCCAAAACGGAAAAAAGAAATCTGGTATGGGAAGCCAGCAGTTGGCTGTTCTGTGACCATTTTAAATAACTTGACATTCTGGTGCTCGTTTTCTTCAAAAGGCAGACTTGGCTTTGTGCTGTAAGCCAACTACTGTCAGCAACAAGTGAAAGATGGCAACAGTAGCTGGCCGGTCAAATAGCTTCACATTTGTGTCATCCACTTTTACTGCCAGTGGATTTAGGTGTGTCACGGACATTGTGAGCCTCGGGCCGTGCACACGCTCCAGCCTCTCGAGCCCAACTTCCTCCCCCATATGACCTCATGCATTGACAGCTTTTGTGGGGGTTTTCGTTTTGTACCTTGAAACATTGGCATGTTCAATCTAATTTTTTTTTTTTTTTTTTTTTTTTTTTCCATAATATTGATATGTAAACTAAAGTTTGTGCAAATAGTTAAACTGCTCAGCAAGTGTGGGAACCCTTTGAGAAACACAGCCCACAGATCATCTCAGGAAGAAGCCGGATCCTAAAAGTAGATAAATGACAGAAATGCGCACAAAGCGACGGTGCCTCTTCTGCTTGTGTTTTCAGTATCTTAAGATTCATCATAGGAATGATCGGATAACCTTATCAATAAAATCTTATGTAGAGTTTGAGAGTGTGGGAGAATAATAGTCTAGAGTGCAGAGGTTTAATAAACTACACCTGATGTTTGGGTTTGCTGAATAGAAGATAAGAGACAAGGGGCTTCAATGTTCCATATTGAAACCGAAAATTTAATTTAACCTTGGATCTGAAAGTTCATGGAGTTCACGCAGTTCTGATAGGCTGATTCTAACATCAGCCTCTGTCAGCTGATGGCTCAGCTGAGACCCTTTTGTGTATCCCATTGGCAAATTTCCCCAGCTTCTCCATTTCATGCTATTTCTGACTTAATGTGCTCCCGCTTGCCTTACCCTGACAGTTGGTCACTACAATAGATAATCAAGCTCAGTTACTGTGTTAATGTTAAACAGTGCTGTCATTTGCTCCCATTAGTAGGCCTTTCAATCGCTCGACTTAAATGTGGCATTTCTAATATTCTGTACAGTTTCCCTTACTAATAACGCATAGACAAATTTCTTATTCTTACATGTCTGTATCCTAGTTTGGTTTTTTTTTTTTTTGTTTGTGTTTTTTGTATTACTTTACTACTATTAAAATTTGTTTTCCCTGTCATTGCTTCAAGCTGCAGAATTTCACGACGTTACATGGTGTGGATGCCCCTTTCAGTTGAGTTTTAAGGCCAGTCACATTATGGGCAATGTGTGATGTTTTTAATAAGGTCAGTCTCAGGCCTGGTATAACCTCAAAGCTATATCAGACTAAAATATCTGTCTTTATAATATAGATATTTATAATAAAGACCTTTTATAATCTCTCTCTCTGGTGTGAGTGCTGTTCTGCCCTCACTCAGTGAAACTTGGTCCTAGTTGCAGCAGGGATCAGACGGATGTACAGCTGGAGCTTGGCACTTGGCACAAGATGTGATGCAGCAAACGGTGCATCTGCAGCACAGGCCAGGGATCCACAGAGCGTCTACAGCAGTGGGACCTGGGGAGTTGTTCCTCACATCAGTCCATATGAGCTACAGAGCCCAAACAGCTGCAGTACCGTGTTAGCAAAAGTTATGCAATCAGTGTCCAGAGTTAATGTTTGTTTGATATTTTTAATCATCTGCTGTGTACGAGCGATTGCTCTGCATCGGAGCAGAATTCACTGACAGTTTTTAAGTCTTCAGGCTGGTGGCAGTGCCTCTTGGCATTTGGTGAGGATTGTGCCCACCAGGATTTTTCCACCAGCTGACAATGAAAATAAGGTATCAGTGTAACCCCTGACTTGGTGTCTAGTTTTCAAGGAGTAAATCAGTTTATGCGGCATGTCGTGATGTGCTGTGGACTCGAGTTTTCTCAAGCAACCAGCCATCTGGTGTGGAAATGAGCCTCATGTAAAGCGATCTGTAATGTTTACCAGATGCTTGGAGTTTAGTGTAATTTAGCCCTTTTATATAACTGAAATGAAACATAAGATAGGAGAGTGTAGAGCTACACATTATCTCGGTGTTGCCCGAGGAGAGAGGAGGATGTTGCCCACCCCCGTCCTAGTCTGACTGTGCAAACCTGAATAACCAGTTTAACTGTAACTACGTGTGTGGCGATGGTGCCAAAATGCAAGCATGAATGACCACGGAATCGCCCTTTAGCACTGTCAATGTGAACAAAAGAGCTGGATAGCTAACATGGAATCTTAGTTTATCCCCTTTTTAAAACTTTTTACACTTTAACCTACGGTAGTTAAACAATCTAAGATGGCTGCAAGTATAAACTGCAGGTTTCTGTGGATTTTTGTAATAATTTTAGAAAGCCATTTAATGCAAACTTTCTTGTAAGGCACAGAAATGACTCAGGATGTGGCGGAAGCTGCTCAGAGGAAAGGATAAAGTCAGTACGAGCAGACCGTGATAACGATTTGCATGGTTGTTTCTGTATGAAGGATGGACGAATGATTCGCTTAGAGTATACATGAATAAATCTAATAGAAAATCATAATAGCTTGAATGTCCAAACATTAGTTTCTTGTATTTTGTGTGTTAATTGGTTGAATGGACCTATCATCACTCTCAGTATATCATTTTCCCAGTGGAAATTAGGGAAGCTTGCTGTGTTGACCTTCTGATCTCATTTAAAGCCAGCTACTGTGTGTTATCACACAGGCAGACCAATGCACACATAAATAAAAACGCTTCATAATAAATAAAATCATATAAATTATATTCACAATAATGCAGTTTGTTCTGAAAGCCACATTCAGACACGCTGCACAGGATAAAGTTCTAGCAGGACAACAACCTAATAGTAAAACTGGAGATGGATTTGGATTTCTGTAACGGTGCTGTACAATAATAGGCTCCAGTCAGCCGACGGGAGAAAACCACCTGTGTTAATGATTATGTGAATTATCTATCCTAGTGGCCCGTTATCAGCTGGACGGTGTCATTCTTTATAAAAGCCAATAATCCGACTGATAAAGTTGACACACATCAAAGTGCTTTGTCTACTGCAGTGTTTGCAGACTTGGGTTTAGAGCTGCTATCAACAGCTGATTTGATTTTGTGTGCGTTTGTGTTTTACAAGCCAGGCCACAGAACACTTGTTTCATATTTGGATTATCATTTAATAATTTGGTGCATTTAAAAAATGAGTAAATGCATAAAATAACATTTCCACATGCAATTATTAATTCATTATTTTGTCAGAAACTTACTGTTAGCCATTATGTTCTTGGGGAAATCCTCGTTAGTGGTATTACAGCACTATTCTAAAAATAAACAATACTGTTCCTATAGTTCATGGAAATTATTCAGCTTGTTAAAGTTACATTTGCATATTTGGAGCCCTTTCAAGGACAGCAAAGTTGTGTGCTGTTGGCTTTTGTTTTCCTAATATATAAAATTTTCCAGGTCCTACTACTTCCTTTTGATTTATAGTAAGCAAACCATTTAATTGGTCTCTACTTTAAAGAGTTGCATAATTGATGAAGCCAATAGATTCTTACTTTTAGCATTAAATAATCAAAACATACTAAAATAACCCTCCCAGTCAGCTGTGGATACTTGTTGTTAAAAAATATATATATATATATATATATATATATATATATATATATATATATATATATATATATATATATTTATTTTTTTTAAACCCCCCCCCCCCCCCCCCCCCTCTCTTCTGGTTCAGTTACATCTGCCGTCACCCTTCTCCAACTAAACCTACTTCAAACCAGTTTAGAGAAGCACTGGCATGTTTAAAAACTTTGCTGTGTTGGAGACTTTTTTAGACTATTTTAAAGTTTGATTTGAAGTGCACAATGACTTGCATGTTTGCAGCATTTCCTGGTGTGGTGTTTTCAGAATGAAGCTGATGTTACAGGCTGATTAAAGTTGGCACAAAGCAGGTTTGACAACCTTGAAATTCCTCAAATGTGAGTCTGTGTAGGACTTCACTGTCTTTGTAACACAGCTTTATTTTATTTTACTCATCTTTTTCCTATCATGTCTGTGCAGGTTGTGTGGTATTGAGAGACTGCAGACATCATGGTGAACATCCCAGAATACTATGCAGGAAAAAACGTGCTGATCTCCGGAGCGACCGGCTTCATGGGCAAGGTACAGTTGTGGTTTTCACCAGTTAGCAGCTAGCAGGACTGAACCCAGCAATATGAACTTTGCTAATCTTTAAAGTGGCTATCTGAAGAGTTTCCAGTCTGAAGCACGTTACACACACTTGACTTGAGTTGCATGTTAAAGTGAAGTGGCGCACACGATGACTCTCCATCAGCTGGAATGTCTCTGCACAGCTGCAGCCATCCAGTGAACTGCAGTGTTGCAGTTTTGTGATGATGCAAACACATCGAATTCTATTGTCAGCTATTATTTTGCAGTATAGAGCTCAGCAGTGACCACTCACTTTAAAGGCTCTGGTTGCAGAAGTGAATTTCTCATTAATTTCCTCCAGTGACGCATCACATCTTTTATATAAAAGATTTAAGCCTCAAACCAAGCTGAGCAGCTGTGAGTCAAAAATATTTGATTTGGGTCCTCAAAATAAAGGAAAATGGAAGAAAGCAAAAGTACAAGAATATGTACAGAACTAATTTTTGGCAAGAGGAAAATGAATACTCAACCCATAATGCATTGCAAATCTCAAGTTCCAACTTCAAACATCTTTCAACCTTTTCAAATTTGATCTTTTTCATTATCACAGTGTTTTATATGGTTAATAAAAATGTTGTACATTAATAGTTTAATATGTTTTAGATTGTGGTGTTTTGGCAAAGTAAATCCTCGTTATTGATATACAGTGTTTGAGTTTTTTGTTTTTTTTGTTCCCCCCCCCACCCCTCAGGTCTAGTGAGTGTCAGGTTTAAACATTTCCATGGCAACAGCATAACCAGTCAAATATCACCATTTCATTTTAAGATTTTGGGTAGAGGAGAGTTTGGGATAAAGGGCGTCTTAGCTTACCTTTGCTTATCCTAGCTACCATAAGATTTCCTATTAAAATGCACCTTTTTTTTTTTTTTTTCTTCCCCCCCCCCTTAGACAGTCATCTTTCCCATTTAGCCAGCTAAATAGCATCTAAAGCCACATAAAGGTTTTGATTGGTTGTTGATGTTGGGGCTTATTGGATTCCATTTCTAAGCTGCTTTTGGTTAGTGACTATATAGCAGTCATGGTGATGATAAGAGTCATGTCCTGAATTTCTTACTTCCACTTTACTTAAGCTGTTAGAGGAGAGTCGGAAGGCCTCTTAGTCAACCACAGTGTAGTGGTTAACACATTCAACTTGCATGTGACAGACCCCAGTTTGAGATGGGGATGGGACACGAAGTCAGCCTCACTGTGTTCACAAGCTAGTGTAGTCCTAGTGCCAGTACCAAGCCCACATAAGTGGGAGTTGTATAAAGAGGACTCTGGTGCAAAATCTTTGCCTAATAAAATATGCAACTTCTTTGAAACAAGAGAGAAGCCAAAATCTTTTTTCTTCTGTATCAGTTTGTCTTTTGAGAAGATTTAGCAGGACTGACCATTTGTAACAATCTCAGTCCAAACTGAGTCATTTTGCTTGCTTGTTTTTGAAGGTGCTGCTGGAGAAGCTGCTGAGGTCCTGTCCAGAAGTCAGATCAGTCTATGTGCTGGTCAGATCGAAAGCTGGTCAAAGCCCTAAAACCCGCATCTCTGAAATGATCAACAGCAAGGTGAGTAATGGGCAAAGAGAGAGGATGGTGTGATGTGATGAATGGTTTTGAGGCTCTTCTATGGCTGGCGGACGGAACAAAAGTGGCACACAGAAATTATACTGCATATTTTTGCCACTGCTTCCATCAACAATGAACACCCTGTGGCCTGACAAGCAGCAACGTGTTGGTGAAGCAGCATCTGATAAAGATTATGCAGAAACCCCCCACACAGTGATACTACCACATTCTTTGGGAACAGTTTTCCAGTTTGATGCCAAATGCAATGTTTAAAAACAAGGAAAAACAAAACAAGGAATAACAGGTTGGTCTGAGAAGTGATGACTCTTCATCCTAAAGTGTGACTAGGTCAAAAAAAAGAGAGTTCTTCTGCAGCGTGACGGTCGAAGGATTTTTGTCAGTGTATTTGGTTATGGTCTTCTGTAACTTCCATGTCGTACTGACTTTACTTTTTTCACTATTTTAGCTGTTTGAAAAATTGCAACAAGATCAGCCGGACTTTGCAGAGAAGATCATCGCAGTGAACTCTGACCTCACACAACCGGAGCTGAATCTGAGTAAAGCGGACCAGAGCATCCTTGCTGAAAACATTGACATCGTCTTCCACTGTGCTGCCACTGTCCGCTTTAGTGAGCCACTCAAGTGAGTTATTTTTTTGCTCTTTTTAAATTTCTATTTTAGTTTCAAGCTGTATGGTTTTGTGTTTGGGGCTCCTGATTGTAGCTTGGCTCATTTATATTCTGACCTTGCACCTTCCTTCGTTCTTTGCCTAAAACTTGCTGCTTTTAGCTTCTCCTAAAAAGCTTAGTTTCTTCTTATTAAATTCTGTGAGCCTGGTAAAGGGCAGCACCTTAGTGCGTGCGCTGTACTGCCTTTTTTTATTTTTTATTTTTTTATTTTTTTTAATAGCTGTTATTTATTCAAATGAATGGTGATGGAGAGTTTGCTTGGCTCAGCACTAGAAAAAAACAGCAGTGTTGACGGACCGCCCACTGTTGTTTTGAACCACAGAGACTGATGACACCTGACCCGGCATGCAAAGAGCATGCCTGGAGCTGCTTTGAGATTTAACTCTTGCAGCCTTTTGGAGATGGTACATTATGCTTGGAGTAAAATATTTATGCTAAATGGGTGGAATTGGATGCTGTTTATCATTAGTATTGAGGACATTTGTGTTCTTGTTCAAAGTTTTTGGGCAGTGTGCAAGCAGGAAATTGTGCACATCGGTGTGGTGTAGATTTTGAGTCAGACTAGGAGGCTGGGTAAACATTGATAAGGAACTTTTGTTTGTGGAAGCTTAAATGACACTTCTGTGTTTTGTGATGACAGATATGTGAACGTTGTGTAATCAAAAAGGAAGTGAGCATTTTTAGGTGGAGCTGCAATCACGTCTTGCTTTACTGACATTTAATATCCTGTGTCTTACTCTCTTTCACTCAGGGATGCAGTGCAGCTGAATGTCCTGGCCACTCAGATGATGCTGGCCCTGGCCCACAGGATGAAGCACCTGGAGGTTTTTATTCACATCTCCACAGCCTATGCCAACTGTAACCGAGAGCTCATTGAGGAAGTTGTCTACTCTCCCTCCGTAGACTACCGAAAACTCATCGATACTCTGGAGTAAGCTGATCTGGACTGTTTTCAAACAGCATTGACACCAAACGTCTGGTTCACGTGTGCAGATATTAGGACGTAGCAGTCATTGCTCAACGGCAGCATTAAGTTTTTAAATGTGTTTTTTTTTTTTTTTTTTTTTTTTTGTTCCCCCCCCCCCCTGACTTTAATAGATTAAAAGCAAGTAGGAAGTGCATTTCAAGATTAATGCCAGTGAAATAAAGCGAAGCACTTCAGCTTAACTCTGGCTTTACAGTAAATGGCTCAAGATAGATTAGTAAAGTCTGTGGAGTAGAGATTAGTGCTATGATTCTGGGGGATTTTATGTACAGAGCTGTTCAGTGAACGTTTGAGTGCGTGTGCAAAGAGACAGCATGCAGAGTTTGTTGTGTACAGTACACACTGATCTTCTGGATGGGCAGAGTTGCTCGAGGCTGTGTAGCGGTTGAATAGTGATGAGTGAAACGACCTAATGAGCTGGAATATCATTTTTCCTTTTGCCTCAACTTTGGCTTTTATGTGGAAGGTGGAGCTAAGGGGCACTGTTGGCACACGTAGTTCGCTTTTCAGGTTTCTCTTTTTACCTTGTGCCAGTTATGTAATCATGACAATTATGTTGTTTGCGTTTCTTTGTTCTGAGCACATTTTTAAGAGTGCAATCACATGTGGTTTACATGGAAAAGAGGCTTCAAACTCTTTTCCCACCTGGTCCGTTTCACCCCTGAAAGCGAAGTCGGAGACTTTTGTTTTTTGTTTTTTTGGGGTTTTTTTTCCCCCCTCACACTTGAGTCCAAACCAGTCCAAAAGAGCAAAAGCTTAACAGACTTGCTGCAGACCAAATAAATTAATAAAACTGTGGGCACTGGTAATGAAATGAGGAATTTTGGTCCATTTAATGAACTTGTGCATTTCTTTAGACATCAAACAGCAGTTATTCTCTTTACACACATTATCTATAGACTGTATATGATACATGGATGTGTATACACATCCATTTATTTATTTATTTATTTATTTATTTATTTATTTTATATAAAAGCAAAAACATAGAAGTTGCCATTTCGAGATGCCCACAACTTTCTGAATTCCACATTGTATAGACTTTGGATGTTTTTGGTGTTAACTGTGAGAAGTCAGAATGTAGTACGGCCGTCCCAAAATCCCTTCTTTGTTCATTGTAGTTTTAGAGTAATCTTTGATGAGTGAACTCTGTTAGTTTGGCTTTAATTTGAGCTCATTACTACTTGTTTGCCCTTTCCCCTGGTGTGTTTGTTAGTGAAATGTTGTGTGTAATGAGAGCATGGTGCAGTGTGGGAGAGACGATGACATTTTACACAAACAGGTTTAAGCAGTTGGTAAATTTTTCCTAAAGTCTAAAGGAAAATAAAGTGAAAAGAAGGAAACAAATATTATTGTTTTGGCTATTATACTTTTGTCCTGTAATTACAGCTGGTTTGATTTTTGTGTGTGTAAGGCTCCCCTCGAGGTGTGGCTTCCTGAAGCTTGAAGTGAGTTATTCTGAACAGCAGCAGTAGTGCTAGTGACAGATGTGACAACCTACAATACGTAGGTATTGCGAAGTGTTGAGGGGAACGTGTCATTGCCTTTTGGTAATTCTCTGGGCTTAAATATTGTTGGCGCGGTCACCCAGACAGTCATTAGTATTGGTGAATGAGCAATATTTCTGTTTACTTCAGACTGGAAAGCTTTAATTTCTTTATTTCAGCGCTTCAGGTCATAAAATTAAATGAAGCAAATTCAGGGCTAATCTTGTTTTTGTTTTTGCTTTTTTTTTCCCCTCTTGGTCCAGCTGGATGGATGATGATCTGGTATCTACACTGACTCCCAAGCTAATTGGAGAACATCCCAACACTTATACCTTCACCAAATCTCTGGCCGAATATATGGTGCAGCAGGAGGCTGGAGACCTCAACGTAGCCATTGTCAGACCCTCCATAGTTGGAGCCAGCTGGAAAGAGCCCTTCCCAGTGAGTAACTCCAGATGCTGGTGTTACGCTTTGTTTTCATTATTACTGTAGAACCTTAAATTGCTAAAGAACAATGCATGCTCTTGTCTTTTTATATATTATTTGGATTTGTCTCCCACCCACCCCAGTGTGACTTTTAGACGATTGAACATCTGCCTGAACGTTGTTATATTTCAGCTTTAATATTTTAATTGCTTTTGAGCCCAAAGTTTGTCATTCAGCTTTGGTGAGTAAGCGCTTTGTTTCAACATTAATATTCTGTCTTTCAGGGCTGGATTGATAACTTCAACGGACCCAGTGGGATATTCATTGCAGTAAGTACACAGGAAAAATCACTGTAGGTGGGGTCTAGAAGTCTAAACTGTTTTATGATTGCTCGTATTTACAGCACAATAGGAAAGCTTTGAGTGGTATTGAAGTATTTAAGATTCTGGTGGTAATTTTGCTGTTATTCACAATGATTGGTTTCATAAACAACTGTGCTGTGTGTTTACTTTGAGCTAGTTTTGGTTTATTAATTGTTACAAATTCCGTTGTGTGATTTGGACTCTGAGTCAGAAGGGTGCAGTGAATAATTTGCATCTTGCACACTAGTATACCAGGACATCCAGTATGCCCCCCCCCCCCCAGAACGAATGACACCTACCTGAATATGAATGGTTGACCCAGTTAGATGCCCGCATATAAAACGCACCAAATCCTGAAATGCATTCCTGCCTGCAGCTGAAATTCTTGAGATGACAGATTGATCGCTTACCTGAAATACTCTGATGGATTTATGAGACCTTTTGTCCGGAGTGAGAATGTTCTTTTTAAAGATGACAAACTTCTGTCTCTGTATGTCTTTACACAACATCTTCCTATTGTAAACATTTGTTTCTTTCTGTAATTTTTTTTTTCAAGTAATATGTTGAAGTTTATGTTTTGGTTTGGAGGCCAGAATTATTATCAGTTGCATTAATACTTCCTCTACGCCACCCCCTCTTAGGCTGGTAAAGGGATCCTCCGAACAATGAGAGCATCTAACAATGCTGTGGCTGACCTGGTTCCTGTGGATGTGGTCATCAACACTACGCTGGCTGCAGGCTGGTACTCAGGATCACAGGTGCTTAACAGGTGAGAGACCCACATATTAACAGAACTTTAGTCAAATCTGTTTTTGAGTTCATCTTAGCTCCTCTGACATCTTTCCTTTTGTACTGCAGGCCTAAAAGCATACCTGTGTACAACTGTACAACCGGTGGGATTAACCCGTTTCGCTGGGGAGAAGTCGGTAAGACAATTTCTTGCCTAAACGCAGCCTATGAGGGGGGGGAAGCCCCTGACAGTGGAAGCTTCTGCGCTTTAACGTGGCGTCTAATGATATACCCTCACTGTAACCTGATTCCTGGCCGGCCACACCCAAAGCAGAAGCTTTTGTTTACCTGTCCCTTATGGATATTGTTTTAGGGCAGGAAAGTATCCCAAGCGTATCTTTCCCCAGTATAGAAGTTGCACATTTTGGAAAACTGTTCTTTATCTCATCATGTGCTGTATTCATGCTGAATACTCCTAATGCTTTGCATTTAAACATCATGGTTTAAACTGTAGGTCCTCCTCTGAGTGCAGTGTTTTAAGCTTTTAAATGCATAACCACTATGTCCTAAAACTTGAATTCTGGTGTGCTGGCAGTTCAATTACTGAGCCAGGTGCAGGGCTAACATGTATAAAATTACGGTGACAGCAACTGTGACAGAACAAGCTTGAGTCACTCCCCTTTAAAGTTTCACTGTGTATTAAAAAAGGTGACAGATAACGGCATCACAGTTTCAAATAGGAACTGAAAAGGAAATGACTTCATCAGTTCATGTAGTGGCTCGCCTCAGGGTTTAAATGATATTACACAACTTCTCTGTTTGCAGATCTTGACTTCTGCTGCATACAGTGCTGTGCAAAAGTCTCGAGCCACCCCTCATTTATTTACTTTGCTTCAAAGTTGCCAGTTCTTTATTATTATTATTATTATTATTATTATTATTGGTGGTCTTGAGTAACAGTTCTCCAGGCTTTCTAAAGGTCCTTTAAAGTTGTTTTTTTTTTTTTTTTTTTGTTAGCTGCTTTTTCATTTATAAAAGAAGTGAGACAGGGACACTGCACAAGAACTGGAGCAAAAACCAGTGGCAACCGGTCTGATGGAGGGATTCATCCAAATGTGAAATTATTGTTCAAATCATCAGTATGTACACAGGTGGTCAAAATTTCACCGTGAGTGTCTACACCCATCTATAGAGCAGGGGTGGAGGCTCTGTCATTGTTTGTGGCTACATTTCAGCCAGTGTTGTTGGAAATCTTGTCAAAATTGGAACTGTGAACACAAACGTACCTCTGACTGATCCACTATGTAGTACCATCTGATTGGCAACAGTTCCATTTTTCAGCATGACGATGATCCTGAACACACAGTAAACCTGGATGGAAAAGTTTAGGATCATCTCGACAAAGAACGGAACAAAAGGCATCCAAAATTCAAAGAAGAGCTTTAAATGTCTTTAAAGAACCCTGGAGAACAGTTCCTGAGGACTACTTAAAGAAATTACAAGAAAGCTGCCCATATTTGTCCCTTTTTATTCTCTTTTCTTCCTCCACATGGAACATCCCCTTACGTTCATTTTGATAGTTTCAACAGGTTGCTGTCTGAGTTCTCATATTGAGGTGAAGTGTGATTATTCTCACACTGAGCCATTCAACAGCAGTAACAATTAGCTCAAATGTATAGGAGGAGTCAACAGGACTGAACAGGCCAATCGCAGCAGTTGCAGGCTGATCGGTGCACAGGTGGTGGAGGTGCACATGTGGTTACATCAGTTGCTGTTATGACACACCTGTGGTGTAGATTTAACACTGAAGCATAAATCCCATGTAATGCTGCCATTTTTAGATTATTTGTTATTATTTTAGCACACTTTATCTAGCTAGTGTCCTAACAGCTAAGGCACTTGAAAACTAGGAATCCTACTTTTCTAGTTCCAGTACAAACCTTGTCGTTTTGTATATCTGCATAGTATAGTTTTCCCACAGGTCTCAACCTTCTAGCCAGTCATAAAAAAGCTATCTTAACGCTGCTCATTGATGACTTGTGTTGAACAACCTTCTGTTTCTTAGAGTACCATGTAATATCCACATTCAAGAGGAACCCCCTTGAGCAGGCCTTCCGTCGGCCCAATGTTAATCTCACATCCAATCACCTAATCAATCAGTACTGGATTGCCGTGAGCCACAAAGCTCCGGCCTTCCTCTATGATCTGTACCTCAGGCTGATTGGACGAGAACCCAGGTAACCTCGTCATTGCCGTTTCGGATGTGCCGTACCGCTGCTGTTCTAACAGAACCCCTCCCCCAAACACACACACTCGCATTTCCGCCGGCTTACTCTGTCACCCTTCTTTTATCGAAGTAGCCTAACGTCATAGCTGCAGTGCTGCTGTGTTAAAGATGCTTGTGTGCAGTTTTGCAGATGAAGAATGTATAACCCAGCTGTTCTCCTGAACATGCTGGGTTCTGCACTCTTTGCATCTTTCTAATGTGTGTATTTTCAGTTAGATTTCCAAAACCTCGGCACAAAGTTCACTTCAGTCCAGCTCATAAATGGACTGAAGTGGACTCGCACTGTTTTTTGTTTCCAAAGAGTAGATCCAGTGTTCTGTTGTGCTGCTAATGAGACGATTACAGTGGGCCTGCATCTTTCCTTGTATCAAAAGGAGGAGAAAATGAACGTGCATTCCTTTTCTTCTCGTCCTCTGTGTCCTTCCTGTTCCGTCATATGTGATTCTCTCTCCTACAGAGTACTGTATAAACATGTCCTTCAAGACCAATCCCTTAGAGCAGGCTTTCAGAAGGCCCAATGTCAATCTACGCTCCAACCCCTTTACTAATCAGTACTGGACCACTGTCAGCCACACGCTACCAGCCCTGCTCTATGATGGCTATCTCACGCTGATGGGCCGGAAGCCCCGGTAAGGTTGCAACTGCCCCTCAACCCTCTCCTGTCTGCCAGTCTGCCCCCTGCCTCTCCCAATTTCCCCACACTCCACTCCTCCCTGAATGTGTCTTTTTTTTATTTTTTATTTTTTTCTGGGAAGGTGGAAACAAGGGCAGAAGGAACAATGTTTGCAGTGTCTTTACTTGACGTCAGCTGTTAATGTAGGCAGTATCCGAGCATGCGTTTTCAATTCAAAGAAGATGCCACGTGCCCTTCCTTTTTTTTTTTTCTTTTTTCTTTTTTTTTTTTCTCGTGAACAAGCCATGCTGTGAACATGACATCCATTATCCACCGGTCTTCACCCAATCATGGAAAATTCTGAGGCACCGCGGGACTTCTTGACCAATCAAGAAAGTTGTGCTCAGTTGGACATCTTGTGTCTCACTGAAAACAACACTACTGCATGCAAACTGATTGGTAATTCATTCTTAGTCTAAATTCTAAAGCCACAAATATTTCAGACGGTAAAAGTGACACCTTTACAGTTTCAAAATCAGCAGTGCTGTTTCTGATTAAAAAATAAATAAATAAAAAAATGAATTGGACAAAAATAATTGTGTTCAACTGTCTGAAATACTCATGGATGGCTAAGTGGGTAATTTGTATTGAAGCTAACTGGCTTTGTCACCAGCTACAAGAAATGATTATCCCTGCTTCTGTGTGCTGATCATCCATGCATGTTTGTCACATCTTTGAATCATTCGTGTTTGCAGAAGGAATCTGAGTCATATCAATGTGCCTTCATTAGTGTAACAGTTTAAAAGGACGGCATTACAGGCCTCGCGTTGAATTGTGCCATTTCTGTTCATGACAAAGTGAAACGTCTGAAGTAATTTGATCCAAAAGTGGTTAACATTTACAATTTACTGGATGACAAAAAAGGTGGCATTTGAAGACTCGGATCCCTTTTATCAACATTGGCTGCTGCTTTGCACACTGATCACAACATCTCCTTGAATCATTCCTACTAAAAATTTGATTACCTCCATCTGAACTAACACAAAAATTAAGTAACATAACTGGATTCATCTGTGTTACCAGGAGGACAATATCACCTCCACTGTCAGTTTATTTTCTGAGGAATTTAAGCTGATTGAGTTCATTTTTGTGTTGAGCTTTAATTATTTTGGGTAAAATATTGACCTAGACTAAATTTGGGTCATGGGTTCATTTGAGAGTGAACTGTCTGTCCTCCTGGCCTATAAACGGATTAAATCCAGCTGATTTGTTTGCTGATTTGTGTCACTCACTTTGCCGCAGGGAAGAAATTGCCACCTTGACTTGCAGTGCTATGAAAAAGTTTGCCTGAAAGATAGGAGTATTTTCCAAACTATAACCTTACTAAAAATTGTGAAAAAACTATGACCTCCAAATGTCCAAATCTGGGGTTTAATAAAATTAATTACATGACTGAATTTAAATTGTCTGGAAAAAATACAACATGCTTTCTTGGTTCTCTCCGGGAGTAAGAAAAAGTTTTAAAGTGCTGGCAAAAGAAAATGATGTGGAGTGGCTGACGAATCAGTTTTCCACAAAGCTTAATAAAACACTTTCTTGGCACTTTTTAAGATTTTGACTGGACTGGAACAATAAAAGTTTAGATCAATAAATCAGCCACAGCATTAAATCCACCTACCTAATAGTTTCAGATTGGTTAGAAAACCTAAATGAAGCAATCTGGTCATGGACAAACATCAGCTGGGATGTACCTTTGGTTTCTGTCACCAGGACTTTGGCATTACTAGTTTGAGACTGTGGTTTCTAACACGGAGTGTTCACTTCTTCTGTCATTTGCTTTAACGCTGTGGCTGATGGCTACCGTATGCAATCTCATAGCACTGTACAGCTCAAATGATCACTTTTTTTTTTTTTTTTTTTTAAACCAAAATCCGCTTAATCAAATGTGCAAATCAGTGAAGTCATGCCCATAGCGTAATCGGAGAGGTCAAATCAATCTGAGATATACTGGAATAACAAATTTGACTGCAAACGGTTAATTTATAGAAATCATTGCTCTCTCTGGTACCTGTCTTTTACAGTCTAATATTTCTCTAGACTGTCTAACCTCTGCCCCTGCTCCCAAACACTTTGGCACACTCTTCTCCTTTCCTTCTCATCCTGCCTCTTTATCCCACCACTCTTTATCTGTCCTGTCCTCTTCCTCATCTCCCCTCTGGTCCTACTCTGCAAACACTATTTATCCACAACACTGCTGTCTTTTCCTTACACTGCCCCTCCGCTACATGCCGTTTGCCATAGGATGATGAAGACGATCACTCGCCTCCACAAAGCCATGATGGTACTGGAGTATTTCACCAGTCACTCCTGGGTGTGGAACACTGACAACATGGCCATGCTGTTGGCCCAGATGAGCCCTGAGGATAAAAAGGTAGGGAGGGTCGCTATGAATAAACAATGTTTAATCATTGCTCCGCACACTGCTTCATTCACACTCCGTGCCTCAGTTACCCGTGCCTGCCCCGCCCACACGCCAGTCGTTTGCACACTGAAGCAGAGTGATAATGTCTGGTAGTATGCTGGTAAGGCAGTGTGATTCATTCACTGCTGACGTCAGCTTGTAGTGAACGGGATCATTGTTCTGCATGGCAACTGTCTGGAGGAATCCGGACTCAACATTACGACACTGACTTCTTGTGGATTCTTTTCGAGAAAATAATCAGATGCTTTCAATCCGGGGGGTCAAATTCATGTTACACTGGCCACATACAGCCCACTTTCATCTCAAATGAGCCTGTGTAAAGAACTTTAGCTACACATTTAATCCCTGATGTCTGAGTGCAAATTCAACAGTTTTTCTAATGTTGCTGTAGCAAAGAAGGAAATCTTAAAGTAATAAGAAAAAAATGTGCAAGTTTACAGAAAGTTCTGGTAGCTCACTGCCCAGACTAATTATGAAATTAATTCAGTTATTTCTTTTTCTACGGCAGTCTTATTGCAAAGAACAGAAATTTCTATAGTGGATGGGTTACTCAGTTATTTAGGTGTAGCATGAATGGCCATCTGAGATGTTTTTATGTAGGAGAAGCTGTAATGGTTAAGAAAATACAGTTAACTTAAAAATACTTGGCTTGTTCCAAGCTGTCCAGTGGTTCGATTCTGGCCCCCGGGCCTTATGTTTGACACCTCTGCTTTACATTATATTAGCAAAGTTAAACCTCTTTTTTTTTTTTTTTTTTTTTTTTTTAAAAACCTAATTTTTGTTTCTAAGAAAAATGAGCCACATATGAGGATATTCATTTAAAATTTCGATGGAACAGTAGCAGTATAATGTCCTTGTAAGTGGATATCAGGCCCTTGTAGAGTAAAATGGAGTATTTTGGTCTAAATAACCCAAAATGTGATGTCCACATATGTGGAAGGCAGGTCCTAGGAGGTTAAAGGAGGCTCCTTAGACAGAGGATTCAAGGGCTTGAATTTGCTTACTGACGCAGAGACTCTGTTCCCACCTCCCCCAACAGTTGACCACACAGTGCCTTGCTTGTATTATTGTTTCCTAGAAGGCCCCACTGGGGGGGGGAAACTGCCACAAGCTGGAACACTGTCAGATCCAAAATGCAGCCTTCTTACTATGAAGGCATCCCCTGTTGAGTTGATTTAAATGTTTGTTAATTCAGAATCAATAAAGGTTTGTCATGAGTATATCTCGCATAAACAAATGTTGCTTCTGAAGCATACTGAGGGTGTTTCTTGTTTCTCTTACTGCAGATATTTAACTTTGACGTGCGTCAGCTGCACTGGGCAGAGTACATGGAAAATTACTGTATGGGCACCAAAAAATATGTCCTCAATGAAGAGCTGTCGGGGCTGCCTGCTGCACGCAAACACCTCAACAAGTAAGAAGTCTATGAAATTACATTTGTCATCCTTGCCTCCAACACAGACACACAGGAAGTAGTAGCATTCAAAGTGATGGGCTCTGGCAGGTTCTTTAAAGTTCACCACACAGAAGATGCTTTTCTGCATCACCAGTTAAATGTGCTGTATGCAACATTTTGTTAAGGGTTTTGAAAACTTTTTGACAATATTTAAATGTACTGTGACATAACCACAAAAAAGACCTCCAACAAGCCTGACTTCTGAATTTAGGAGTCAGGATGACTTTATGGGAGACTTGCAGGATTGAGCTGTCTCTTCTTGGTTATTATTGTCTGACAGAAGTCTGCTTGTTAACATGGAAGAATTTGTTTTGTGGTGTGTGGGTGTGTGTTTTGTTTTTTGTTTTGTTTTTTTTGTTTGTTTTTTTTTGCTCACGAATCCAAATACTGTTTTGAGTAAAAATACAGGTGTTGTTGATGATGATGCAGGAATGACCCACACTGGGGTAGGTAGCCAACTAGTTATAACTTGGCTACACAACATTTGTCTAGCATTACTTTGGCACATCCAACTCACTCTTATTATACTTGTACAAGAGTACACGGGGGATATACACCGGTGTCTTAGTTCTTGTACAGCGTACAGGACTTTGGTCCATGCTGCACTCCACCATTCAAGGACAGTGTGAGAGAGAGAGAGATATAATATGGTATTACTGTTTTGGTTGGTCGCTTATACACAGTTTACAAGCATGTATTAACGCCTGTGAGTCTTATTAATTAGGTTATTATTAGAGAGCATTCATTGGAAATGACACATTATCAATATAAAACAGTCTGAGGTGGTGTACCGCATGTCTCACAATCTGTTTTATTTCTAGGCTGAGGAACATCCGTTACACCTTCAACACCATCCTGGTGGTGTTTATTTGGCGCATATTCATCGCCCGATCCCAGATGGCCAGAAACATCTGGTACTTTGTGGTGAGCCTCTGCTTCAAATTCCTGTCCTACTTCAGAGCTTCTTCGACCATGAGATAATGACCGAGGGATGTGGCGGCGGGTTGCGAGGCGGAGCGACAAAAGAAATGAAGAGAAGACTGGCTGTGGATGGTGAAAGGTGCTTGTGTTCAAAGTGCTTGGAAAAGGAAAAAAAAACGATAAAAACATCCGTCTCTGGTCTCTTTTCATTGACACCACCAAACCACTTAACAACTCGAATACAGATGGAGCCACCTGACGAGCCTGGAGTTCACAGGGGTCTGTTGGCCACCTGGATCTCTGGCATTTCATAAAAACCGTGCATGGATTTATTGCACTATACAGCTCCGATTCACAGCACTTGGACTAGTTGGAACTTCAAGCCTCGTTCTGTTCATTCCCAGCATGTCCGGTCCTCCTCCTCGGCGCCAGCTTTACCCAAGAGCAACCTCCTCTAAACCTGCTCATCTCGCATCTTTGTGCTCGCCTGGCTGTCTTCCTGCAAAACGAAGCTATGCATTGGATGATGCTCTGCTGCAAAAATCCCCAGCTGGTTTTGAATCAGTCCAGGCTTCAGTCGCGTCCGATATGTTTTAAGTTGCAAGTGTAAGTTGTATATCTGTCATCTGAAAAGATAACTGGTTTTGCGGTTTTTCTTCCAGCTTGTCTGTGGTTCGTGTCATTTTTATGGTATGGAATCTTTTTTTTTTTTTTTTTTAAAGCAGTCTGTAAGAATCAGGGTTTTTCTTCACCTGACAGCAGCGTTTGCTAGATGCTTAAACAGTTGGTTGATTTGACATTTTAAGAGGCTTATTCAGGGACCGGCTGACCTAGGGATCACTGTTTAAACTCTGTCATGACCTCCTAACCCCAAGAGCAAAGCCATTTTAGCTAACACGTGACACTTGCGGTGACGGCTTGTGGAAACAGAAGTATAAACACGGGAGGGGCTTGCTTATGCTGATTTGTTCCAAAAAAAGAATGGCCTTTAGCCCCCTCTTGCTGCTTGTGAGAAAGAAACTGTCACCAATGATGCACCTCTGCATGTTCCCCCAGTGGACTACGGTGGCAGACTCCCTAATTACAGCAAAGCACAATGTAGATTGTACTGCAGTGGCTTTACCCAGTGCCTACAAACCAACGGTTCTTGCATCAGCAGATATCCACCTTCTTCAGTTTCCTTTTTTGTTTTGAATCATGTCTGAAAGTTATTAAGCTACTCTTTTGCCAAAATGCATCTCTGCTAACATGCTCATAGCTCTGTAAAACTGTGGGGGTGAGATTGTTATTTCTTTCCTCTCGAATACTTGGAAATTAAACGCTCTTGTACCAGTACAAGTCTTGAGTTCCACACTGTTCTTTTAGTACACTACTTTTCAGGTAGCACTAATTGTAGCTCGCCATCATTGTGAAGGGTTTAAGTAATTTTTCTTTGCAAGTGCTTGTGTGTGCATGTGTTAGAGTAACTTTGCGGGACATACTGTATTCTGTTGCTGCTGTTTATAACCTATTGGACCATTCGTTGCCATGTCAAGTCTTACATTGTTGGAACTGAAGCTAATCTGCGCACTTTGTTATGTTTGTCTTTTCTGTTACCCCCGAGCTTTAATGAAGCAGGGTGTGACTGCGTGCTGTTTGCTTGCATCTTAGGCCATAGAGATTTCAAGCACCTACATGTTTGTCCTGCCAGTGTCTCAGAGTCATTGAGGAGTGTGATTTACTCCCCCCCCCCCCCCCCCCCCCCTCTCCCAAATCTCAGCATGAGTCATTTTGCATAGATCGTATGAAAGTCGAAGACTCAAACCTCAATTGTGCCTGAACTTTTGTCAAGATAATGTGAAAAGAAAGCAATCAGATCTGTTTTCTAATTATTTTCTGTATAGCTCTATTTAGGAAGACGACATATAACACAACAGATGTATTTTTATGCTGATAACATTGTGACTAGTTTACTGATAAAGAGCTAACTGAACCAACTTCAGCTGCTGTATATTTAAAATAAAAAAAATAAAAAATTAACCTGTTGGGGGGGAAAAAAAAAAAAAAATGTAAATGCAGTAGATTAAATGCTGAATTTGGCTGTTACAAGTTGCTCGTCATCGGACTTTGTATATACGTGCACATTTTTACTTTTTCCATCACTGAATGTAGTAGACATTCAACAGCCTGACTTCATTGCTCAGCCAGATTCTCATTGACTGAAATGACAACTCTGAAAAATTCTGTAATTGCCTGTGATTTTAATATGGGGAAAAGCTGAGGGGCCATGTGACTAATTCTTGCCTAACTCTGTTTCCTTGTGAGGGTGTGAAGTCTCTGGTGTGATTATGACTGTTCTTGTTTAGTGTAGTGGTGGGGAGAGGGAGGGGAAATAGAGCAACGCCATGTCTAATTCAGGGTTTTCTCACTTCTGATGTCAGGAACTACTGAATCATACCAGTGGATTGTTAAAACGGGGCATTGCACACAAGCATTGAAACGATTGTAAACCTCTGAAATCACAGCTTTGAACAGTTTAGGAATTGCATTGCGTTATTGCATTATTTTGCAACAACCAGAGTTTTTCTTTGGCACATTTACAGTTTTGTGATGTAAGATTGCTTGCAAGGATTTTTTTTTTTTTTTTTTTTTTTTTTTTTTTTGTGCATGTTAGAGGAATTTAATGTCATACAAGCAGCTAATTAGCTTAGGGAAAAATGTTTAGTGTGGTTCTGTCCGAAAAGAAATCCAGCCACCAGAGTAGTTTCTGCAGGGCCAAACCTGATTGCAGCAGAAATTTGGTAAAGAAATAACGTAACACAATGCATAACAGACGTTTGTACGTTTTGATAGAGTAGGTGATGCCCGTTTCCTTTAAGCTAACCTAAATTACATTTTGGGACTTGAGAGGTATCCATAGACTGTAGATAAAAGATGTAGCCACTTTGCTGACATCCACTGACTTCTTTGAAACAGGATGTGACCATATTTGGATAACTTGGCAAAGTGCCAAAGGTCAAATGTTATGCTAATGTTTGGCTAGCTTAAAATAACTTGGCAGAAAACTGAACACAAAGGAACGGCCACTTAAGTGCATATCTCTAAACATCATTGCAGTTTTAAAAAGTATTTTCTTCATAAGATGCTAAGTTTGGATATTGCGATGAGCTGGCCTCAAGTGGCCATTTGAGGAACTGCAATTATTGGCATTTCTACTGTGGCTTCATTTTTCAGCCCTGGAGTTTGTTGCTTGGATGTATTCGGCCAATGGCAATCGATTTCCAACAGACTCCAGGTCACAATTTAGCGCTGAGCGCCAAAATCTCTTATGTGAAATAACGTTAGCTCTCCTAACCTGGCAGAAAAAATGCAATCAAGAAGAACCCTACTTTTCATTGAGGGGGGGAGGATTAAAATGTGTTTTCAGGGTTTTTAAAAAGACTCGGTGGCCTGAGTATTTATCGCCTGCATCAAAGGAGGAGCGGTAGTTTTATTTGGCCTTTTTAAATGATCAGCTGATCGTAGGGCACGTGTTTAAGGTGCAGAATAAAGTTTTCATCAGTGGTTGTGAATGCATTCAAAATCATTTAGTTTCAGTGTTTGGTTTTTTTTTTAAAATGTGAGGTTCTTGAGGGGAGGCCTGTTTAATCACTCCTACTTTGAGCGCAGTGATGAATATCGGCCCCACTCTTTACTCTCAGAAGTTGGGGAAGGGATTCTTGTCATTCATTTTAATGTTACACTCCTCAAAAATATCAATGGGTGCCTTTTGTTTGTAAACCAAAAAGAAGGAATAAACCATGTTTAATCTTCGCCTGGTTCAGAAGTTGTTTTTTTTTATTTTGTAGTTGAGTCATTCTGGCACACAGCTGGAAATCACATGACTGAACCATTAGTCTCAATCTGTCCAGCTGACCTGTTTTCCTGTTTCCTGTAGTGCATTACAGATCAGCACTCCACTCCACGCGCTGTATCTGGAAGCCAGATTAAAGGGGAAGCTATTAGACGACTCCATTAAGATTCAATGTGACCATTCAGGATTATACTTGACTCCAAGAATGAGAGGATTGGCCTGTCATCACTTCTGATGGCTGTTTTCATTGTCTAGAAACCAGGACTGGAAGGGCTGCATTTCTAATAAAGCTCAGAAGCAGATCATCGAAGCTGCACTATGTCAACCTTTACTTTGCACACATTTAAGTCTAAAACCAGTCTTGCCACAGTTCTGAAAGCTCAGTCACACCGTGTGAGCCCAGACAGATGCAGGTAACATGATTAATGGCTTGGGTAAATCCTGCTATCTGATCAGCTGTCTTTGCTTGAATTTGGTTACTTGGCAAACTGGCACAGGAGAGTGCCTGAATGTGGTTTCACACACTGCTGGTTTTAATTCTAGTCTAGTCAAACTGAACAGAACATGTGCTTTCTGCTTTGTCATAAAGTTGAAACAGGAGTTAAGAAAATTAGTGATAACAGAAAAAAACCCCACTTCACACATAATTTTAATAAGACTGGTGCGTAGGAGGAACAAATGGTTCCAGCACTGCACTCCGCGCACGCTGTCCAACAAATATATTTATTTGCATTATTTAAAAAAAAAAAAAAAAAAAAAAAATCATGTATTCGTTGCTTTAATAGTACAGTGAGCCACACTGGATAGGTGCTATACAGCATATGAAAACCAACCACTAGTAACCGAATTTTAATACAACCGTGCATACAGAAGATATTTAATATAAGGATCACAGAAAAGTCCCTTCTGAATTATGAAGAGTGTATATTCTGTTTCAACCAGATACCACATGTAAATAAGTCAATATAGGAAAAACTGTTCTTTAAAAAAAATGAGTGAGCCCTGTCCCATTTAAGCCTGGTGTCCTCTGTGCAGCTGCAATGTGTTCGATGCAGAGAACCGACCGACTCAGATTTATGATCTTGCAGATGTTCACACGGTTCCGCCACACTCTTCATATTGATAAAATCAGATCAGATCACTGTAAATCTCTGTGGACTGGCCTAAATCCATAAGTGTTGGGACAATGACACAATGGCCTCCTTCGCTTGCATCAACTTCACTTTGGACCTTATATTATTATAGTTCCAGTAAACAGCTGCCAAATTCACTTGGATCAATTCCAGATCTTTTCTGTTTAGTCTCTCCTTGAATAAAAAAGGAAAAGGTGCTGTTTGTCATATAGCTGTCAAATAAGTGTTTGAGCCTCTGAAAATGGGGCATTGTGTATAAAAATGGCTGTAATTGCTAAACAGTTAATGCAGTACTTTGTTAAATCACTTGAATTAAAACTGAAAGTCTGCACTTCAATCAAAGATTGAAATGTCATTCATGTCATGAGCAAGCTACTGTGACCATAAACTGTATTTTAAAGATGGGTGTTGCTATCATTGTATCAGCTTTACAACCTCCATGTTGGTGTTTTGGTGCCACCAGTGATATCTGAGCAAGAGGATGGAGTTATCAGCTAATTCTGCAAAGCTTCATTAGCAAGCTAAATAGTGCTCAACAAGAGAATTATAAAATACTAGAAGTTTCTCACTAAAAGTGTAGCAAAAAACTTCTTGGATGGGTTGCACAGCATGGGAGTGCCTATTTTTTGCCAGATAAATCAGTTACAAACACTTAAAGTGGTCGAGGGGTTTGGTTCTTGAATTTGTGGAGGTGAGTTCAAGTAGACGGTGTCAAACATAGCCTTAATTAGGCAGTCTTACCCTTAATTTCAAGTATCTGACTGGGAGAGTAATAAAACAAATATTACATGCATACAATCATGTGGAAGAACCAGCATGGTTTTTAATGTGATTAGAATTTTTAACACTGCACATTTGTCCACATTAGTTTTGGTTATTTGCAGGTACTTTGTTCTCTTTATATGTTTCAACTTAGTAAATGCTCTTAGAAACTGGATAAGTAGCTCTCCACTCTGGGAGTCCTTGTGGGAAGAATTGGCTTTATATTTGGAACACAACATTAATTTTTATTGTACTCAAGAACTGTAAACTTTATCTGTATAATCAGGCTTCTTTAAGCACAACATTTCAGGTTGGAAACAAAGGTTATTAGCCTGATTGAAGTTAAAGTTTGTTTATTGAAGTGCTAAGCCTTCTCTGCCTGCATTTTAATGCTTCCTCCTTTACATAACGAATTTATAAAGACTGAATTGCTTCCTACCAATCGGATGCTATTGTGTACAGCCACTACATATTGCTCAGACATCGATCTGGATTTATGTGTGAGGAGGGAACCTTTCATCGCTCCTCTTGTCCAGCTTTACACAAACAGGAGAAATGAAGACAATGATCCGTTGAAAGCTGACCTCGTTTCACGCTTCCATTTATTGTTTATGCCAATTGTTACCGACAGCATGGTATTTTATGCGTCTCCCTGCAACACCTGGCAACAGCAGCCCCAGCAACTGTGGCCAAGCAACTATGCCAAGCACTGAGTCACATCCAGCCATGTACACCCTGTGGGGTCTGGGCCACTGGGCTGCATAAACAGGAAGCAGGGGGCTTATAAAGCTTAGAGTGGGAGCCCCGAGGCAGAAAACACTCACATAAATACACACTTACACACTAAACGTCTATTCCATTTATAATTCAGGGAATGTTGATGCGCAGGCTTTTTAGCACTTGTGGTCAATAGCTGCTCATTTGTGTACTTGTTAACAAAATAGCCATTCAATCTATAAGCACTTTATAAAAGCTTTTGGAATTGTTTTCATGTGAGTTACTTGGAAAACCCTCCGTGGGATGCATTGCTGAGTATAGCCGGGAAATGAGAATGTGGAAAGTTGATAGCAGGGATACTTGTGGTTGTGCCTGTCATAGTTGTCATGTAATTTATTGAGTTGTCATGTAATAATATGAGAAACTTGTAATCAGCTCGCCTCAAATCTGTGGAGCTTTTTAGCATCTTTCAGTTCGTTGTTGTGGTTCTGTGGCCTGCACTGCTACTTTTTATGATTTAGGACCGTATAAAAAGATGGACGTAGCTACCCACTGGTTTGTGAACTCCTGTTTAAAAACCCTGAGATGAGTGTGTTCCCGGTCACCATCTTGGTGTGATGAGTGAGGGTCGATTCTGATGGTGATATCCTGCACAATCCACCTTTTTTGAGTCTCAAGGCCTTCAGGACACGTAAAATCCATGTGAATATTTTGTCCATTACAAACGTTTTCGGACTATTCATAATGCAGCCGCTCACACCAACCGCCTAATTCGAACCAAGCTCGATTCTTCTGATTTTTCAGATACAAGTGGAGAGATCTAACCAATCGGATCACTGCATTTGGCAACAACGAGCTTGTACCTCAAATCACACAGTGGTAGAGATTACACAGCGAGATGGAAATGGTAACCTCAGACACTAAGCTAGAAGCTGCTCCGGGTCAATCGGCTCTCTGAAATGATTCATCTGCCTCCTCACATGTGGTCACAACTCTGCCAACAAGAGTTCAAACTCACATCCTGAAGTATGGACGAAAGCCAAACTATGAAATTCTCCCTGCTGTTGCCCTCTCATGAGAACTGGATGGAACAAGAATTGCAGTATCTTACTTTTCTTGTTTAGAAACAACAGGATGTCGCTTGATGCCGACTTAATTTTATTTTTACAGTGCATTCGGTGTGTGTGTACACGTTACACAGCGAGGTCAGATATGGAAGATTCGGCATGTTGTGTCATTTTTTCATTACACATACGATGTGTAACTGCCTTTAGAATGATCAAAACTTGCAAAACGGATTTAATGTTTTATTCAGTATAAGTGAATCTAGTGACTATGTCAATAAACTCACTCTGTAGAAACTGGAATTCTTTTTGCAACCACAGACATCAACCTCTGGTGGAATTAAAAGAGATGCAGGTTTAAGGCACTTACACTTCACTTTAGGATCTGAGAATTAAGTGGATCTTTTATGCTGTCTGTCAGCAAATCTAGTTACAAAGTTATCATGAAGCTGGTAGCTGGTGGAGTCCAAAGCAGAGCCAGAACAGAGCATATACAGTGGCTTGCAAAAGTATTCGGCCCCCTTGAACTTTTCCACATTTTGTCACATTACAGCCACAAACATGAATCAATTTTATTGGAATTCCACGTGAAAGACCAACACAAAGTGGTGTACACGTGAGAAGTGGAACGAAAATCAAACATGATTCCAAACATACTCCTTCCATTTCTGAATGATCACTTGAACAGTGCTCCGTGGGATGTTCAAGGCTTGGGAAATCTTTTTGTAGCCTAAGCCTGCTTTAAATTTCTCAATAACTTTATCCCTGACCTGTCTGGTGTCTAAATCCAATCGAGAATCTGTGGCAAGATCTGAAAACTGCTGTTCACAAACGCTGTCCATCTAATCTGACTGAGCTGGAGCTGTTTTGCAAAGAAGAATGGGCAAGGATTTCAGTCTGTAGATGTGCAAAGCTGGTAGAGACATACCCTAAAAGACTGGCAGCTGTAATTGCAGCAAAAGGTGGTTCTACAAAGTATTGACTCAGGGGGCTGAATAATTACGCACACCCCACTTTGAGGTTATTTATTTGTAAAAAATGTTTGGAATCATGTATGATTTTCGTTCCACTTCTCACGTGTACACCACTTTGTATTGGTCTTTCACGTGGAATTCCAATAAAATTGATTCATGTTTGTGGCTGTAATGTGACAAAATGTGGAAAAGTTCAAGGGGGCCAAATACTTTTGCAAGCCACTGTATAAATATATTAACCTAACAGATTATTAGTATCATACCTGCACACTCATGTCTTCCTGGCTGTAAATTAAACAATATGAGCTGTTTTGGATGAAAATGTGTCTTTAGTTGTAACCCACTGGTTTTAGTTGGAACAATGTATTTCTTAAAATATCTACAGTACACTTTCCTTTTGGGAATGCTCTACTGATACTGCTACTTTACTGATATGGGACACTCGGTGCTATGTAATTTCCACTGCTCACAGAGCAGAATACTCTGCACTTCTCGGTCATTTGCAAGTGTAACTGGGAGAGGAAACTCTGAGATTGAGGTATTGTTTGTAGCACAGGTTAACAAAAAGAGACACGTGCTCACAGTTGTTTCTCACAGTGCTGCTTTCTGGTAAGTAAAATGACTTTTCAACTGCCTGTCGTCGTTTTTGTCATCACAAAGTGACAAATGCGATCAGGACTTGGTATTTTTAAGCTTTTACAACAAGTTTTTAACCAAGCAATACAGTAAGGGTTGTTAATCTAATATCCAAGAAAGTAAACATTTCTGAAAATGAGATTTTTGTGTGAAATATAAAACATGTAAATATTTTTGTGATAATCACAGAGGCTGCAGCTTTGACACTTAGAAGATTTTGTCGTTTTATTTCTCTGCTTTTCCCGTTTTTCCTCTTCTCTGTCTGCTTTTACGTCAGCACTTCTTTTCAGTCTGTGCGGCGTAAGTGTGCTCTCTCTGTCCTTTTGTGTGATTTTATGACTGTTTCTCCCCCTTGAAGGCTTTACAGCTGCTGCCCTGTTTTTGAGGCAGCAATAACACCCTGTGCACCTCACCACAGCTGACCTTGAGATGATAAATACGTTCACCACTTTTCTGCAACTAATTTTTACTGCGACATTAGAACTCACCAATCACCATCACGGCCAGCCTTTACTGGTTTGTTTGTGAGTATACCCTCACATCACACTAGTCTTTATAAACCTTTTTGTCTTCCCAGTATGAGACCTTTTCTCCATGCTTGGGTTAGTAATGAGGACCACCGCCGCTCTGCTCTCTCTGTATTTTTGGGTAAACACTGGCATCCATGCTGCTCAAACAGGTGAGTAATAGGATGGGTACTGAAAAGAGGAACACGCAACCTTTCATGTCTTAGAATGACACAGAGCTGAGGGAAAATGTTGTCAGTGGTTTCAAAAGTACTGATGCTTTCTGTTAGGTTCAAAATGTGGGATTTCTCAAGTGTGTAACCCGATGGTTTCCTCTCTGAGGGTGGTAGGAGGAACTGAAGCCATGTACGGATCACACCCGTGGTTGGTCAGTTATTTACAGTTCTTCTTTCAAGTTTCTCTCTTTATTTCTTTCTTGTCTTTAGCTTAGCTGTCTGATCTGACTGCTGTTTTGCTTATCTTTAAAAATGCAGATCAGTGGTTAAAGTTGTTGTTGAAGTTTCCTTTCTTGTTCAGCCCTGATGGTTATCACCGGCTATGCAGGCTAACCACGTATTCTGTCCTCCACAAACATGACATGGTTGCTCATGCTGGTATTTCCTGAGGATCACTCAACAGCAGAGAGATGGGAGTAACCTTTTACACTATGAACCAAAAAAAGACAGCTCCATGGAATTGTGTGGATAAATTGCTTTGTTGCTCATTTGCTCAGTTTAACCCCTTTAACGCCTAGTATATCATATTTGACACATACAATCGTTTGAGAGTTTTTTAAAACTTCTAAATCATCAGTTTTTCCCCTAGAAAATTTTAAATAAATGACACACACAAAAGTATGTAGCAAACAAAATACAAAGTCATATATATTTTTAATTGTCAAAAGGTTCAATAAATGCTTCACTTTAAAAAAAAAAGTATATTTCTCTGGTTATTATTTCATGGTTCAGGCCTTAAAGGGTTGCTATAAAAAAAACCTTATTCAGCACCACATTCCAGCAATTTGAGAAACTGTAACTTTGTTTGCTCATCATTTTAAATATTAAACTTCACACATCTGCTGCACTTTACATGAATGTTGCATTCATGGGTCTGTATGAAAATGTGTCATTTTTAAGGCTGCCATATCAAACACAAAGAAAGGGGTAAACCAGCCTTTTCTTTTAGTGACAAACTGACTTATGCTGTTGGCTCTGCTTAATCTTCTTATGGATCGTCTGTCCTCAGGTTTCCCTCCAGAACAGGGGCTCACATTTCTGTGGAGGATCCATCTTGAGTGACCGCTGGATAATGACTGCTGCACACTGCTTCACATCTTTGTCAAAGTATAAAGTGTTATGTCACTGACATGACTTATAATTAAGAATTACAGAATTGAATGAACATTTTATGTAACAGGAATAAATAATGAACACTGAATGTTCTCTCTAGAGAGTTTCTCATTGGTGTAAGAGTCATTGTTGGAGAGTTTGACCAGAGAGTACACGATGAGGAGGAGCAAGTCTTTCTGGTCAAGTCTGTCTCAGTCCATGAGAAGTACAACCCCGCTCTGCCGATGAACTATGACATAGCTCTCATAGAGCTGAACCAACGCATCCAGATGGGCAAGTTTTCTGTTCGGATTGGTTCAAAATCAAACGATGTGTCATACTGATCACTGTGTTCGACTCAGAGACTCAAACAAGTGCCTTAAACCTGCATCCTTTGTTTATTTGCTCAGTTACTCAAGTTACTTTGGGTCATATTGAGTAAAAAATCAAGTCTACTGTGTAAATTTCAGTCCAGGTCTGCTCATTGGCTGATGATTTGCAAATAAGTCAATGAGCATATGGTTTCAGATCCACCCCTCATCTGTCACATCTGGTTTCAAAACATTAAGATAGTGAAGGAGAAAATGCTCTTGTCTGACTTCACAAACTGGGTTATTAGAGAAAGCTATGTGGCTACAAATGAATCAAATCAACTGTAAAAAGAGAATTATATCGTTTGTATTAACCCTTTCTATCAATTTTTTTTTTTAAAACAATTTCTTCTGGATTATTTCACAAGAACCGGGTATCCGAATCTAGGTGGGAGGTTTTCTGACTGCACTGAATATTTACGTTTGAAATGCTGGAATGGTGTGGCTCCATGGTGTAGTGCTTAACACATTCACCTAACATGTGACCACTCGTTGTTTGAGACAAATTCCCCAGAAAGTTGTGAGGAAGATCGTCTGGCCAATCAGATATGCTGCTGCTCCCTTCTTCTTGCAAAGAAGGGAGCAGCAGACTGAAGCTCCGTGTAGTTTTAACATATAATGGCTCTAAGATGTCCCTTCAGATCCTCAGAGCACAGTGATGTGTATGCAGTCTGCATGCTTGCTTGAAGCGTTATAGCTTGCCGTGGGACACACATAGCTAACATGTAAGCAAGTACAATTTACAGATTCTTTGTCAGGTTCAACAATGACAAAAGTCACACAAGGACACTACTGAGAATAACATTCAAGCATGATGCAATGATATGAAAACAGAAACAAGGAATGTTGTGTTTGTGTTGTGTTTTGTACTACAGGGCCACCATGGTTTTTAATTTGGCCTGATGTGACTTTTTCAACAGGAGCTCGTGTCCAGCCGATATGTCTGCCTTTACCTAATGAGAATATCCTTCCTCAGACCACTTGCATGACGGCTGGATGGGGAAGGATAAAGGAACGTATGTCGTTTTTCTGACTTTTAAATATTGTTAAAGTAGTCTGGAGCTTTTTAATCTATTCCAATCTATGTAACTGTTTCTTAGGCGGCCGTCTTCCTGTGGTTCTGAGAGAGGTGCATTTGGATTTGGTTGATGGAGCCAAATGTAAATATGTCCTCCAAACTCTTAAAGGTTCTATGATGAACCAGAGACTCATCCGGCCTCAGCCAAGCATGACAGTTCTATGTGCCGGCCCAGAGACAGGAGGGAGAGATGCTTGTCAGGTATTAAAAATCTTTTTAATATCTATAACTTCTCTTTTTTTTCTCCATCCTCACAGATGCTCTATTTACAGCACAGGTCACTGCTGTGAATCAGTCAATCTGTCCCGCTGAGCTTTAAATAGTTTGTGTATATGTGTGTTGACTCATCCCTTAACCCACGACTTCATCCTCTGTCCAGGGAGACTCAGGAGGTCCTTTAGTATGTCCAGCAGGGTCAGAAGGTCATCACTGGGTGGCTCTGGGCGTGACTTCCTGGGGTAAAGGATGTGGTAGGAGCTGGGGAAACAACAGCAGCCGTCCCCCTTCCAAACGAGGTTCTCCGGGGATTTTCACTGACGTCAGGCTGCTGCTGCCTTGGATCAAGCGTAAATTGAGAGAGGGTAGGTTTTGATACAGCTATCATCAGATGTGGCAGCATATTCACTTCTAAAGAGTGTGATACACATAGTGTGTCACATGATAACCATATGTGGAGGTAGTACAGCGCTGGCACAAAGTGACTATTACACCCTGATCCATCTGATTGTCACTCTGTATTTTAGTCAGGGACAAACTTAAAAAGTAGCTAAAGCTTGTAGAAATATATTGCAGTAAATATGCCTCCACCCACATATAAAGGTGATGAGAAACCTGTTTTCCTAACCTTTAAAGTGTTGCTAGACCATTAAAATGTGATGTAACAGACAGGAATGTAAACAATGTCTGTTTATTGAAATATCAGAAGATGAAGGTAAAGATTCTTTGTTTCCTCATCAGCAATCGATTCAAATGTGTTCTTAAAAAACAGACCTTCATGGCGTAATATACAAACACACTTGCCTTTTTGACATTCCTTTGTGTAATCGCCCAGCTTTCTAACTGTTGTGAGTACAGTACTGTGAAAAGGTATTGAGTCACCTTTCCTTTCTTTATACTTTGCTTCCAAGGAGCCAGACTTTCTTGTAACTGTTTTTAAAGAGCAGTCGTAATAGCTGTCCCAGCTCTCTGAAGGCCTTTCAAAGTTTTCCTGGCTGCATTGACTTCTTTGTCACTCATTTTCATTCCAGCCTTAGAGCAGTGCTTCTTTCCTCTGAAGAAAACCACTTAACATTGTCTAAACACAACAGATAACTCAAATAAACAAATTTAAGATGCATCTGATACTTTGTTACTAGCAGTTTGTCACAAAAATGTATCATCTGTTTCCTTTTCTGTAATTGAATCTATAAAAACAATAACATTATTTCTCATTTTCCTAGCAGAATATGAAGAAATGAGGGTTGGCTCAGGACTTTTGTACAGTAGACGCATAGCATGCAGTGTGGAAAAGCCTCTTGTATGTGTCATCCCTGTAAGATGATGTTAGCTTTCACACAGTGTGTGATGCACAAACATGAGCAACAGATTGCTGTCTGCAGTTCATTTAGCAGCTGCTGCTGTTAATAATATTTAACATAATAAAATTTAAAGCTGTTGCTTCTCCATATGGAGCCACTTTGTGGATCCCAACAAAGACAACTTTTGAGGCTGAGCTTTATCAAAGCATGCTGGACTTAATCCGATGCTGTCATCATGGTTAGAACAGATTTTTATTATTATTTTTATGAAAAGAAAAGGTTACAAAAACCAAGTCCCTGGACAGTTTTGAATTGTTTAAACTCTCAGCAGTGTAATTCTGAAAATTAGGAAAAAAAAATTTTTATTGAATAAATATGAATTAATAAATTTTATGTGAATATGCGGTTTAATACCGTGGGTTTTTGTCCACAGTTCCTCCAGAAACAAATATTCTGATGAAAGATGAAAATTTTTATTTATGTTGTCTCTTTCATCTTTCTACTTCTTTCAGCTGAGCACCAGCAGCAGACAACGGTTTCATCAAGTGAGTTATTTTTCCACTCATTACACCAACTCTTGTTCATCTATATTTCATAATGTGCTCATGCTTCTTTGATGTTTGCGTGTGTCTCAGGACTCTGCAGTGTGAGAGATGGGCCTGTGTCTGACATTAACGGGGTAATCAAAAATCCCAGGCTCCATGGCGATCGCTATGACAACAACCAGTGAGTGACACTTCAGAGAAGAACTAAGTGGCGGTACTAACTGCCTGCTCAGTCA